>NC_136483.1:44761631-45181631 GCF_053919585.1 Euprymna scolopes
ATTGAAAAGTGAAACAGCAGCAGAATGTAGTCCTAAAACAATCAGAAGGCATCTGAAAATGAAGGGCTTCAATCATTTAAACAGCACAACACTAACCGACTTAAATATGCCGCCAAATACCAGACTTGGGATGAAGAGAAGTGGGAAAATGTAATTTTCTCTGATGAGAAAAAGTTTACTCTAGATGGTCCAGATGGATTTCAACACTATGGGCATGATAAATGACCAGGACTAATATATATATATATATATATATATATATATATATATATATATATATATATATATATATATATATATATATATATGGGGGGTGTATGGGTGTGTGTATACGGGCACACACATGTTTATATACATATCGATACATATTTTTGTATGAATGTATCATTCATTTAATCTATTTATCGTTAAATACACACACACGCGCACGCACACACACACACACACACACACACACACACACCCACACACATATATATATATATATATATATATATATATATATATATATATATATATATATATATATTCATCAGGAGAACACGACGTTACTCGAGATCGAATTAGGATCCACAGGTGTTTCACGTTTCAAATATTTTAGTTTCATTTAAATCTCTAAAATTATCTATTTTTCACTTAATCAGTTTTATTATATTTTTTGGACTTTAACTTACTGCTCTCCACAGGGAGGTAGCTTACTATAGCTCTCTGCGATTACTGTCCACGGGAATTTAGTTTACATTGCATTGTATAGAACAGACTTTTTCACTTTTTCAAAAATATTTTATATAATAGCCTTCGTTAAAGTTTTAAATGGAACTACAATCTAATTGTTTAACTGTGCTCTAAACCGAAATTTTTATTTCGAATGCGTCCCTGTTTTATATTGATTTCATACACCTTGTCTATTTGCTTTTTAAGTGATCTTTTAAAAGACATTTGTGAGCTATTATTTATAATCCATTCTTAATATTTTTTATTAAGTTATCGGAAGCATTCAGATGAAAAGCCCATATAAGAGTATGCTTAGACAGGTGAAGTACATTTGTGTAAAATTGCAACTAAATCGACCCAGCTGTTTCGGAGTCCATACTGACTAAAACACTTATAGACAAACTGCCTTATATATATATATATATATATATATATATATATATATATAGTTATTGTTCTCTGTTTTTTTTTCTTAATTTTTTTTTTTTAAATATAATTATACACTGGCACTTGTATCTTCGTCTACGACCCATCGGAGTCGTTGAATCTAGCGAGATTCGAAATCGGGACCCCGCGGTAAGAAGTCTAAACCCTTACCCCTCGTCCACCTCGCTGACTGGTAGGATATATCGCAATTTACGTAGATGCTATTTGTTTTGTTTTTTTTATACGTTTTAGAATGAATTCAATTATTTACGAAAGTGCATTTTTACCTAAATGCGAATTGGAAATAATTTTCCCTTTAACCAATTTGGTAACCCATATGGGGCGCGGCATATATATATATATATATATATATATATATATATATATATATATATATATATATAATTATCCATTGACACGTGTTTCGTCGTCTACGATGTATCAGAGTGGCTGAATCTAGCGAGATTCGAAATCGACTTTACAAATTAGACACTCATATTGTTTTCTCATGTTCAAAATGTTAGGCATTTATTGATAACTTACTGTGCATAGCTGCGGTAGCACATTGTTGGCATACACATATATTTTATTTCACTACACGTAATTTTACACAACTATGCAATCTCAACAGCACCTAGAAAAACATTTTTTCAAAATTTTCCCATCCGATAAACAGGACTATCTTATTAACATAGCAAGTAGTTACTTTTTTCTTTCTATCCACAACATATATGAAATCCGTCAAGCAAACATCAACACCTATTATATAAATCTTAACCGTCGGTTTGTGTGTATATATGTATGTATGCTTGTATATCTCGCTAAAACATTCGACACACACAGCCAACACTGAAAAAAAATGGAATTGTTTGAATACTCACTCTCTCGGCCGATAAATAGCCAAAAAAATCGCTGAAAACATTCATTCTCTCACGGGCAACTGGGTCGTTTTCTACAAGGATGGGGTCAATTTTTTCGTCGATATTTTTGCACAGTCATTTACGCTGCACAACATCGGCGTACGCATAAAACGTGTTATTTCGAACGTCGGTGACCTCACATGTCGCGTGAGGGAGAAGACTTAACGGTTTACTTCTTTCCCTCTTTATCTTCCTGTGGTTACATGTTCGAGCCTGGATAATGCGGCTATATTTTTCTTGCGTGTTCGCATGAGTACTCACGTGTATTTGATCGGAATTTTTTTTGCTCAATACCGATGCAATTTTTTCTTTATTTTATTTGCTTACAAAATTTTGCTTTCGGTTTTGCTTCTAGTCCATGACGCCCCCCCCCTTTGTTCATATTCACACTAATTAAATTTTGTAATTAAAAGCGGATTTTACGACCGGGCAACCTACCTCATTTCTTTTATTTTACAGCCGAACAACGCCGTACGACCCTCACGTCTAATATATAAAAGGCAAAATGTATGTTAGTGTGTGCGTGTGTCTGTCTGTTGTGCATATCTTGAAAAAAACTTTTCAATAGACGCGGCGTACAAACGAAAATGTTAAAAAGATCGATCTCTTGGATGACAAATATCGATAAAGTGGCTAAAAAGATTTATTCTTTGATCGTAAACTGGGCCAATTTTCGCAAGGAGGGTCAGTTTTTGCATCGACATTTTTGCAAAGTTATTTACACCTCGCGATCTCAACATGCGTTTGAAACACATTATTTTGAAGGCCCGTGACGTCACAAGTGCGCCATGGCCGAGTCGCTTAACGCGTTTTCTTTTTTACACCTTATTTTTCTCTTTGGCCTTACATGTTCGAGCTTGGTTACTGCGCCTCAGTTTTATTTTTATTTTTATTGTGCTCGCACGGACAGTCGCTATTATTTTAGTTATTTTTTTTATAGGGCGGGATTTGCTTAATAGTCTTAGTGTACTATCTATCTACACCCGTGCAACACCGGATACCCCTGCTAGATTCATAATCAAGCGATTTTAACGTATTCACTATTTTAATTATCAGCATTTTATAATAAAGTGCACTGGGCCATGCTTTATTTTTAACTTTCTGTTGCCACGCAATTTAATATCAGGTTCGCACTATCGTTTTGTAATTCACTTCTGAACATCCTACAGTGTTTTTTCAAAACTTAAATATCACTATTCTGTTTAATTAATTTTTATCAACTGACACGTTTTATTGTTTTCAAATGTAAAACCAAATAATACCAATTATACATCTGTGTGTACAATATCGCATAAATTTCTTTACATTTCGTATAGTAGTAGTCACGTAGTCAAGTGTGTGAAACTTTAATTTGACGCCAGGACTACTACAACCACGATGAATTGAAATACATTTCAAGCTTTTCTTTTCGTTTAAGCGACACTAAACTTATAATATTCTTCTAAGAAAAATATATTTCTTAATAATGGAGTTTAAAATATTCTAAAAATATTTTGTGAAATTTATTTTTATAATGAGTGAATTAAAAAGGTAATACGCCTATTTAGTGAAACTTTTTATTAAAAGATTATTTTCAATACGTTCCGGCGCTGCGTAAATTCAAATTACTAATGATAGTAAGGACTGAGGTTGGAGCTTGGTAGATAGTGTTGGAACATTTAAGCGGGTTACTTTTTCTGGACACGGTCTGTAAAGGTGAGACTAGTGGTAGATGGTCCAGCCCAAATGTCGCAAGAATACTCTATATGGGGACTTTGTAGGGATAGAAATTTACTCTCAAATGTAAAAGCACGGTAGAATATGCCCACCTTTTTCAAAGCAGATTTATCAATGTCCCAATCTAATGTTTAATGTTAGACACTTATTTAAATATATTATTTTTTCCGATACGTCCTCATCTATCCGGCCATTTCTCTGATTACCGTTTTTCTCCCACGGCTGAGAATAGACATATGAATACATCGTTGGCGACAATGAACTTCGATTTTATAATCTTCAAATTGCCTCTTTTGTTCCCGCTGTCTTTTCCTACACGACCTCTTAAAGTTTGCCCGGCTACCATTTAACAATGTACATAAACAAATCTATGACGGCGCACGTGCGCGCAGTGATCCCTATCTTAGGACACATGCGCCTCTGTGGGGACCGTGAAAAGGCGCTGACACCTATGAACATGTGCTGGGTGTGTACCAGCGGCACAGGAAGGAACAACAAAGGTGTATCGATCAGACGATTAGTCATGTGCGTTGGGCAAGTAGAAATGCGGGCATCAATCTTTTCAGTCGGACGCCATAATGACGGTTACATAATGGCAGACTTTATGCTGCAGTCTTTTATTTGTATACAATGCATATGAGTCAGATCTTTTGAGTACCACAAATATATAATTATATATAAGTATATAATTATATACACATATAAACGCAAGCGTATAACTAGATAACACACAAACAGATATATATATATATATATATATATATATATATATATATATATATATATATATATATAGCGATTAGCGTAATGGTTAGGAGTCTTGACTGTCGTAAAGGCGGTCGGGTTTAAATCCTGGCTTGAGGTAGTTGCCTGTCTAGCCGCACTGATGAGCTGTGAAACAGTGAAACAATACTGTATGTGGATGACTATATATATCTTTATATATTCGGAGGCAGCCCGACATTGCATGGTGGTAAAATACGCTTAAATATCATATATTTTACGTCGTGCATATGTCGTATTTATTATAGAGCCAATTCTGGACTGGTTATTCTATTGTAACCAATACCTGTTATAATAATGTCGTATTCATGTTTGTTTGTTTGTTGATTTTATTCGCTTTTATTTCTCCATAATTTTTATTTAGACAAAGTCAAAACTCAAGCAGTTGCATAGTTTACATATTAGATTAATTAAAATTTACTTAAATAATTCGTTCTTCATTATTAATCGCCTTTAGAAATAGAATTGTTTGAATTGAGTTTAGGAACATCATTTAAAGTTAATGTATTTAAATTTATATTTAATTTATTTTTAAATATTTGCTCTACTCTTCCATTATAACGGATGTTAGCTTTATTTAAATAAATACAAATATGAATGTCTTTCAAACTTAATACGGCAGAATACAGCTCACAGCTTTTCAGAGAGTGGCACATTGAAGATGGGACACAGAAATCCTCTCTCCCTCACTCTCTCTCTATCTCTCTCTCTCGATCTATCTATTTATCTATCTATCTATCTATCTATATATATCTATATATCTATAAAAGTGAACGTGTCTGTCTGTCTGTCTGTCTGTGTACATTTCCCTACGCAATAACTCTGTCAATTTTTAGTCTATAGACTCGAAATATGAAATACCGGGTACTGAGATTTGGGAAAATCGATGTGACGGGTGTCAGCCAGAAATTTGGCTGTTAAGGGGTCAAATTTCAACGATTTGACCTTTAAGAACTCTACCAAACTCCTCCGACAATTTTGGGTCTAGACACTTGAAATTTTAGATATAGATTCCTTGAACCTGGATCTAACTTAATAAAGTGATTTGAGCCCGAAACTATACATTTTAAAGGGTCATAATAGGGGTAAAATTAAAAAAAAATGACTTTTTTTTGTTTTGCTAAGAGCACACCTCAAAACACCCGGGCAAAGCCGGGCTGAAATGCTAGTATATATATATATATATATATATATATATATATATATATATATATATATATATATATATATACTAGGGGAGGGAACGCCTAGTTTGCCCGGTCGTAATATACGTTGAAATAGCATTTTTAAATTTTGTCCAGATTTCGTCTATATTATTAAATTCATTATTTCCAAAGTAAAACAAAGTGCTCGGATGCCATCAGAATCGAAGGCAAAACTGTAGCATTCAAATGTTTTGACGTAACCATTGTACCAATGTGACACGCATGTAAGCTGATTAAATATTAAAAAGTATATATAACCTTAGCTGAATGTACAAAATATATAACGGTTTTTACAATGTTAACCCTATTTTTGACCCCTTTAAACCTTTTTCAACGGCTAAAGACCCATAAATGAACGGTGCGTAAAAATCCAATCATTTGAAGCACCTGGTGCTGCTTTGCGACTTTTTGTGTCGGGCGAAATAGACTTTGAAAATATCGAGATACACAGACAGACATACATTTATATATTAGATTAAAAGAGAGGTGTGTGAATGTATATTATATGACAATCAACCAAAACAACGGTATGGCGTTTATTCCGGAACTCTGCCGATGAACATACTAAGGCCAATCGTTGAGTGCTATTAAACTGGACTTCATCTAAATTAAATATCATAGACTATTGCCACATTACAATAGAAAAATGGGAGTATGAAAAGTAATATTGTTAAGCTTAAAATATTGCAGCATAAATAATTGATTATATGTTATAAATTGACTTTTAAAATAAATTTTTAATGCTGCAATATTTTAAGTTATAAATTCATAATATTTTACTAAAGTATCTTGTCCTTTTCTTTTCCAGTTTTAACAACTAGTCATTTACTTTTCCATGTTAAAGCTTAACCATATTACTTTTCATGCTCGCATTTTTCTATTGTTATCCATTATTTTTCCAGGCTTTCAGTAAATTCACTTGTTCTTTGTTTAATTTCAGTCTGATTTTTTGTCCCATAAGCGTAACATACACATATGTTATTACAATGTACGACACCCATCTGCTTTTAATAAAATCACTAGATTATCTCCCTTCTTTGCTTTCATTCTCTCTGTTTCACTTGTTTCTTCTTTTTTTTCGCGACAGCAGTTAATCAGTAGCAAAGTAGTCGCTAAATATACGCGGTTGCTATGGGAACCAGTCATAAAAAAAACGTCGCTCACCTCCTTACGTTTTTTGCGACTTTAAACAACAGTAAATTCATCATAACTGTTGTTTTACCGAACGAAAATTGAAAAATATTTTTCATAATATAGCTGCGAAGGTAATCAATAAACTGTAATATTTATTTGAAATTTGGTCCAAAAATGAGTGAGCTGTAAAGCTGTAAAGCAGTTCTCAATTACTAAAACTGTTACTTAATCATATATTCAAACACTACCGTGTTTGAACTATAACCGGCTAAATACTATTTCTGTAATGTAAATATTTTATAGCAAAATTACTTTGAAACAAAAACTATAAACGCATTAAGATACTGCAAGTTTAATCGTAAATATTTCATAATTAATGCATTGACTTTAACAATAAATTCTGCACATTGTTTAAAAAGCACTCTTCGTTATTTGATAGGTACATTTTTATTTACGTTATCATTTTCAAAATCGGTAGCAGTAAGGAAACAATAAATTTGAATAGAAATCCACAATGTAGAATAGCATATCGAACATTATAAATTACATTTAGAGTTTTTATTTTTACGTGTTTAATAAAATAATCATATGGCAGAAGGACATAAAAAAACATATTTTCGTTTCGTTGAAAACTAAACTCATTTCGAAATTTTACACAGCGTTACCCGTGAACAAAGCAAAAACCTATTGCTGGACTTAAACCGGACGAAAAAGACCCAACGGTTCTTTTTACAATAAAATTATGAAACATATTATGAAGCATTCCCTAACTGACTTCTTTGTTTGGGCATGCCAGGTGTGTAGGATTCGTTCATATACAACTCTACAGTTGCAAATTGTAATGGGCAAAATATGACCTATATTTTATGTTTTTGTTTAATCCGAAGGGATTGAAATGTTTGTTAAACTCTTTATGAAAATTTCGACACTTCCAATTTATTTACCTAATATAATATTCTAGGTAAGTAAACTTAGTGAAAATAACGAAAATGTATTCAGTTATGCATTAGACGGAAATGGATCTTTTACTGAATATACTGGATACAATATTAAATAGTGGTGATCAATTTTATCCTTGTATTCTAAGTTGTGGGTATATTCTGGCATCATTTAAAAGGGGCGGTTATTGCTTCGTTTTAAACTTGATGTAAGCTAAATAGATGGAACTTAAATTAGATGTATTTCTGTTCCGATATTTAAAAACGCGGGTAATACAAACACGGTTAAAATAAACATCATTCCTCGTTTAACTAGTAATAACCACTTAGGATCTAAATTTAAATATAACGGCACCCACTGTTCCTTTTTGACTAACATAGACATTTTACAGAAATAAATATTAAAGCAAATACACATCTAATAATAAGTTCAATTTCTTACTCGCCCACACCGCCAACACATACATATTTATTTATCCCATTTATATAGAAGTGGGCACTGTGCAAATAATAATAAGTATATTTCCATCTTTTCTCATTCCCTCATTTTACTATTAACTATCAAATGCGAATTCTCCGTTCAATCATCAGGCAGGGAAAACAGCATTTATAAAATATAAGGCCATCCTAACACGTCATGCACAGGATGTGTAGAAATAACATCGCGCTAACTTTTCAAAAAAATGTTTAAGACGAGTTGAAATAATAATCTGCATTGGTTGAAATTTTAGGATGAACATTTTAAAATTATATCAAAGCCAATACACATAATATTTTTAAAATATTAGTAAAATTATTTTTTTCCAATCTGACACATGCATTTTCTTGATAAATAATAAGTAAAAAAAATACACATTTAAAAGGTGTTTCCAATGAATTTTGTATCAAGAATCAAATAAAACCCAGAGAATTCGAGAATTAACTTTAAATAAAACATTATTCTCTCTCATTTAACTTACCCCTCTTTTAAAATCAAAGTATGCCCTACTGCAGATATCCTAATTGTAATATCTGAACGTTTATAACATCTACTAGATAAAGTCGGAGAGGCTAGGGCAGTAGCCCTAGATATATCTAATCCCTTTGACAGAGTATGACACGGCGGTCTTCTTATGAAAATCAGATCTTATGGTATTACTAAAAGAATACTTAATATAATTAAATCCTTAGTAAAATAAGAGAATACTCCAGGTTGTCTTCGATGGTCGTACGTCAAAACAATATGATAAAAATTCAGGTGTGCTTCAGGGATCGATTCTGGGTCATTTATTATTCCTGATATTCATATATGACTTCTTGATAACATTTTCTCTGAGATGGGTATATTTGCAGACGATACTACGCTCTAAAAGGCGCAATAGGGAAAAGGAATGCATACGTATCCAGGGCAAGGCGGAAAACCTAGAGCAAGGCCTCCTATCTGTAGTGGAATTGGGATAAATATACACAGTCAAATTAAATGCTTTTAATGCTTAATTTCTTTCCTTTAATAACTACAAGAAACCTTCTCAACTACTAATAACCATGAGTAATGACTAATGATACATTACCTGAAAATACTTCATTTAATCTCCTCGGTTTAACGTTCACACTGAACATGAGTTGAAACTGATATATGGAGGGCATTGCTTAGGCTGCTGCAAAGATGGTGGGCTCACTCTACCTGGCTAAAAAATGACTTACACCATAGTGTACCCTGTACCTTTACAAGGCCAGCATTCGCCTATGTATGGAGTATTGTCATCATATTTGGGTCGATGCATCTGCTCTTAGTCTCTCACTCTTAGACCGGTTAAAAAAAGTCACCAACTTAATAGGTCCCGTAATGTAAGCTAGACTTATACTGCTGTCCCATCAACGAAATGTTGCATCCCTCTGGCTCTTTTACAAATATTTAATGATATATGCTCCGATAAACTAAAAGCTCTTGTACCTCCTCGACGCAAATAACCCCGACAAACATAAGCAGCAACATCTCACCCCAACACAGTATAAATGCTTGATGTAAGAAAGCCTTCTACTCCTATAATTTCTTTTCAGTGAAATTCCTTTCCGGTGTCTGCATCCCTGATTGTACTGACATGCAGAAGTTCAAGTGTAAAGTAAACAGGCATCTTGCTGATCAACTTTCTACATTATACGCCATGCAAATCATGTCATAGATAGTGACACTGTGCCTTGTTTGGGTTTAAAATGCAATAAAAGGCATAAGATTATAATATTTGTATAAGCAATTAACAATCAAAATAAAATCCATCCAGCATTTGTTGTTCATTAAATCTCTCCAGGCAGTGTAGCTTTCGATAGCACTTAAGGGTTATTCCCGAGATCCGAAATCGACATTATATAGAAACAGATTTTCAAACTTAAATGAGATGTGAACAATTAAATTTTCAACTTTCAACCAATCACTAAACATCAACTGAGATAATTAGTAAATTCATTTATTTCTTTTTGTTTATTTTGTGCATTTAAGTCACCATTTTTTGGTTATCATAAAATTCGACTACTCGCCTTCAATCTTAATTTCAAATATTTCGCAATCTCAACCATTTTCCCCAAAATATATGGAATGTCTTGTAAGTGCATCAATTCGCTTTCTACTATTAGTCGAATTCTAGAATCCATTCTCTTTTCTTCGCAAACACAGAGCTTCATATTATCTAATGTCAGCAGAGGAATGATCTAGTTTTTTAGGACATCGTTTACATGTCTCCAAATGGCAACGTTGAAAATGGCATTAACTTTTTTCCGAAATTCGGAGATATTTAGCTAAACAACTTTGTTTTATATTAATATTAACCACGGTCAAAATCTGTTTATTTTGTTGGACTGGTCAATAAATGTGGCTGAATTTACTTATAAGGCAACAAATACAATAACGTCTGCTAATACTATGTTTGAGTTCAATCCCGTGTAATCACTTCCAATACTTTATTGATAAAATGGGTTTATTTAACTTTGAGTTTTAATTGAACTATGACAGTTATACAAATAAGAAATAATAATCTATGAATTCTTAAGATGTCGAGGTATAATAAATGCAATAATCATTAAAATAATAATTAAAATACTCATTAAAATAATAATGAAAATAATAATTAACATAATAATTAACATAATAAATAAAATAATGATTAAAATAATGATACAAATAATCATTACGATAATCATTAAAATAATCTTTATAACAATAATTAAAATAATTATAAATAATAATTAAAATAATAAGTAAAATAATAATAAACATGAACAAAATAATCATTATAAAATAATTACAATAATTCTTAAAATAATCATTAAAATTATACTTACTATAATAATTCCGATAATCCTAAAAATGATAATAAAAATATTCATTAAAATTGTAATGAAAATAAGAATATGAGTACTCATTAAAATAATCATGAAAATAATAATTAAAAAATCATTAATATAATAATTAAATAATTATTTAATAATAAAAATAATCATTAAAACGATAATTCAAATATCATTAAAATAACGATTACAATAATAATTAAAATAATCATAATACAATAACCAAAATTATCATTAAAACAATAATTGCAATAATAATTTTAAAAATGCTTAAAACAATAATTAAATAATCATTAAAATAATAATTCAAATAATAATTAAAATAATTATTAAAATAATAATAAAATAATCATTAAAATAATTATCAAAATAATCATTAAAATTATCATTAACATTATAAATAAAAGAATAATTAAAATAATCCTTAAAATAATTATCAAAATAATAATTCCAAAAAAATAAATAATAATTATAAAAATAATAACTAGCATAATAATTAAAATACTCATTATAATAAACATTCAAATAATTATTTAAATAATTATTTTAATCATAATAAAAATTAATTATATAATCATTAAAATAATTCCTAAATTAATTATTATAATAATAAATTAATAAAATCATTAACTAATCATTAAAATAATGATTAAAATAATCATTAAAATAATCATTAAAATACTCATTAAAATAATCACACAGAAAACCTTAAAAATATTAGTGTTGGTAAACAGAAGTAGTTCATAGATTTTCCTCATAAATCAAGATGAAAAAGTATATTTTTTAGCAAGTTTTAGGTACCGGTTTCTAGATTTTACGAGGAAATTAGTTGAACTAATTCTTGTGACCGGCATTCAAGATTGATAACGGAATCATTGATCACGTTTTTAGCATTATATTCATTATTTGCTTAGTATTTAATGCATCATACCTAATTATTTTTTTGCTTAGTTTTGAATAATGGTACTTTATTTCATGCAAGCAATTCATTCTTGAATTGTTTTGATACCATGCACTCTCAACAGTGTTATCGTATTTTGAATGCTTTTTACGATTTTCAGTCTTTTACAAGTAGATTCGCTAATATCATTTAGATAGGTCAGAATAGCTATGATGTTTCTTTCATTAATGAAACACAGTGCTGATATGCTGGGAAATATATATAACAAAACAACACTACTTGAATAGTCTGTATACAACGCCGATCTGAAAAAAACGAACAGTTGAACTAGCAATCTTCTGTTAAATAATACGGTTACTTATATTTCCTATTCATACGTTTTACCATGCATTGCCTTCAACAAGAGTTTGAATAATTAAAACGAGAATGTGGAATGATGATTTGGTTTTATTTTATTACAATTAACACAACTAATAAGTATAAATAAAGTAGTGAAATGAAAACGAGGTATTTTAATGGAATAAACACGAGGTATGTATAATGAAATAAAAACGGAGAATTTAAAACAAGAGAAATTTGTATCACTCCATGTCAAATGGCAAATGAGAAAGCGGATTTATAAACAAAATAAAGTGATATAAACCCTCTTCTGGCCAACTAACTTCATGACTTGAAGTCACAACTCCAATCAAAGAGAAATCTGTTTGAGATAGAAGTTTCAACTTCTCTGTCGACACAATTTATTTAATGGAAATTTGGTTTGATCGACCAGCAAAAAATGATAAGACATTGACTGTTAAGACACGTAATTGAACTGAAATTTCTGTATTTCCAATTGCGACCTAGTAAAAGACGCTCCCACTAATGCAAGACACTTTAGAAGGTTACAAAAATAGCAATGTATGGATTCTTCGCTATTCCCCGGAAATTGCGCATTTTAATATAAAGTATGAATTATCTTCAATAATATTTGCTTTATATTTATCTGTTAAAGTCTCGAGAATACATTATTCTCGGGGAACTTGTCACTCATTGTTAAGGTGTTTAATACATATAGATATAATTACGTATTTCATTTACATTTAACATTTTAAAAAGACGACCCTGGTGTTTAACTCTGTCCCGTTGGGAGGCATTGTAAATAGGAACACTTAACGTTTATTTATAATTCATCTGGGCAGGAAAATACATGAAAGTAACAACGAAAACTAATCTTTGCACGAAATTGCTATGTTGTATGATTGAGATGCACTCATAATGAAAGAGACAAAATAACATTTAGTGAATAAAAATCATCGTTGCTTGCAAAGTCTTAACATGGAAACGAGCGGCAAATACGATTAATGTTCGTTTGGTTCGTACACCATTGTCTGACAATATCTTCATTTTATCAAAATTATAACGAAAACATCAGAATTTATTTGGATTTAGAAAACACGCTAAGAAGCATGACTATTTCAAATCGCGCCACTAAAGAAACCGTCTTATTACTGAATTTATGATCATGTGATGGATACAAAACTACTCAAATGCCAGAACAAATTATCATTAAAAAGAGTTAATTCTGTGTTGAACATTTAAATAAATAATTCCATAAAAGAACATGTGGATTTATCTGCATTGTTCACAAATTTGAAAGCCATTCTCATCAAATTTTATCCAGTAGTACCCATGCTAGGAAGACACATTTTCCGAAGAGTAAACTCCAAATTTTAGCATTCAAATTAATTTTTCATGCACCAAATGTATATTTTTCAGGAATACTCCAAGACAGTAGGAAATACACACCTTTTTCTAGGAAATAACTTTATAACATTAAAAAGAACGTAAATAAATTAGAACGAGTTAGGTATTATTGTTTGCTTGAATTGGGTTAAGGGCATCAAATAAAAATGGAATAAACATACAACTTATCTGCATATGAACTTAAAATGCTTTCATATACAAAACACTTATGGTTTATTTTATTTGGCTAAAGATAAGATTTAAAGAGAAAATTTTGATTACTTTTTCTTATTTCGGATTCAGTCGATTGCTGTGCACCGTCCAATGGGTTGCTAACCCCTGGCCTCAATTCCCTCTACATCCCAAATCATAAAATCAAATTCCTTTGGGAGAGATTTCCCTGTATGATAATCTCAGAACAAGCGGATATGTTGATGAGAATGTTTGTAAGATGAGTGATGCGATAATGTGTACTTTAATGTAGCCAGGGAGAGAGATAGGGAAAAAGAGATTAAGTGGGATCTGGAATTAACATTGATGTTGAAAGAAAAAAAGGCCAAGTGCTCGGGTCCAGTGCAGGGTCCCCTATGGAGGAGTCAATAAATATTTCAAGGACTTACTCCTATGTATAGCTGAAGAAATCTCATTTCCTAAATATTGCTGTCTCCATCGTCTGGTAAGTCTCAGTCTTGCGGAATATTAGCTCCAACCGCAAAAGGATAAAACGGCTAAATTAAATGTATAACACACCTAACACATGTGGTGGTAAAGCTTAAAAATGTAGATGGAAGGACAGAAAGCAAAACCCAGTCCTATAATGGACACAGAAAGTATTACAATCATAAGCAAGCAAGTTGGTGCTGAGATTAGAGAGAAGACCAACCTAGTTGTGAAAACTGAAAGTAATTTGAAACGATAATCGACGAAGGAGTGAGTACTAAAAATGTGGGGAGATTTGTAACGCAGACGAAAAGGAACATTATCTATCCTTACTTGTGAGTCATTATAGATTACTAGTGTGAGAAATTAAAGTAAATATAAATCATAATCATAATCATAAGAAAATTGCGTAAATGAGAAAATGCTGTAATTTAAAAATATACCCCCCACCCGGACAATCGTGAAGAATCGGCTTTGAAGACATTAATTTCCAATAATGGACTCGAATATTGAGTTCTGTGAATCTGGAGCAGTATTTTCTAACTGACTATCAAGGAAACTGGAAATAACTTGTGTGATAACTCCAATAGAATACTACTACAATGACGACGACAGCAATAAAAACTACTAAATGTAATAATATTAATAATAAGAAGAAAGTGAGCATTGAACCATGAAAATAGCGACAGTGATGAAAACACTAAGAAAAATTTACATCTGAATAAGCAAATTCGTATTGACAAAAATATAGTTTGAATATAATACTGATAACTAAAAATAATTGAAACTCTCATGATTGATACATAATGACAATTTATTTATATTTCTACTCCCAGCAAGATACACGAAAACGTTGTGAAACCAATATCGCTTGCTACAAGAGACAGTTGTGTCGTAGGATTAAAGCTGATAAAGAAATCGAGGAGGGGAAGAAGCATCAGGTTGGACAAGAACAGTACTGAAAAGCCGTTAAGATAGACATTTAGGACGAGGACCATAGACCGTTATATCACATCCATAACGTTCATACATATGGTCCGTCATGATAAGAACACAACATGCATTTATTTTATTGCCAAGTACAACAAAACACACTACGATTCAATTCTATATAAAACATATCCCTATACCCCCCACACACGACGTAAACACCGTCGACAAACCCGATAGCTAAATCCTACCCCCACACAGAAAAGTGTAACGTAAACCGACATTTTGCTGCCCAACTCCCTACATAGTACCACAGCAGCTGTTTCTCTTGATAGTAGCCCCCCCCATACACTGAAGTGGCAATGTGCATTGTTTGGGTGAAAATGTAAAAAAAAAAAAAATTTCAACGCACGATATTTAATTTCCCTCACATTTTCGTTTCTTTTGACAACGTATCAAATGATTATATTGTGACTATGTCGCTCGCTACCTAATTTGTCTCCAAGAATGCTTTATAAATATAACACAATTTGTTGTTATTTAAATAAGTAAAACAACTGCTCGTATTTACAAGCCTCTATTGTATCAGGATAAGCTATGAGGCTTACAGACCTAGACTCGCGACGCAATTTATTTCTTAACCATTTATCAGTCCTCCTCTTTAGGCATATATGCAGATAGTAAAAGTTAACTGTATGATTCTGTTATGGTACTATCTTTAAGAGACATTAAATTGTACAATGCATATAATACTGACATTACGACAGATAGAAAGCAGGAGAAGAAATGCGATATGCGCGCCATTTTCAATTACTTATCAAGCGTAATATCAACAGAGTGTGTAAGTTATCTATACTAGTACAAGGTACATCTGTCTTCTCGTTTCCGAAAAAGCTTAATAGCATAAAGTTGTTGTAAGAACTTGGAACGTGAACTGTAGTAAGAATACTCTCTTAAGCAACAGAGTGTTCTGAGGTGTTTCACCAGCCGGCGCTTGTACAGAAACTAAAACTTGTAACTTGAAGCTAATTAGCGATTTTACTCTCGACCCTATATGTACAAAGTGGAACGATAAAAGTGTCTTATTAAAGAAAACTACACTTCATCATTATTTTAAAACTTTTATTGAAGGAATCAATTCAGTTAACTTGATTGTGTAGTCGAGTTGATGTCTAGTTAATGTAGTCGCACTCAGCCACAATCGCCGGAACTTGGAGCATGCCTTTTCCACAAGCGCCGGCGGGATCTCGGCGAATATTCGGCAGATGGCCGTGATCATGCTGGTTTTGGTGTTGTGGGTGGTGATGTTGGTGATGTTATCGACGTATGACGAAATGAAGCCGTCCAGCGTAGTTAAAGTCTGGAGGAAAGACTGGCTAGTGAGAGGCGGGCACAAAACCGTAGCACTTCTAAAGCCAAGACTGTTTTGTTTTTTTTTGGACTTGTGGGCCAGCGCCGAGTCCTGTTGCCACACACAAACTCTGCCAACGGTCACCTGATTTCACCAGAGTATTGGCACACTCTTCAGCACATTGTAGTACACTTTGATGCTGACCTTCAACCTGACTTCGAAGATGTGAGTTGTAAGGTTTGACCCTCACTTGAAACCACAAAGATAATAACCGTGGCGGAAACTGTGTTTTCACCACCCTGATCACGCCTTAGTTGTTCGTGGAAATCAAGCGATGCATTTTGGGAGTGCTTACAATGGCCCTGTTGTCATAACTTGGACAGGTAGAGAGCATGAGTTGCACAGCGGCGCATCTCCTGTCTCGCTCGTTGAACGTTGTCTCACTTTTAGACATAATAGAAAGCCCCTATCGCTCTTGGGATTTGTACGCAACTGGGCAACTAGTAGATAGTCTGCATAAGAAAATTAAACTAGTTTCAATCACACAGAAAAAGAATCATGTCGTCTTTTGTTGCGCAGCAAATGCCTCGTTTCACCCTGTACAAAAATCACTCCAAATAACTATATTGTTATTAACTTTTAAGAATAAAAATCGGTAACTATTTAAAAGGTATTTTCTTTTTTTTTATTTTACAAAGGCATCACCACATTATCAAGGCCCAGAGGCCACTCAAGAATAAGGGTTAAAGAGTGTACAGTAGAAATTGGTCAATATAGTAATCATTAGTAATGAAAATTTGGTAAATTTAATAACCTATATGGAACGGCTCATCAAGAACTTATTTACTTTAGACTTGAACACAACCATATTGTAGTCAGCCGGAAAGCAGGAAAACGGAAGACAATTCCACAGGCGTGCAGTTCTAAGAAAGAAGCTTTGTTCATGGAATATACGTTTAGGTTTAGGCACAGATAAAGAGTGGGGGAAATTATTGATAGTGTTTACAGCTAGACGAGTGTTTCTTGTGAAAGTTTGGCGAGGGGGGACCATAGATTGAAGCTCAGTTGAACACTTTCCATGAAAATAACGATACATCAGACAAACTCGCAATATCTCTTCTGTGAGATAGAGGTTGCAAGGAGGAGAAAAGGACATCTACGAGGCTACGAAGTCTATTTTGAACTCTATCAAGGCAGGACAAGTCCTTTCTAGCAGCTCCTGCCCAGATGTGGCAACAGTACTCCATCCTTGGACGTACCTGGCTCTTATATAGGTAGAGAATAGCATCAGCAGTGAGATATCTACCGGATCGATAGAAAGATCCCACCATTTTTCCAGCGGCCTTGGCAACAGATTTGATATACGTGTTCCATTTAAGATCAGGAGTAATGCTCAAGCCCAGAAGCTTGTCAAAACTTGAGGCCTCCTGAAGACGAGAGCCATTCATTTCAATTGATGACAAATGTGAATTAGAATGTTGATGATGTAAAGAGAGAAGCTTGGTTTTAGATGCATTAAAAGTAACCAGCCACTCCTTTCCCCATTGTACTACGTGCTCAAGATCAGAGGAGAGAGAATTGGAGAGAACTTGGTCGTTTACTGTCTTAGATGTGGTACCATAAATGGTAGTGTCGTCAGCATAAATGTCTACAAATGATGTAAGGATATGATTTGGAAGATCATTAATGTAGATCAGGAAAAGAGTTGGGCCCAGGATGGATCCCTGAGGGACACCGGCATTAATACTGTGAGCTTCTGATTTTTGCTCCTCAACTACTACTCTTATGAACCTATCAGAAAGAAATGATTTAATAATTGAGAAGACTTTTCCAGCTATACCATAGCTAGCGATCTTATGAAGTAAACCTTTATGCCATACCCTATCAAAGGCTTTAGATATGTCAAGAGCAATTGCCCTAGAAAGATTGCCACCGTCGAGAGATTTGCTAATCCTATGCGATATAACTGTAAGGACATCTGCTGTAGATCTAGCAGAACGGAAACCATATTGAGTGTCACTAAGAAGGTTGTTTTTGTTGAGATGTTTGATTACTTCTGTATTTAACACAGATTCTAGCAACTTACTCATGACGCACAGGAGACTTATTGGCCTGTACTGAGAGGGGGATGAGCGATCACCTGAATTCTTAAATACAGGGCATACTGATGAGATTTTCCAGGGAGATGGGAAACTATTCTCCTTAAGACAACGTTTAAACAGTTTTGTAAGTATGGGCGCTAATTCAGGTTGAAGTTTTTTGAGTACTATAATTGGAATACCATCAGGGCCAGTTGCTTTACTCGAATCAAGGTTTTTGATTAGCTTCGCAACATCACGTACAGATATACGTATATCACATAGCGTGTTTTCTGATACAGGAGGAAATATTGGGGGTTGGCGGTCTTGGTCGCAAAGGGTAGAATTAGCTGCAAAGTTCTTGACAAAGAAGTGTAAACGGCATGTTTTAATAATACTAAACCATTATTATATCTTTATTATTAAGTTTAAAGCATAACTTTTGCTTCCATGCATTCTATGTTATATATAACATCCGGAATAATTACTATTAACTTGCCTCTCCTGCCCCAAGAAATTAAGCGTTTCTCTTGAGTTTAGTTGGCATTAATGTTTTCATACTACTACTAATATATATATATATATATATATATATATATATATATATATATATATATATATATATATATATATACACAAACGTGTGTGTGCGTGCATAAGTGTGTGTGTGTGTGTGTGTGTGTGTATTAAACATGTTAGTGTTTATAGGTTAAAACTCCAAAGATTTTTTAGTCTATATATATCATGATGCCCAATAAAAGAGCTATTCATTATAATAAACAGCTTTATTACTACAACTAACGTACGTACATGTTTAGAACATGTTGGAGAGCTGATCAATATATAATTACCTTCTATTTATTAATTCTATTTTTCATTATGTTATAATATTTATTCCATATTATCATTTATATTAGTTTATAAAACATAATTACTAATAGCTTCTTGTAATCCGAGACTTAGCAATATTGCTGAAGTTCTTTCTTTCTTGCAAATGGAACACTTTTAATATTGTTTTCAATTCGTAAATACACGGGTTATTTCTATCGCATTTAATGTGGCCGTCGCGGTGGCTAAATCGTTATTTATGTTTGATTATATTTACATGCATTCATGGTTTTAATTATTCGACAGGCGGTAGTGTCATACAGATGAGTGTTGACGATCAGGAAACATATATGTATCATGTCATCTCACAAGTTCTGTCCGATTTCTTATCTTTGTTTTAAACTTTAACGAAAATTAAAGTATTCTGTATATTGTGATTTTTTTTTACATGTTTATGTTTAGATGCATTTTAACTGATTACATTTTCTTACAGAACGATAACATTTAAATTTGCTTGATTACAACCCTAATAAGATTGAAGTGCCTTAGAATCACTTTAAGCATATAATGATTTATGAGTTCAAGAAAGGAAACGGCAGCAGCCGAAGCGGCTAAAAATATTTACTCATTATATGGAAAGGAATATATGATTGAAAGAACTTACAAACGACGATTTGCGATGAAGATAAGGTTTAAACCGGACGTCCAGTTGAGTTTGATTATCAGTGTTTGAAGAGGCTCTTGAAGAAAATCCTGCTTTGTCAGTTGAGGAATTGGCAATAAAACTGAGTTCAAACCTTACAACTTTTCCCTGTCACTTGAAAAAGTGTCTAAACTTCGAAAATGGGTGTTTTTTGAATTGTCTGAAAACAATCTCAAATCTCGAGTCGACATATGCTCTTCTCTCCAATCTTGGCGACATGTTTCACCCTTTTTTGATAGACTTGTGACTTGTGACGAAAAAACAACCTTTTATCGAAATGTTTAACGTTGTAGACAATGACTTTTAAATACCTCAGACGCAGCCGAAAAGAGAACATAATGGGAATAAGGTTCTTCTTTCAATATGGTCTGATGGACAAGGAATAATCCACTTTGAATTGTTACCACTTAATGCAACAAATTATATTCAAATCTATTGTCAGCAATTAGAGTGTTTGAACCCAGCTTTGAGGGGGGAAAGACCTGCTCTAGTATATAAAAGGGGGTGATGTTTACGAGGACAATACACGACCCCACACAGCAGGAATCACCTCAGAAATAATCAAAGAAATTGGTTGGGAGAAAATTCGGCATCTACCCTATTCTCATAATCTAACTCATGCAGATTACAATATGTGACATTTGTGACTTCTTCAGCTCACAGCCAAAAGGGTTTTACAGTGATTGAATTAATAAGCTTTTTAATAGATGCAAGAATGTTAAGATAATCAAAGAAAGTATATTGATGCTTATATGTTTAATAAAAAGTAACATTTGGTCACTTTTCTTTTCTTTATTAATAAATTCGGACAGAACTAATGGGATTACCTTACACGTGTATATATATATATATATATATATATATATATATATATATATATATGTGTGTGTGTGTGTGTGTGTGTGTGTATGTGTGTTGAATTTTATTTTCGACAAACTATACATACAATCAAATTAAATAAAATATCTCTACAGTAAATAGCAAAGTTAAATAAGTCATCTAAAATAAAACATGTATATGATATTTACATCTACACGAAGTTTGGATGTGTGTTTAAATTCATTTTAAATTAAAAGATTTTACTCATTGTCCGGAGCCCCTCTGGCAGTCTGTTTCAGTGAAATGCAATCTTTTTTCTATTGAGACGACACCGAAGTAAAATGTTCCCTTGTATTCGCGGTGACCGCAATTTGGCCACGCTGTGAAAATCTCCCCTAAAAGTAGATTACTTGGAATTGCCAATTGAAGAATTATGTCTAGAAAACTGAGAACACCAGGCGTAAAGTTGAGAAAGAATCCCCAGATAAGGAAGAGGGCCCGGTTGGCTTTGTTATTAATATTTATACAACGAAGCATTTGCTTAAAGGAATTTTCTACCACTGTATCAAAGTGATTTGTAGTAGAAACGAGATTAGGTGCTTAAGGTATAAATCCGATATATAGGTCACTTACGATGCTGACGTTATACTAGCTTTGCATAAATAATGCTAGTAAATAAACGGTTTATTAAAGTAAACAAGCTTGAAGAAAACAGAATGTTGCGTGATAATGTATACGCATATATTACTCTGTTTAATGCTTAATCATAAAATATTTTACCATTAATTCGACCAAGCAGGGCTACCCGACATGTCTTGATAGGATCGATAAGAATTTTGGAGTGTTCAAAAAAGAGTTTGATTTCCCTTTAGCAATTAATTCCTTGTAATGGAAAATATAAAGTGATAAAAAGAAAATACACAGATTGTTTGACCTAATTTCAAGAATGATTTTTACAAAAATACAAGGGCGAATTTATTTATTTCCAGTGCACGGATTTTATCTCTACTGCTGCCATAATGCCGCGTTTCTCCGAGATATACCGGGACAGCATTACGACATTTATTTTATTATATTATAACTGTAAAATATAGTCGATTACTGATAACATTAAGAACATTTATAGACTTTATAGAAGTAATTAAAAAATGTTCTATGCATTATATATCTATTTATATCTATATATATATATTTATATAACCAACAGAACGATAAAATTTTAAATTGTCCCCGTAGAAAAGACTTCTATTCACGTTCAATGAACACTAGCGTTTTTTTTTGTAGCATACTATTTATTCGTTCACCAGTTATGTACAAATCCCAAAAGAAATAGCAGCCCTATATCATGTCTGAAAGTGACACAATGTTCAACTAGCGAAATCGGAGATGCGCCGCTGTACTAATTATGCTATATACTGATTCGAATTATGACATTCGGACCCCCAAAATGCGAGTCCGAACGGTTACACGCTTGAAGACAGAGCTCCACGGATATTCCGGCCAATGTTACTGTCTTCTGTGTGGTTTCAAGTAAGGACCACATCATTCTACCTCACATCTTCAAAATCAGCTTGAACGTCAACACCAACGTATGGCTGGTTGTGCTGAAAAGTGTGGTAATAATCTGGGGCAATCAGGTGGTTGCTTGCAGACCTTGCACGTGGCAGCAAAACTCGGCACCGACCCACAAGTTCGAAGAGACCCAGGCTTGGCTTTAGAAGAAGTGCTATGATGTTTTACCCTTCTCTCACGATCTGAACCTATTGGACTATATCATTTGGTCATAGTCAAAGTCAGCCATATTCACCGAGAATTCGCCGAGCTCCTGCCGGCGCTTGTGGAAAAGCATGTTCCCAGTTCCGAACTCGAATGGAGCGGGTGATTGAGGCTGAAAGCGGCTACATTGACTAGATGTAAGCTCTACTACATTATCAAGTTACCTGAATTGATTTTTCCAATAAAAGTTTTAAAATAAAGCTGTAGTGTTGTTTTCTTTAGGGCGGCCAATTTTTCGTTCTACTCCTATATATATATATATATATATATATATATATATATATATATATATATATATATATATATATATATGTATATATATGTATATATATATATACAAAAACATATGAAGAAGAAGAATATTTATAATGCGAAATATAACTAGAAGAAACACTCTTAGTTTTAACCCTCCATTTAGCTAGTATGTTAAAAATGTATATGCCTAATCGATTCTATAAATTAGTAATAATAATGTTAAAGAAAATGCGATAGAAGGTAAACTACTTAATAAATACACAATAAAGCTATATTATCCCTCTATGAAAAACACTATATGTACAATATCTTAAATTAATTCAAACTTTAGAAACAAAGGTGAATAATATAAAACAAAACAATTAAGACTAAAAAGGAAAAATTGATTGTATGCAAAAAAGAAAAAATGTGCATTTAAAGGTCAATGCTTGCTAAAAGCATTGTATATACGTATAATGTTACAGTAGGTGATATACCAGCAGCGTATATATATTTTTTTTTTTTTTTATTCAATTTTCACCCCAAACAAGGCACAGTGCCACTTTGAAGCAGGGGGCTACTATTAGGGAATTAATTAGCGGGGTCATTATGAAGGGAGAAGAGTAGAAAGATGTTTGTTAACATTACACTTGAACTTCTGCATATCATTGCAGTTGGGAAAGCAGAATCCCGGAAGGGAGTTCCAAAGACCCGCAGTTCTGGGGAAGAAACTATTGGAGTAAAAGGCTTTCTTGCACCTAGGGATCTCCACTGTAAAGGGATGAGACTTAGTAGCTTGTCGGGTTTGTCGGGGGTAGTTACGTCGGGGAGGTACAAGTGTTTGCAGTTCGTCAGAGCATTCACCATTAAAGTATTTGTAGAACAGGCAGAGGGATTGTTCTACAATGGTGCGTATAAATTGAGATATAAAAATCATAAGTCCACAATTAAAAAAAAACATTTATGTTTAGTACAAACCAACTTATAATATGATTAAGACCCTATATTAAGGAGCTTAAAGAGAAAATAATTCTATAAGAAATGGATCATTTTTGTTAAGACCAATAAGTGCACACTTGATATAAGAGGATGATGTCAGCTGCGTATCACCGAACGATAACGTTATAAATAAACGTAATGACATGATAGAGGGTTTCTTGCACAAGTGTACATATAAGCATAATAGTTATATTTGTGAAAAATAACTTTTTTTTACACAGTGATCACCACTTATCAAGGCCCGGAAGCCACTCAGGGATAAGGGTTATTGCAAGTACATTACGTTAGTGAGGAGATTTGATGAAGTGTTTACTTAAGGGAGCGGTTCATTAGGAATTTGTTAACATTGGACTTGAAGACATCCAAGTTGTAGCCCGGAGGGAAGCAGGCAGACGGAACAGAGTTCCACAGGCGTGCAGTTCTAACAAAGAAGCTTTGTTCATGGAATCCGCGTTTTGATTTAGGCACAGATATAGAGTGGGGGACATTTTTCACAGTGGATTCAGCTAGACGGGTGTTTTTCGTGAAAGATTGGCGAGGGGGGACCAGGGGTTGGAGTTCAGACGAGCACCTGCCATGGAAATAACGATAAAACAAGGACAGGCTCGCAACGTCTCTTCTGTGGGAGAGAGGTTGCAGGGTAGAGAAAAGGGCATCCCCCACTAAGCCACGAAGTCTATTTTGTACTCTGTCAAGGCATGATAGGCTGTTTTTGGCAGCTCCTGCCCAGATATGGCAACAGTATTCCATCCTTGGACGTACTTGGCTTTTATATAGATAGAGAATTGTATCAGTAGTGAGATATCTTCTGGAGCGGTAGAAGGATCCCACCATCTTTCCAGCGACCTTGGCAACAGACTTGATGTACGTGTTCCATTTCAGATCAGGAGTAAAGGTCAAACCCAGAAGCTTGTCAAAACACGGGGCCTCACCCAGACGAGAGCCATCAATCACAATTGATGCCAGCTGGGGATCAGAGCGTTGATGATGTAAGGATAGGATAGGAGTTTGGTTTTGGAAACTAAATTAAACGATTATATATAAGATTAATGTCATGGATACAATAAGGAGAATATATATTGACATTATATTTTGGTAGAAAATAATAGAGTATATGGGCTGTAAAAACCAATAACCTATATTAAATAAAAGTAAATTACATCACATTATATTAGTAATCATTCTACTTTAGCATTCATAATCATGCCACAATGTATAAATATTAAATAGTATTTTACCGTGAAATAACAACTAATTTGAGTAATGAGTACTCGGTAAATAGATTGTAAAATATGATTATAGAATATATGACATAATAAGATATAGGATTTTGAATGGAGTAAATATGATAGAACATAAACGTTTATAAGATTAATATAACGATTAAGAGACATACCTATCCTTAACGTTATAATTCTCCTAGAGATTCCTTGTGGATTTTCTGTAAGTTTGCTGGACAAATCATTCTTGTTGGCCAGAGCCACATCTGCTCTTTACGCTTGACCTTTCGGCCATTTCTCCAGAAAAATGTCCTTTCTTATTTAGATAGGCAGCCTCTAAGCATCTAAAGCTATACTCCAGTGGAGCGAAACCCCGGCAACTGGCAGCAATAGACATCGCAGTTTCTCATCAGAAGCTGCATCGGTGAGACTTGCAATCGCCTTAACGCGTCAACAACAGTGCCTTTTGTCGGGATGAGATTCCATAGCATTTCCTCTATAGGGATACTGAAAAGCCGCTATGGCATGTGATATTAGAGTTCCCTACTCTTAGAATTATCCCAGATAAGGGAAACCCACACGGCAGTGGGTCAGGGATTGGTTTAATGTCTGAGTATGTCCACAGGTCGAAGGGCCGTAGCACTCAACCTCTGGAGCTCCAAGATCCATTGGCATTCAGCCTGGAGTCGTAAGTCATCAGTATCCGTGTGTGACCACGAGGAGTCATGCCAAGAATTTAAACACATGAAATGCTTTGTACTGATAAGGAAGACTTCGAATTCCTTTTTGCATTGTGGTTAGTCAGCGGTGAGAGCTGAAAGCAGAAGTTCATGCTAAGCAAATCACTAGGCGCATAAACACACCTTGTGTGTGCTAACACAGTGAGTGAATATATATATATATGTATATATATGTATATATATTTATATATATAGTTAAAATACTGAAATTATATTATTTATATATATATTTGTATATATATTATTTATATATATATATAAATATATACATATTTATTATTTATATATATATATATATATAAATGTATGTATGTATATATATAGTTAAATATTGAAATTTCAATTCATTTCTTATTATTTTAGAATTAATTCTCTATTGAATATATTTTTCTGGTTTCAAAAGTCATAAAAAAACATGTACCATCTGCAAGAATTGAAACAAGAAAGTTTAGGATTTCAGGCTTAGTCGTTATTTACCTATCTAGCGTCATTACCATCTAGGCTACAGACAAATAAATACGCAATAGTTAAAACTAAGCGAAGTTGTGCTATGAATATTTCATTTTGAGAAGCGCAATATAAACAGCGAGAGTAATATTTTAAAGGATTACCTTTCAGAAGTCAACTGCTTTCTTTCAATTTTTGCCTTTTAGCAGATATTTTTGTCAGCTAAAAACAAAATCGAAAGTGTGTGATACAGGACCAAATATCATATACTAGCTGATTGCCTAACGTCGCCCAGTCGTACAATAGGCTGTTCTTTCATTATCTGCCTTGATTTTTTGTTCATTTCTTTTATAATTTCTTAGTGTTTTTATTCCTTCTTTATATTTTCTATTCGGATTTAAATTACTTTCTTCTTTTCACCATTATCTCAACTTTCCTCAATGTTTGATTTTTTGCCTCTCCTTTTTTCCGCATTTCTCTAGTTATTCGTTAGGCTATTTCTATACCTTTCTTACTCTCTTATTTTTCCCTCAATGTTCTTTATTCCCATATTTTAGCATTTTATTGTCTAAATTTACTTTCTCTTCTATCTCGCAGGATTTATCGTCCATCTTTTTCTATATTTCTTACCCTTTTTCCTGTTCACATATTTCTCTTCTAACTTACAGTCATATGTTACATACTACCATCTATTTAATGTTAACAGGGCGCATATATTTCCGAACTACATAACAATATAATTTAGAGAAAAATAATTCCAAATTGTGTAATATTTACAATTTATTTAACATAGTATTTTTTAGATATTTGCTTGTCTTTTTCTTATTATATTTTCGATTTCAATAAAAAAAAAAGTCCGTTAATACGAAAAATATTTTAAAAAGTTGCGGGAAAAATGTGAGTGCACGCTTGTTCTTGTTTGATAGCGTTATTTCTATACATATGATAGGACGACTGTTTAAAATTTAAAAGAAACGAATTAAAACGAAGCATGGGTTCAATTTCTGTGATAAGAAACAAATCATATTTCTATCTTTTGATTAAGATTTTTTTTAAATCGTGTTTGTCTTCAGCTGTGTGTTTATTTCAATAAATATTCAATAATTAGTAAATAGTATTTTATTAAATATTTATTCAGTAAAGTTGTGTATATCCGAGAATCTACCGCTTAGATAAACAATATGACTAGCCTTATAGTTTTATTAATATATAAAACTTTTTTGGAGCTTATTACTGTAAACTTCTAAAGTTATCTCCCTTGGCTCTTGTTTATTTTGCTCAGGTCTCTTATGATATCTTTTTCTCCTGTCTTCATTCAAATATTCTATTCTTTCTTGTATTTTGCATTTTTTTTAAAACTTATTATTAGTGTTAGCTTCTAGAATTATCGCTCTTTTCGTCTGCTGAGACATTTTAACCCAAACAGTTACAAATAAAAAGAGAATAACAGATTAAGAAAATTCAACCGATTGAAAAGAAATCTAAAGAATAAATAAATGAAAGTAAATTCATAACTTCACTCAACTATTTACACCGGTCTTAATTCGCAGACGCACATTACTATGAATACACGTATGAGACGAGAGGTGCGTTCGTGTTGTCTGGGGCTTTTAGATCGCTTAAAAAACACACGTGCCAGGGAGAGGAAATGTCAGCCCTGTGGGAAGCGTTAGGCCAGTGACGTTGAAAGCAGAAACGACATCTGAAACTAACAAATTGGATAGCGACATTTTGAACAAATTTTGTCTTTTCTCTTTTTATAAATTCCTTTGCCAATCTTGTGAAAAAGTAAAACCGTTTAACTTGTAGATGTTTCTTTCGTTTTCACAAAACAACTAAAATGGTGCAGTTCTTGTTTTAGTTCTAGACATGTAGACAATGTAATAATAATAATAATAATAATAATAATAATAATAATAATAATAATAATAATAATAATTAATTGCAATAATGATGTGTGTCGATTGTGCGGGCAGAAACTAATAATGTACAACACATCCCCAACTTTTTGGAAAGTGAGCTAAAACATACATGAACCGTAATGACAAAATCTCGAGAAAGTTCCAGTGGAACATATGTAAGATAGGAAGGATGACATGCAGTGGGTAATGGCAGGAGGATGTCTCACGGTAGAAGGTGCACTGTGGAATTATTGTGGGATGTGAATATCGAATGTGACAATTTTATTTAATCTTATTTCAAAAAAAGAGACACAAGACAATAACCATTGATATAGCAGAGCAATATGATGTGAATGTTTAGGCAAATAATAAGGAAAGGTAAACAATTATCAAAACTTAAAATAGATATTACAATATTGTGAAAGTTGAAGAAAGTAAAAGTTGTATTCGTTGAGATGAGATCATTCTGAAATGTTTCGAAAAGTTTTATTGAATGGACCGAGACAAATGGAATTCATTGCAATTATGAAGCGCTTCAGAAGTCGGAATCTTGTGAAAAGTACTGGAGACCTGGGAGAGGAAAATGTTGAGAACAAAAATTTAAAAAAAAACAGCAAAATAAGTGGGGTTGAGACGATATAGATACAAATCTCAACAGTGCAAGCTAAACAGGACATTTGAAAACAATGAAAGCCAATTTTAAATGTAACGGAGGAAAAACAAAAACAGAACGACTAAGCCCCACATGAACAAAATTCTACTGGAGTAAGATATGGGAGGAACAACATGATCACAATAGAAATGTCGAATGGCTGGAAGACATGAAAGAAAAGTTACAAGTCGAAGAAAGAACAATGAATGAAATCAGCAAGTAAACCTTAAAGGAAACCATAGACAAAATGGCAAACTTTAAATCACCGGGGCATGACAGAATACATGCAGACTGCTTCAAAAGATTCACAACATTACACGAAAGGCTAGCTCAAAACTTGAGAAGATTTACACAGGAAATAAACGTAGCTGACTGGATGACAAAAGGTAGAAACATACTGATACAGAAGGACACAGCGAAAGAAACTGCCTCCAGTAACTATAAGCCTATCACGTGCTTGGCCGCTATGTAGAAAATACTAACATCACAATTGACAAATATACCACTCCCTGAATAATCGTGGATTTCTCTGCGTGGAAGAGAAAATATGTCGAAATTGAAAAGAAAAAACAAACAAAAAACATATGATTTTCTTTATGTAGATCAAAAGATCATGCAAGAAGTAAAAACTAAGAGAAAGAATTTAGTCATGGCATGAATCGACTACAAAAAGCGTACGACAGTATCGCCCAAGCATCGATAATAGAATCCTTAAAAATGTATAAAATACCAATCAGGATCATCAACGTGATTGAAAAAGCAATGAGAACATGGAGACTGGAATTGACAGCTGATGGAAAACCCATAACAGAAATTTACATACAAAGAGGCATCTTCCAAAAAGATTCACTATCACTTGTTCATTATAGCTATGATGCACGTGAACAATATACTTAGAACGTGCCAAGCCAGACAAAAGTTCACTGATAACGAGGGTAAAATGAACCATCTGATGTGCATGGATGATCTGAACCTTTTTGCAAAGATCGAAAAGGAACTAGAGAAACTAATAAAAACTACCAGAATCCAGATGAAGTTTGGTATAGAAAAGTGCGCACTACTAGCTATAAGAAAAGGGATACTGGAGACGACAGAAGACATGGAACTATCCAACCAAACGGAGATGTGGGTACTAGGAGAACAAGCCGCCCATATATACTATGGAGTTCTGGAAGCAGACACCATCAAAGCAACAGAAAAGGGAGAATTCGAAACGAATACATAAGCAGAGAAAGTAAAACTCCTGGAAACTAAGTTATATAGCAGGAACCTAATGAAGATATAAATACATGGGCAGTATTACTAGTAAGATACTACGGACCGTTAATATGGTGGACTAAGGAAAAACTGAGGGAGCTGGATCAGAAGACCAGGAAACTCATGACCATTCACAGTGCACTACACCCAAAGGACGATGTTGACCTACTCTATGTGAAAAGAAAGGAATTCGGGATGGACTAGCTTGTATAGAAGACTGTGTGAATGACACAAAAAAGAACTAGAACACACATAATGCAGACACACTGAAAAAAATCAACAAAAGAGACATAAAGGATATAACGAGGAAAAAAATGAAGAGAGAAACAACTACACGAAATATTCATAAGAATGACAAAAGATGAGAATAACAAAAACAATTGAACATGGGTACGACAAGGACATGTAAACATAGAAACTAAATTCCTAATAATTGCAGCACCAAGTAATTCAAACATAACCAACTACATCAAAACAAAGATGGACAAAGTACAAGAAAACAACAAATTCGGACTCTATGGACAAAGCGACAGAGCGATAAACGATATAGTAATCGAATGCACCAAACTTGCCCAAAAAGAATCCAATAATAGTTACAAGCTGGGAAACATATTTAGAACAGAAGCTAAAGACGTAAACAGAATAAAAGTAAACATAGAATGGCAGAGGAGGGGAAACTTTAATCACAAGGAATAGCTAAAAAAGAAATATGAACTACCCAAAATGAAAGTAGGGAAATTGCACAATAAATATATACAAATTTAAACATTACAAACAAACTGGCAGAATTGAAACAATGACAGTTAAATTTATCAAAACGAAAACGGAGTAAGAACAAATAATGAAAGACGGATTAAGCATTAATAAAACATTTTAGGACAAAATTTAGGAAGAGTAGCACAAATAACATCAACAATAAAATTTGATAATACAAGTATAAGATGACCAACTAGTTGCATCTGCACATATTTTTTAGTTATAGAAAATTGTGCAGTTTATTTTATTTTCAGTTTAGTATATTATATTATAATTTATTATAATTTTATTTTATTTATTTTATTTTAATACTTATAATCACTTCTTTCTTTTCATGCTGGATTACTTAATGCGATTTGCATTCTATTCTACTCAGTTTTATCTGCTTTTCTTCGTTTTCCGTTTTTTTGTTTGTTTGTCAAGCAATTCTTTCTTTTGACACTTCTCTCTCTGTCTAGTTTTACATTCGACTGTTCTTTGATCATATCTTCATGCTTCTCGCCAATCCTTTAATTATCCCGAGTTTATTTCTTTCCCTCTTTCCGTCTTCCCTTATTTAATTCGACATATTGTTTGTTTAGTATTGCTATATTACTACTTCTTCCCCTTTCTAACCGGTTATGAATTCTCTTTCTTGTTTTGTTTCTTTTTCATTCATCCCTTATTTTTTGTTTACTTTCTTGCTTATCCCTTATCTCTTTATTTACTTGATGTTTTGTTCGTTCTTGATTTCTAAATACTTATGTCGTACGTAACGCAAGTATCATTCTTGATTTTTTTTTTATCTTTCTGCTTTATTTATTTATTTTCATTTCTTTCGTTTTGTCTCCTTTATTGATTTTCTTTATTTCTACACTATCATTTCTTTTACCTTTGTTCTTTGATTCCAAATTCAGAATTTATAAGTAGATTTTCATGTTAATCATTAGTAATGAACATTGCTACCATTATATCCCGACGCCTTACCTGCCAAAATGCTTAGTCTAGTGACATATTCCAACACTTACGTAAAATATATCACTGCCCCACTCGAATTACTGAGAAAATTTGATCAACAACACAAAAATACTACTCCACGAAACATATTAAGAAGCTAAAATCCTTGAAGCTATTAATATAAAAACGCAAAAACTGACCCTTAATCAGGTCGCATTCTGAAATAGTGCCAGCACACTTTAATGCTTTGGATAACTCACTTCTCACACACAACCCGTTCCTGGCACTGACCCGCTTTCTGTAATACTACCCCAACGACGCTCAGCTAAAGCCACTGCACCTCACTTGCACCTTCGCTCGTAACCCAGTTACTATTCAAATAAATCTACCCTTAATTCCCGACGAACCTCTCACACAAATTCCTGAAGATGTGTAAATCAGTACACGAAAAGTTTAAAGTTAAAAAACGCGTTTTGATCATACATGCATACCGTCGATATACATATATATATATATATATATATATATATATATATATATATATATATATATATATATACAAAAAAGATAATACGAAAAATTGAAAAAAAAAATTAAACGTATTAAACCACAGGGGCTTTTTGTGTATATATATATATATATATATATATATATATATATATATATATATATATATATATATATATATATATATATATATACACGAATCCATTGAGTGTTTCGCTGTAACATATTTCTTCAAAGAGGCTAGACAGGCAGGGACTTTTAGATTTTACACCTTTTATGCATGAACTCTTTATTTTTTCATATTTTAACTTCTTTCAATTCCACCTTTGGTACTGTTTTCTGTCCCTCTTTCTTTCTTTCAGCTTAACTTTGCTTCATCTTTTCTTTGCTCATTCATTTATTTCATTCTTTACATTTCATTTTCATCGGCCGATCTCTCACTTTTTATTCCTTTAGCCTTTAATTTCTTTTCATTTGTACACATTTCATTCATTCAAATGATTATTATCTTCTATATATTTTGGTCACACATTTATTTTTATGTGTTTCAAAATTTTTTATTTACTTTTTTTATTTTCCCTCAATTCGTTTATTTCTATTTTCTGTCTTTCATCTTTTCCTTCTTTCTTATTTCCCGTTTATATTACTTCATTTTCTATTTGTCTTGATGATTTATATATATTTATTTATTTTTGGTAAATATATTCTCCAACCTTACTAGCATCGATTAAATTATGAGGTCATAAATAAGTCCAGTATATAAAGAAAATAAAATAAACATATATTTTTTATCAAGTCAATACATATCAATTTTATTTTCCTCTCGCATATGAATCACTTCCTTCTTTCTTTCATCTTTGCTTTCTGATAAGAAGATTTATAAATGACTTTAATACCTGGTATTATCAAAATATTTTAGCCACTATCCATTTAAGTACGAACTTAATTTCATTTTCGATAAGTATGCAAATACGACACTAGGCACGTATCTAAGATTTGTCACAACAGACTGTTCTCATACTTATTCGAGTGACCCTCTTTAAAACAACCCTTACAAAATTATCCCTATATTAAGTCACCGTAACTCGATCCCAAAACACTTCACTCTTTTACACCCCATTAAAAGTACACGTAGTTTATTCCTTATTAAAAATAATTACTTTCAAAGTGGTGTTCATTAAACTAATCTGTTTATCTCTAGTGGTAAAAGATTAATTTATTTCGGCGTCCTTCGCCGTCTGTAAGTTTGTATGCCTGTAATGATTGCAGTTATTTTCGTTATCCTCTATTTCCCAACAGACGATGAACTATTTTGTCGTTCAAAATGTAATTCTTATGAATCAAGATGTGACGAGATTTTTGGGAGTTTTAGTCAGAATGGGGGTTATTAATCATTTAAATTCTTTAAAGGGCGGCCATCCATATAAATGTTGCAAAATCTGTAGCGATAGTAGCATGGTTTATTACTGCTCAGCTATTCTCGAGATATATAACAGAAGTTGTTTCGGTCAAGTAGATTTTAATGTCACCACGAAGTCCAAAATCAAGACAAGTCAACGACCTCTAAACTTTCGATTTTCCTGAGTGCGACCCCAAAAATGTTCAATATTGTTGTCACATCTTTACAGGTGCATTTACAACTGAACTTCAATTTTAGATAGAATCGCAAAAAATAGTCTCAAATCTAATAGGTCCAGCATTGTCGACCAAACTCCCACCTCTGTCCCATCTTGCATATTCTTGCATGTTCTTTCTGTTTTACAATACCTTAATGGCATTGCTGTCTAACTTATAGCATTTGTACCCTGCGATGTACATTCTCCTGACTAATCTGACAAGCACTGAAATTCCATCACTTCACTGTAGAGATCACAAGATGTCGGAAAGAATTCTACTCCAATAGTTTATGTCGTTGGACTGCTAGACTTGGAATTTCTTTCAGAGTTGCATCTTTCTTTGACTGTACAAATCTGTAGAAGTTTAAAAGCAATGTGAACAGACATATCGTTGCTCAACTCACAACAAGACATTATCACAAATAGTAGCCACTTACGTCTAATTGGCAATATTCTTTTTTGGGCTGAAAAACTAAATAAAATACGCCCTCGACAATTAGTCCGACGCTTGGGTTAACATAAAGCCTGGGAAGCTGGACACTCGATGAGTGTTCAGTTATATATCGTTAACATCCCTTGATTTTACATCATCTATTTGAGAAAAAGTTAGGGTATTTATTTAGTTTACCGACCCCTCCACATTTACGTTTAATTTGTCGAATTTTACAAGTTTTCATGTACACTGAGAACGAATATCGCATTTACTTTTGCGCAAGCACGCAGTTATCTATATTTGAAGCCATTCAGTATCCAACGTAATCCCTATTGTTTTTCTGGCGGCCATCTTGTTTCCCATTCAGGAAAAAAACGCCAAAAAGACCCAAAACATGGCCACCAAAACATTTTTCGGCTTCACTCCACCCTTTCGATTATTTTTCCCCTTCCCAATATCGAAATGGACAATATTTTGCTCACTTTCTTAATTACATTATTTTTTTTTCACTTTCTTAATTATATTCATTTTTTTTCACTTTCTTACTACTAAAATGTGTGCTAACGCATGGTCACTTGACGTTTCACAAGGTGCATGAATATATGGCGGACATTTTAAATGACATAAAATATTTTTCATAAAATAAACAGTTTTCACCTCATTTAAGAGTAAAAATATTGCTGGCAGTAAGTTTTCACGAGCAGTTTACAAAAGCATATTTTATGTTTTCGTTCTTTTTTTGGGGGGGTATTCAAATATACAACTTGTATACTTAAATAGGTGCTTCTGCAGTTTAATTAACCGTTTTTTGCATGGAGGAGCGGGGGCGAGTGTGTTGAAGCACGTGTTAAACTATGCAAGTTCTATAATTGAATATTTCCCTCCCCCCCAAAAAAAAGAATGAAAAACATAAAATATGCTTTTGTAAACTGCTCGTGAAAACTTAATTCTTTTTAGGTCAATTAAAAGGGATTAATACCAGGCAAACCGTAAATTTGTGACGGATTTGATTATCAGATTTGTGGCCTGCAACATCGAATATCCCTCAAAAAACAAATTAGTGGTCGGTGTTTTGTTGTAGCGAAAGGTAATATTTACCTTTTAATTTATTTTAATAAATATTTAATCTCAATATTGTTTTTAATTTGTGGTCTTTTCTTTACGTTCTTTCCTTTCGCTCAAGATTTCTTGGAATTTACCCCTTCCCCCTCCAATAAACCTTACCTTTTTTTGCGCCAAAGCCGGTGGTGGGGAGGGGAGATTCCAGTCACATGTGGCATATTTAGCTTCTTTTGGCGTTTTTTCGTTATTCGAAAACAAGATGGCCGCTATTAAAAATGATAAGGATTACGTTGGATACTGAATGTCTTCAAAAATAGATAACTGCGTGTTTGCGCAAAAAAATCGATATTCGTTCTCAGCGTACTCGAAAATCTTTGAAAGTCGACAAATTAAAGGTGAATGTGGAGGGGTCGGTAAACTAAAACTTTACCAAAGTTAGTTTATTGTTAACTGCTTGAGGAATTCATATCGGGACATGACGACCAGGCTGCGTATGAATCTTCAGTAGATCATAGTGCACTTCGTACTGTAATCTTGATTTTTAAAACCGCTCATAAGCGTGTATCACACCACTTGTAGAAAGTAAACACTTGCATAAAAAACATGGCCGCGATTATACGCAATAGCTTACCTCAAGCAAACCATATTGAATTGAACAATATGGGAATTGATTTATTGAGTACAAGCGTATTTTTTATTTAGAATATATATGTCTAGATTCCATTTTTTATTTGCATTTATGCAATTTTAGTTACTTCTTGTTTTCACGTTTCCCCAACTGAACTAAAATACAAACATTATAGAAATGTGACCAAACATCTTAATATAAAACTCATCAATTAGTTTTCCGCTATACATCTGATTCCTTATTAACATGCCACGTCTCAGTTATAACGGGCCACGTCTCAGTTATAACATGCCACGTCTCAGTTATAACATGCCACGTCTCAGTTATAACATGCCACGTCTCAGTTATAACGGGCCTTGTTTTTGGAGAATATAAGTAAAAAAGCAAGGTCATATGTTCATCTCCAATACACTGTATTTACAACATTGTAAGTTCGTTTTGTGTTCGATATTCATCAGACTGCCAGTCGCGTTTTTTTTTTGTGTGTCACTTTGTACACATTGGTATTGTAAAAATTAATTCTTATCACAGTTCGAAAAAAAAACTTTGTTCCGTTGACTTGCTTCACAGGTGACAACAATGTGGTTGTCTTGAAGTCCCACGTGGACAACTTCTTGCTATCCTGACCCCTTAAATCGTCCAGTTCTGCCAAATTCTCACTAAGAATAATCACTGAACTGTTGTCTCATTGATCACCTTACACTTATTAACCCTTATCCTCGAGTGGTTTCAGTGCCTTGATAAGTGGTGACATCTGTATAAAAAGAAAGTAAGATAGAAAAAATAGATAAATAAGAGAGGATGGATAATTCAAGTAGAAAAGTCGAAAAAAGTGTAAATAGTAAAAGAACTGAGAACAAATAGAAATAAGGAAAAATAAAATGATACAGGGAATAAAACTTAATGCAGAAAAATACATCAGGAATCAGAGAGATGGAGAAAGAAAAAAAGAGAGATGTTGAGTGGGTGCGCGAATAAAAAGATAGAGAAACGAAGAAAGACTTAGAGGAAAGAAATATTAGAACTAATACATAAAGTGAGAACTAGAGAAAGGAAATTGTGGCAAAAAATAAATAGATAGAAAGAGAAACAAAAAAAAAGTGAACAAGAGATACGGAAAAATATGCATAAAGAGAAAACACTAGGAAAATAAGCTAGCGAAACATGTTGGGAAGCATGAAGTGAAAGAGAAATAAATGAATCGATACATGAAGAGAGAGACACACACACAGACAGAGAGGGGGAGAGAGAGAGGGAGAGAGAGGCGGGGCAAAAAGAAAAGAAAAAGAAAGAAACACAGAAGAAGCTTCTAATTTCCATGTTTACTTTGTTCTTCATCCAAAAGAGCGAAGTGCACAGAGATTCAATTATTATTTTCGGACATTCTGAATCGGAAAGCCTAGTTGAAATTCTGCCACGCATATTAAATTCACCTGAGAATTGATGTTGTTGGAAACAGAATGCACCATTTCTCCATCCGAACTATAGATAATATGAAAGTTAGTTTTCAATGAATGGTTTACTTAGAGTTTTCCTTTTGTGAAATAAAAGAGATTATTCATTTTATTTATCACGGACAATTATCCTCATCTTTTATTAGTTGTTTCATGACGTTTCGGCCAACTATTCCTCTGGCCTTCGTCAAGTGTCCGAAACATCGTGAAACAACCAATAAATGATGAGGACCATAGTCCGCAATAAATAAATTAATAAATAATACTCATCTCTATGAATTTCAGTTAAAAATAAAAGAGATTATGTAGAATAGAATAGCAGTTATCTAATTATAATAGCGATTGGGTGTTTGTTTGCCATTTTTCATTAAGAGTTTCTTTTTCTCTATAAAAATAATTAAGCTTTTTTTGTATGCATGCGTATCTAATAGTTTCTTAGTCATATTCAGGCTATAAAACTGCTTGGCAGAACTGTATGGAATTTGATACAGTGCACAATTAAGATGCCGATGTGTCATAGCGTCGGTATAAAATGTAAATACTTCATTAATATACGCTGACATCATTATATTTACTACTATTGTTACTGTTACTACTACTATTACTATTACTAATAATAGTAACAGTGCTGCTCCCTAAAATACTACTATTAATTTTGGAGATATTGAAAACTCAAAATATCTATATATTAATAGAATGGCTTGTGTGTTATTTATTTTGTGCCTCATACTTACATCCGAGTGACTGTGATTTAATTGTTATGGACTTCTATTTCTTGTAATAAATAACTTTACCAAGCATTGCTCATAAGTTGTGGTTTCGGTTACGATTATAGCTGATGGCACTCAAGTCATTTATTATTTTATGAATAATTTTACCAAGAATTCTTCACATTTGTTGGTTTCGGTTTCGATTATAGTCGGTGGCACTTAAGTCATCTATATTTTTATAAATAATTTTATCAAGAATTCTTTATAAGTTTTGGTTTAAATTTCGATTATAGCTGATGCAACTAAGTCATATGGATATATTTTTTTATTTGGGAACTCGAACTTGTATAATATACTAGCAGGACCCGTTAATCGGCAATGCCCGGTGGAAGCATGCACACTCATAAAATATTAAATTATTGTTGTTGTTCTTGTTGCTGTTGTTGTTGGTTTTGTTGCCCAAACCTCAATCTCCTCATGTAAAGAACGGGGTTTGAATTAGACACCCCAATCCTTATGTTAAGAATGGCTTGCGGAATAGACACCTCCAACTTTCTCATGTAAGGAACGGTTTTCTGAATGGTCACCCGTAACATCCCCATGTGTAGCACAGCTTTCGGAATAGACACCCAATTTAAGCTTGATGGTTGCTGTCAGGATCCCCACATTTAAATACTATGAACTAATAAAGATATTTGATGGGGGCAGTGTCGGACATATAGAATTAGATTTGTTCTTCGCTCGTGTGTACTAATCTGGAGGCCAGTGATTTAAAGTGCACAATACGGGGCGTTTTATCTATAAAAAACTACTTGTATCCGTCAAATATAAATGAGATTTTCTTAATCAGGATAGTAGAAGAGTTATAAAGATCGTTATTTTGAAGAAAGGTGTGTATATGGAGCGGAAGTAAAAATGTATCATTAAATCTAGAACAGTTGATCTATAATCAAACATGTTCCCTCGTTACAAAAATAAGGTCAAACCCCAAACCTCCTCATATAATGAACGATATAGACACCCCTTGTGAGGGGGTTGCCAAAACATTTGCCCAAATTTAACCTTGATAATCACTGTCAGAATCCCCACGCGGAAATACTATAAACAAAAAAAAGAGGCGACTTGTCGGATACAATTATATTTGTGCTTAGCCCGTACGAATCAGGCTGCCAGTGTTATAAAGTGAATAATACAGGACTTTATATCTCGGAAAGTACTTGTATCAGCCAAATGTAAATGATATTGTCTTATTAAGCATAGCGGAAAACATTTAAACTCGGCATTTTGAGAAAAGTTGGTAGGTGAAGCCAAGTAAAAAAATTTTAAAGTTGAAAGATCAATTGGTCTATCATCGAACATATAACAAATAAGTGATCTCGTAGACACAGAACTTTAGTGTAATGCATACCTGCAAAAATATTAGGACGTCAACTTAATTCTAAGCGGTTAATGCTGAAACGAAAAATAAATAATAGTACGCGTAAATATATTTTTTTCTTTCAAAGGGTGTTTTTGAGGGATGGATATCTGCGTGATATAAATGTGTACATAGGTATCTACAAATACAATGTAAAAAACAACAAAAAAGAAAACACTCTATTATAAAACAAATTACAAGAAAAAAACAAAAAAAAAGTAGGATCGTTGCCAGTTCGTTAAAAGGAATCGAAATCAGAAAAAAAGCAATGTTACCCGTAAATATTATTTTGTTTGTTTCAGAGGTTGTTTTATTTCGTTGGAGGTAATTGCGTTTTGATGATGAGTGTAACGGTATAAGTAACTAACTTTCTGATTATGGGCAGTTATTGTTTTGTATCTGGATTAATATTAAGAAAGCAATTGCCTCGTATAGGGAGCAATTTTTGAAAAAGTGTTGTGTGTTCGTTTATGAAATAGGTATGTACTTCGGAATAACGGGTTTGTAAGCTCTCAGCCAATGAGGATTACCGGAATTTGAGAAGAGAGAATTTATTATAATTGAATATGGAAATACAAATATAATGCTATGACTATGAGTTTATGGTCCAGTTATGAAGTGTGCCATGACAATATATGTAAAATGTGTGTATTTCCTTCCTTGGGCGATAAGAGAACTATAGGTTTAGAGGGGAAAATTGGGCTTTTTTCGCTAGGGATGCTACGGTTGTGATGGTGATGCTCCTATGATGCAATGTAGGATTTTCTTATACAAGGAAAATGCGTCTAATATTTCGTTCTAAAGTTTCATAAAGTTGTGGCTAATAGTCTAGACATAACAAATTTATATGTGACATCTGTTGTTGCAATCTTACCGTGCTTTGGTGTAGAGGGGGATTTCTGTAATTTTTTTTAATATATATGGAGAAAAAATGGATCAAACATTAACTCTATAGAAATATATATGTATATACAAATTATGCAAGAATTTAAATAGCATATTTAAGCGTACTTTACGGCTGGGCTACACCGGATGCCCTTTTATTGCTTTGATAAATAATTTTGCAGTTTTTACAAAAGGGCTATTATAATATCAAAGCGTCCCGATTTATGCTGAGCATTTACCGAATGGCAACATAAAATATTACATAATTGCTGTAAAATAACTATGGGCGAATTTTTTGATTATGCTGTGCTATAGAGAGTCAAAATAAACATACTACTACTACTGCTTATCCTACTACTGCTACTACTACTACTACTACTACTACTAATAATAATAATAATAATAACAATAAAAATGATAATAGTAAAAACTTCGAGAACAAGGAGAAACATTGAAGAACTTTAGCATGAATAACATTTTTTATGCTGAATATAATAAAATTCATAATACTAATACGAATATTAAAGAGGATTAAAGGAATGCGAAACTCCAACCACACACACACACACACACGCACACACGCACACACACATATACACACACACCTATATATATATATATATATATATATATATATATATATATATATATATATATATATATATAGCAGTAAATGGCGTAAAAGATAAAATAAAAGGTAATTTCAACTTCTCTACCAATTTTCGGCATTTGTAATCGTGCTCGAATGCATTTTATTTCATTTTAGTGGATGGATAGTTGCAGTTTTTTTCTGATAACTTAAGGACAATATAGGTTCATTGATATAATAATTAATTGGATAATTTTGCACTAGAAAACAGTCACTATCAAGAATTTTAAATGCCAACGTAATTAAAGGAATAAATTGTGAGACTTTTGTCATTTATTTGTTTTATGCTCTGTAATCACATTCAGCCTTATAAATAAAGAATTAGTATATGAAATGTGACACATAATTAATATTAATCATATTTCCATATTTGATGGAAGGAAAACAAAAACTTGCCGCTATGGTTTCAATTACAGCATGAATAGACTTGATTCCGAATTTTTCTCCTATATTTTATCTCACCTATTTTTGAAATAGGGTACGATTATAAACACCATTAGTATCAAATAAGCCTCATGCACTGTGAATTTTTTTATGCATAAAAATCAAAGTGGGTAGATAGAACATATGAGAATATTTGGAAACAATTCTCCCCTTGCTATATTTTCAGATCATTTGATACCAGCAGTGTTTGTCTTCCCTTCATCAAGGCTAGATGTTTTGGGAAAATATCAGATATTTTGTAAATCATGCTATACTAAGAAAACAAATGACTCTGATTGAAATATTGGTAAAGACACGGTATGTTTCCATCCCCGAAAAATCCATTAATATTACCACTAGTATACGTTTTCGAGGGTGCTGAAAACGAAAATAACAGTAAAAATCCCAGGAAACGAGTAGTTCCTAATATATAAACAAATTTTATTTAGGGGTAACTTGTATGTATTAATTGAATGCAAAATGAACATCCAGTTTATAGCCAAAATGGACATATAGTGGGTGCTCATTTTACGTTAAATTCATGTAGGAAAGTGAATTTCCCCTTCTTGAAGTAGTAATGTGCGACCTTAAGAGCAAAATCCACGTAGCCCACTACAAAATGCAGGTCAACAGTTATCCAACGAGCCTTCATTTGTTAAATTCCGATCAGTAGCTGATTTCGAACTAATAAAATTGACCCAAAAAGCGTTATATCAAAATATGGATACTTCTACAATCGTTGCAATATAGAATATTAAAAGTGTATGTCTTTGATTCCATGATCGCAACTACATAAATATTTGCAGACTTTTTGCAGACTATAATGCTATTCTATTGTTAAAACTATATTGTCGAACAAATAAAATATGCCCAACTCAGCATAACATTATATATTTACTATCCTAGCAAGCCAGCTATCGTTTTGCTGCTTTGGTATGAATTTTGCTTCGGATTTGTTGGCTTGGTTGTCTCCCCTATAGCCTTGCCAAGCCACTAATATATATATATATATATATATATATATATATATATATATATATATATATATATATATATATATATATATATACAGAATGTGAGAGATTATATATAATAAATTCCACTGCCACAAAAGACATGCCAGTCAACGAACTGGAAGTCCAAGATTCGAGTTTCGCCCTCATTTGAGTTCATCAGTTAGACAAATCTGAAGTAGATATGCCTAACTGAAGAGTCCAAATGAGGGCTGAAAATCCTATCATTAATTGTTCGCTAGGTTAGCATTGCTGAATGGCATCGTCTTATCGAGTTAAACCTCTTACATTTGAGGCATCGGCTTGGAGTTATTAGCTGGTTGGATGACTGCGCCCCTTATCGAGGCAAAGTATGTCCACTGCACAGTCGGATTTCGTCGCGGTTATCTCTATCTGTGTAAGTTAATAGAGTTTCTTTTGTGCGGGGTGTTGGTTTAGTTAGCAGAGTGCTCACCTCGCATGCAAGAGGCTCGGGTTTCGAATCCTTAGTTCGGGTGTGCCTAAATGACTGAATGAAATGAGGGCGAAACTCGAGTCTTGGACTTCCGGTTCGTTACCTATCTTGGCTCTTTTTTGGAAGTGGAATTTGTTATCCTTATATATATATATATATATATATATATATATATATATATATATATATATATATAAGGATAAAGTGATGAATTCATTTTACTTTCTGTATTTATTTCCTCTGATTTTATTTGTCCATTTTATTGGTCTACTTTACATATTTGTTTATTTGACTTTCTTGTTTTTTCTTGTTAATTTTTGTAATTCATTTATCCTTTCTTATCATACATGTTTGCTTTTTTATCTCGTTCATTCATTTAAATATTTCATTCATTCATTTTTTAATTCATTATAGCTCCCTTTTTATTTGCTTTTTACTTCCCCTGTCGGTTCTTTCTCATTAGACATTTTGTTAAGTTATCATGTCTTACGTATTCTGCTTTTCAATTTTTTATTCGTTTTATCTGTCATAAGCTGTTCTTTATTTTTTTTATCGTTTCGTTTACTTTTTATTTTCCTCTCATTTTTCCATTTCAACTAATACTAAAACCTGAATTGCACATAAGCAATAATAATTTGATATTGAAACAATTCATTACTATTTTAAGATTTTGATAACACTGCTCAACCTACAGTTTCCGATAAACGTTTATGGCAGTCTTCTACAAAAACACTGAGAAACACTTTTAAATGTGCATTTCAGAACTAAGAGGAGTGTTTCCGTCACATACTGACACTCAACATCCATTATAATGAGATATCTATATAGCAAACCCGCTACAGACTTTCACAGCAAGATCGCATTAAAGGAGACAAAGAAAAGAAAATATAAAAAGAAAAAATCTGTCAACCAAAAAGAATGGGACCCGTAATTTGGCTTTAAAAAGAAAAAGAAAGAACATGTTTCTTTAACAGGCCGGCACCGTCCCATTTATGCTCGTCGTTCCAGACTGTACAGCTTGAGACCCACCGCCACCGTGGCCATCACCTCTTTTTGTAAACTGAGATTCCTTCGTCAGAAGACGATGTGCCATCCACCCACGATCGCACCCATACACGCATACCCGAATAACGACGAGACTGACGCCATTTTTTCGACAGCAACGTGAGGAGACTTGGTATGTCGCCTGGCATCAAGGCACAGGCAGGAAACCGTGTTGCCAAAAGTGCTATGGAATCAATGATGGTGGTGGTGTAAGTAGAGTGTCTATGTAGGGTGGGGGTCTCTTACTTTTGGAAGAAAAAGGGAACAACGCTGATAAGTAATTTTCTATAGAACTTTTTGGTTAGTTTTATCGTTCATTTTTTTCTTTTTTTTTTCTTTCTCTATTATTATTTCTCCCTTTTTCTTTTTAATTTTCTTCTTTCTTTATTTCATTTTCTTTCTCTTTTGCTTTGCGTTTCGTTCGTTTTTTCGTCCCTCTCTTTTAAATTCTGTTCTTCTTCTTTTCTTTCATTTGACTTTTCTGGTTTTCCTTTTTATTATTATTTCCTTTTTATTTACTTCGTTTTTATGCTTTCTATTTTCTTCTTTCTTTCAACTTTTTTCTTTATGTCTTTTTTACTCTTTCGTTTTGTTTTCTTTTTATTTTCAGTTCGTTATTTTAATATTCTGTTTTTATATCTGTCCTTGTTTTTTTTTCTTTTCCTATGTCTCAGATTTCGTTTTCAGTTTTTGTTTGTTTTATGTTTCTACTTTATTACGACGTATTATCCGTCATCTTTAATTCGTTTATTTATTTGTATCTCCTATATTTTCCCCCATGTTCTTTTTCTAGTTTTCGTACTTTTTGCATTGATTTATTCTTTATTTAGCGTGTAGGGTGATATTGTTTTACCGCTTTTTTTTCCCATATTTCGCATATTAATCATAGCATCTAATTTCTTTCATAAAATATCGCATTCCTGTTTACTCTCTTTTCTCTTTCTTCCCGTTTTCATTCGTTTTCTTAATTTTATTCTATTTTTATTCCTCATTACAATCCTATATTTTTCTTTTCCTTCCTAATCTGCTTCCTTCCTTTCATTATTTTTTTGTTTCGTAGTATCTCCTTTCCTACATGGTCTTTATTGATTCTATTACTCTTACTAACCCCAAAGAATGCACAGTGCCACTTGGATGTAAGGGACTACTATTTGCGACAGTATTTACATCGGCATTATGTGGCGAGTTATGCGACATGTCTGTTCACGTATCACTTGAACTTTTGCAGGTTAGTACAGTCAATCACGCAGGAGACCGGAAGGTAATTTCAAATCCTAGCTCTTCGAGAAGAAAAAACTGTAAGAGTAGAATGCTTTTCGAGGTATATGGATCTTCAGAGTAAAGGCATTAGATTTTGCCGTTTGTTAGTTGGGAGTATTTACACCAAGGAGGTAAAAGTGCTACGAGTTTGTCTGGGTACATTTCAGTAAAATACTTGTAAAATCAACACAAGAATGCAACATTAGAGTGATGAGATAGAGGTTGATGTTTCATTGTTAATGCATTGTTTATTAGGTTGGAAACTGATTTTTTTACCATGTCTAAGAAAAAGAGATAAGTGGAAGATATATCAGCCCAGATGTGACAACAACAATTGATGCTTGGGTGAGTGGTGACTTGGAAGAGATATATCATACACTCAAATGTGAGTAATTTTCTAAGACGGTACACTTCTATTTCTCACAATATTCTTTCACTTCTGGAGTTCTTTATTCCCATTATATATATGAGACTTCTGAAACGGGACTTTACTTCTGAAACAACTTTCGTATAACCAATCGCGTTCCGATAGGCCATGAAAAGCCATCTTTAATCGCGGCAAAATTTATTTGATAATGGTGCTGACTAAAAAATCTATTTTGGAGCAAGATTGGTCGCTCATTTTAATATCGTTCGGTCTCTCTAGCTCTTCGATATTTTGAGTTAAAGTGTAAGAAGCTTTACCTTTGTAACCACCCACCCATGTATATATATATATATATATATATATATATATATATATATATATATATATATATGTGTGTGTGTGTGTGTGTGTGTGTGTGTGTGTGTGTGTGTGTGTGTGTATAAATGACAAAGCATCTATATACCAAAATCCAAGATTTTGTTTATCTTACTGTTTATTTTTTCAACATGTTAAAATGTTTCATAATTGACAGCACCTGTTTCATAGAGTAGAAACAATCATATAATTATTGTCAATTTCTAATTATTTTCCGCTTTGACTCATTAGAAGAATAAGAACCTATTAACTTAAAATATAAAAATAATTTGGGCATGCTTACATACATCTGAAAAATATATCTTGGACATACATCTGAAAAAAAAAATCTCGAAACGTAGTTGCAATTGTTGTTTATGATATAACGCCATATTATTTCTTTAAAAAAATGTACATCAAATCAAAACAAACAAAACATGCATAAGCAGTAAATGTAGATAGTGAGAAAAGAGACGAGCATATAAACAATATTGTAAGCGAATTCAGCAAACGTTATAAAAATACATAACGTTTAAGTTCGCGTTTATTTATTACAAAAGAAAACCAATTTTTGATGAAACATTTCATTACATGTTTACATGTAAATGAAATGAAATTCAGCAACGTATAATATAACATAACTAAATGGAATACCTTTTTGGTGAGCATGCTTAAAGGATTTCATTTGACATTATATACAGTATATTTGCTGAACATTGACTATCTCGAATAATAGTATGACACTCATTATTTTGTTGTTTGTCATACGTGTAGCAAAATGGAAAATTGATTATTTTTTCTGTTAAAAAGACTACAGCTTCATTTATCGCATCCCAGAGAACAGGTGGTTTATGCTAATAGTTAATAAAAAGGAAATCGTAGATTTCGCTACGCAGGAGGCAAAAACACAAAGTAAATACATAAAACTCGCCAGAAAACTGAAACGGATGTACAACGTGAGGAAACTTACTATAACAGAAATAATTATAGAAACACTAGAAAAAATAGTTAAAAATTAGAAAAATTGAGATCAAATTTATGATGACGATTGAACAACGAACATCAATGACGAGCAGAGCAAAATTATTAAAGTTCGTCTATTAATCCATATAAGAGCTAACTAAAGATAAGTCGGAATAAACAAATTTTAAATATATATACACGTCGGTGGCACTAACCTATGATTATATAACTCATTCTTGTCGGGAAAGATCAAGAGATAAGAGAGACTGACGATGGAGATTACCGAGCAGTCATTCACTGTATGACTGGGGGTAGCTCGTTGCTTTTCATATTCCGAATAAGATCAACGGGTATTGAAGGCTAGAAATTGACACTAAATTGCTCATGCGATAAAGAAAAGCAAAACTTGCAATACTTCCGAAACAGGTGGAGTATCTGTAAATCTGTGTTAAGTTGTCACCCAGATTCCAGGTGACACTCAAATAGCAATCAATGTTAATGAGTAGGGTGAAAACTTTTAGTGAGTAGAATTATAATAAGCAAACACATTGAATTTGCACGTTAACTGAAGGACCACTTTAGGTAAATCTGAAATTATTACTAGGAGAAAATGGATGAATGTAACAGCACGCGAAACAGCACTGAAAACGACTAACATGTTTGCAGTAGCATAACATACTTTCATAAAAAATGAGTAACGCCGATTGACAACAGAAAATATAAAAATGCGCACATAATCAAATCGGTCAAGCAATTGTAACATGCTGATTCATAAAAATATAAAAAAATAGTTGTAAAACTGTACAATATTAATACTCAGTCACGTTGAAAGGCCGAGTGTAATGGAATCATTGAAGTTAAGCAATGCTGGGCATTGTCAATACTTAATGCGTAATGGTTTGCATTACCAAGTTTCGTAATATAAAACGTGGAAAATACCGTCAAGTTATTTTCTCTAAATCTCTTTAGAAACTGTACAAATTGAGTCTGTCTAAACATTAGTGACCCAGTAAAATCAATGGCTTTCAAGCCTGGATGTAAAAACTAATTTGGAAGAAGAAACGCAATGAAATAACAATATTCCTTGTTTACCACAGCTTACCTGCTTTGATGTCAATATGCTACTTGACATAAAATAACAAATCATTGCATTTGTATATTTTGCAATCGCGCAAGTATAATTAAGAAGAATAAAAGAGAAAGCAAGAACATAATGAGACTCATCGTTACCTTATCAGAATCCAGAATTGGCTTTCAAATCTAGTGGAGAAAAATATTTTTATCACATCGATGAAATACATTGCTTTCTTCCTCAGTCTACCAAACGTCAAGCGAAATTTCCACGGACTAAAGAAGTAGTCAAACACCTCAGCAGAAATAACCTTCGTAGTGACATGCGATATGGTTCCCGTTCTGCTAGATCTACAGAAGATGTGCTAACGGTTATATCTCATAGGATTAGTGAGTCTCTCGAAAAAGGCGTCCATTCTACGGCAAATGATCTTGACATATCAAATGACTTCGATAAGGCATGTCATAAAGACATACTACACAAGATTTCCAGCTACGGTATAACTGGAAATGTTTTCTCAATCATTGAATTGTTTCTCTCTGATAGGCTCAAAAGAGTAGTGGTTGATGGGCAGAAATCAGAGGCCCAGAGTATTAATGCTGGAGTTCCTGAGATGTCCATCCTATGCCCGACTCTCTTCCTGATCTACATTAATGATCTCCCAAAACACATACTTAAATCATTCGTTTACATTTATGCTGATGACACGACCATATATGGCAACACACCAAAGGCCGAAAATGACAAAATGTCTCTGATTCTCTCTCCTCTGATCTTAAGCGCCTGGTCCAATAGGGGAGGAGGTGGCTGGTTACTTTTAATGCATCTAAAACCAAGCTCCTATCTTTACATCATCAACGCTCTGATCCCCATCTGGCATCAATTGAAATGGATGGCTCTCATCTTGAGGAGGCTTCATGTTTTGACAAGCTTCTGGGCTTGCTCTTTACTTTTGATCTGAAATAGAACACGTACATTAAGTCTGTTGCCAGGGTCGCTGGAAAAATGGTAGGATCCTTCTACCACTTCAGAAGATATCTCACTACTGATGTTATTTTCTATCTATATAAAAGCCAAGTACATCCAAGGATTGAGTTCTGTTGCCACATCTGGTCAGGAGCTGCTAAAAATAGCCTATCCTTCCTTGACGGAGTACAAAATAGACTTCGTGGGTTAGTGGGGGATGTCCTTTTCTCTTCCCTGCAAACTCTTTCCCACGGAAGAGACGTTGCGAGCATGTCTTTTTATTTTGTTAGATTCCATGAACAACGCTTCTTCCTTAGAAGTGCACGCCTGTGAAACTCTGTTCTGTTTTCCTGTTTCCCACCTGACTACAACTTGGATGTCTTCAAGTCCAACATAAACAAAGTCCTGATAAACTGCCCCCTTTATTAAGACTATCAAATCTCCATTACTAATGATTACTACGATATTATCCCGTTGATTACTGTACATGCAATAACCCTTATCGCCGAGTGGCGTCCGGGCCTTGAAAAGTGGTGACTACCATGTAAAAAAATATAGATTCGCAAGGGATACTTTGATGTGGAAAACATTGATAGAAAAGTGCTTTTCCTGCAGATAAAAATTTGGTCGTCTTGAATACCAAGTTCACAGATATTATCCAAATCTGTTCCAACAAGTATTCAAACTAGATTCTGATAATCATTCTTATTCAACCTTGTCGTCAAGCTTTACTTGGCTTTGATAAATGGTAAGCATTTAGTAAAAATAATATCTTTAGAAGTTAAACGAAGTCATCAAGCTTAAAGTATATACACATCCGTTTAGTAAGATGCCCGTAGTTAAGTGACGTTGAGCTAGATTACTATTAATGAGTGGCATATTTAAAAAAAAAGGTGTTTGTAAAACAAATTTTAAATTTCTCTACGAATCTAAACTAAGAATTTAGTATGATACATATATATATAAAATTAAGTATTTGTATGTATTTTACTGGCTACGAGCTTTTGTTAGGCAAACATATTATACATCAATTGATTGATTTGAGAACATTGTATGAGCACAAATTATGGTTTGAAAATTTAAATATTTCACATTTGCATTGAATTTGGTTTATACTCATTAGACACTGATTAAGCCTTAAACTGGAGAGATGTGTTTTAAAAGGGAGTAACCAATTATCTAAACCCGAAGGTCACTGGAGGATAAGGGTTAATAAACGTATAGTGGTTAACAAGAAAACAGCATAATATCGTTAGTGGTAGAAATTGGGTATAATTTGTATCAAATATTATCATATTATTTAAGGGACAGCTCAATAAGAACTTGTTTACATTGGGCATGAATATGAAGATATTGTAGTCAGCTAGAAAGCCAAACAGCGGAAGAGAGTTGAATGGGTTGGATGTTCTACATACAAAATGATATAATGAATTTTGATGAAAATTTGAACAAGGATTCTAGACACAAGTTAATGTATTTTTATATTTTGATTCAGGTCTTCAAAAGGGGGCATACAAGTGGAATAAAATATTCTGTTAGAGAAACAAAGTATAACCACTCTGGAGCGGTAATTCGCCTAGTTGCTTTTAAAATAATATAATAGTTTATCATCTGTGTTCAAATCGATAATAAACCGAAAATTAGTAAAAGTAATGAGAAACTGAAATGTTGGAGAGAAGATCGCTGCCATCTAATTTTGTCATTAATTTTGGTGTCCTGTTAGTGTCTACAGCGACACGATGAACGCAACCCTTAACGAAAGCGTCTTTACAACCAGCAACTCCACGGTTTTCAACGACTCCAAAGAGTTTAACAGCACCAACACCAACCCCACATAAGAAATAAATAGCATGAACAACATTAAGTTTGTCGTTGTAAATAAATAATTCAATATCAAGCTCCGCCTTAAGTAAAACGAAGACCAACCAAAAAGGACTATCAAGAAAAACATGGCAACCAACGAAGGAATTAGGGGGAAATATCCAAACCTTACCAATACCCTTTGCAATATTAAAAAAAATAAACAATCTTAAAGATACCACAGAAAACATTTTATAAAAAAATAAGGAAAAAAATTCGTTTCCTGCTGTTCATAACCCCGCCCGACCTCAACTTTCTCCACGATCCTTAAGCCAGGACTTTTCTGGTAGTTGTCGCGAGACATTCCTTCAATTAGTCAAACCCACAAGTGCACAAGGCGGAATATATTCTCCCCTAACCGCTGCCTTTCCTTTCTGCAAGGCAATCGGGCGGCCGCCTGCCAGACGACTTGCCAAGCAAGTATCCCCCTTACCGACACCAAATATTAATTGTTGTCTCCCTACCTCCGTAGCATTGGTTCGCGTGGGTAACACGCTACCAGGACCAAGGTAGAGTTGCCAAAGAAAACGGGGGCAGAGAAGGATCGCAGGTTGGTTTGTTAACAACATTGAAAGTGAGTGGTGGAGTAATTCTTCCTTTTTATTTTGACTATATAAGACTACATAAGTTTAGAGTCTCGAATTACCTCCCCTTATGCCTTCTTTAACGATAGCTCTATTTTGCCCAAAAGAAGTGAAAAATTGAGGTCGAAAGAAAGAGAATTCTTTCTAACTATCCTTCTCACTCTTTTCTTTCTTGTTTCCCTTTTCGTTATTTTTTCGTTTTTTTTTTCTTTCTTTGAGCTTTCTTTTTAATTTGTATTGCATTACTTGTTTCGTTTCTTATTTTTTCTTATATGTCTAGGTATTTATTTACTGCTTTTCATCCATCTATCTTATTAGCAACTACTTTAACATGCTCGATATATATATATATATATATATATATATATATATATATATGTATGTATGTATGTCTGTAGCAAGAATATGGGAGTAGTTGTGAGAGTAGTTGCTAAAAATATCTATCTCTTTAGCAACTACTCTCACATTCTCATTATGTAATATATATATATATATATATATATATACTCACGCACACACACACACACACACACACACACATATATATATATATATATACTTGTGCCTATATACATCTTTATTATTATTAGTATTGTTTTTTAGCTGAGCCAATCCAAATTTATTTCCTTAAAAAAGAAAATCATAAATCTATTCCAAAACTAAATCTTAAAATATTTCTTGATTTTTGATTCAGCTAGCTTCGAAAAGAAACACGAGTCCATTTCAATAGTTAAACTTAGTAGTATTGGTAAATCATTCTTTAAGTACACCATTTTCACTTTTTTACACTGTATGCTGTTTGACACTGTAACGTTTATTTCTGTATGCTCTTTTTGTCTTCATAACAAATCATCTGTAAGAAATAAGAACAGTAGTAAGAAAAAAGGTAATGAAAATGTAATAGTTTATTATAAACAACATGACTTACCATGACAATCAATACTTTTGTAAAAAATCTTAGAATAATATTTTAACTCAATAAGTTGAAGTAATCGACAGAGTCTGTCTCTCCGACTGAAACGTCGGTAATCACATTGTCTCCAGAGTAAAGAGAAACAAATAAATTCCTTCTTGGACTTAAACTAACTGAACGTGGATTTGCTGTCATATTATACAATGAACTACAGAAATTTTGCTATATTCCAAATATTATTACCTCTTTTCAAAGAAACATAGTTTTATTGCATATTGTCATCCGCCATCATATCGACGTGACTGATCAGGATACTTTAAGGTGATATTGTACTGTTAATGGCCAGGTAGGTTATAAATTGAGTTTTAGTGGTTAGATTGCTGGTACGCCGTTTTCTTTATTCTTATTGTTATATTCTGACACAAGGATAACTAACATGATATAAAAGAACACTTTTATTTTATTGTTTTATTTCGAATTCCTCACAGTGTTTATATATAACGGCGTCATGCTCCCAGGAATTATTGTATTTTAGTTGGGAGAATCTGTCCCTTGCCTCTTGTAGGCAGTGCTCTCTTCAATGCCTGAGTGTCGACAAACATACCAAAACATTTTTGGGCAAAATTAAGGTTCACAATTTTCTTGGACAATTAATTCGGCCGGAATGGTCTTATTATGCCTAATCATCGCATATTATCAATGGCTTTTTCTTGTATTCCTATTGTCACGCGAACTTAAGGATATTAAAAAAAAAAACACAGCGCTGGAAAATTCATCATAGCTGCCAAAATAAAGTGCCATTTTCCAAGATCAAACCTTGGACACTTTGGTGAGAAATGGATACATTGCCTGCCGTCGCTGCGTTTTTATTAGAGAGGGATTTGTCGCGTCTACCCGGAATATTTTAAAGGAAAAATGGACTTCAGACTAAAAACTGACTTTTAACAATTTCTTTATATCCGCGAATCGTTTTGCAACGTAATATTTAATCTTCCTCCACGGTGTCGTTACATTTTAACACGCGGACCCACATGAGGCAGTCGCAAAGGTACAAAACGGAAAGAAATTCGACTAGTTTTTCAGTTAAAATGGAGGGTATTTATTCATGATACATTCTAAACTAACATATTGCATCTAGCTTTCAAGGTCTTCTTTGTTTATCTCGTCTGTCGATACGGGCTTAAAATCATCTCAAGCCACCACGAGGCAAGTTGTCTGTCAGAGCGGTACGCGTTTGTGGTGCATTTTCGTTTTTTTCTTCCTCTTTTTTTTACCTCCCCTGTGACGTCACATCACGCACCGGATTAGTTATTTAAATATGTTTCATGTGCTAACACGCATCGCTGACGCTCTTACAGTTTTGCTCTTTTTCGTATTCTAGGATATAGCGTTAATGGTAGGTTGAATGATGGGCATGTTTTTTTTTTAATCTACATAAAGTATTATCTTCAATAAAGTGTTTGTCTATATACACAAAGTTTCACCTCCTTCCAAAAAGATGAAATTAAGAATTCATCGCGTCTTTGTCGGTATCTTCCTGTGATTATGTTATTTTGTAGTCATAAAATAATACTTATATTTTCATGCTATTTATATATTTAATACTCAAGTGGATTTACAATTAACACCTATCGCTCTGGAAACATCAGTTTCCTGAGTTGTACATTTCCTGGGAAATATCTATTGCCGTTTTATCAAAGAACTGTATCGCTATATCACTAATTTCAGTGTGGTTCGACTAAAGAATTTCTAAGCAACATTCAAATTCGACTGTTTTCCAACAAAGACACGAGCAAGTAGAATTTAAATGTCGATAAAAACACAATCAGTTGCAAATATTTTACGCTTGGAAATTCTCAGGACTGCTGATGGTAGTAGATGATATCGCTTCCACAGTGCTCAACCGACATATAAAGTGGGGTAATATTTACGCATACACGGAGGGTTCCACGACATCACAGCTTTACTGTGTAACTAATATATATATATATATATATATATATATATATATATATATATATATATATATATATATATATATACTAGACTACCTGTGACCCGTTGGGTCAGTTTGTTATATTAGCTATGGAATTCATGTATGAGCGTGACACTTCTGACGTAAATAAAATAGTTTTTTGACATAACAGAAACATTTGTATGAAAGTATATTAAAATGAAAAATAACGGACGGATCACTCAAACATGGAAAAAAACCCTCCCTATTCGTGTAAAGTTACCTATTTTCCGAATAATAGCTCAAAAATCGAAAATTAAACATGATTTTCTACGAATCGAATGCCGATGAAAGTCATTTAGCAGCAAAAATGCACATGAACCTTCCGATGATAAGTATAAGAATGAAAAACCCATATTGGAATCCTTCAACCAAGTTATAGAAACTTAAACTCTAAAAAAAAATATATATGTATAAAGCCTGAAGCAAAAAAATAAAATCTAAATAAATAAAATAAAACTAATATTGAAACAGATTAGTAAATGTGTCAACAAATTAACCGTCTTCGCACAACTATTTTGTATCTAGAAATGCAAACAAAAAATAAAAAAGAAGGAAGGGAAGAAGGAAAAGGGACGGATAAATAGTAGTAGTGGTAGTAGTAGTCTTGCTTTACTACAATTGTTCTTATGTGTTTGTCAACAGGTTAAAGTTGTTTAGTTGTAAGATAATAGCGACAGTATAGTTGCCATAAAGAATAGTTGTAAAACACCCCACCCTTCCCATGCTAAATAATAATTTCGAAATAATAACGTTAATATTTCAGTGAGCAGGTTAAAATCGGCAAAAGAAGCAATTTGTATTTATTTGTTAACGTTGTTGTGGGTTAATGCTTATGTGCGCATGCGCAACCGGATGTCGTAAACCGGAAAGTAGGTTACATCACTCGTTACAAGGTCATTTGAGTTTTATAATTATATAGATATATATGTGTGTGTGTAGAAAGAGAGAGAGAGAGAGGGAGATAGAGAGAGAAACAGAGAGAACCAGAAAGAGAGACAGACAGACAGATAGACAGACAGATAATAAGAGAGAAAGAAAGGGAACTAAAGGTAAATGATAAAAGAATAAAACTAAAGAATATAGATGGAAGGAACGAAATGAAAAAAGGATGAAGAGGATAGAGAGAAGGGTGAAAGATGGAGACCATTTGTTACATAATGCTATGCATATCAAGTAAAAATAAAAACAAAAAAGACGCTGACCTCAGTTGAAACAGTAAAAAATGTGCAAGTTAGTAATCTGATGCTTTTTAACAATTCCCGAAATTCTTACCGAATTTTTATTCTTTTGTCTTAAATATGTTTGTGCGTTTTTTTGCCAAATGTTCTACCATCTGAAACAAAGACATGCGATTTTGCCTCTTCACAATTCTTCTTGCAACTTCTTCTGAAATAAGGAGTTTTAGAAGGCCCCTTTCCATATCAAACACCTGGTGGTTTACATCCTGTACAATAACGCTACGACTTAGATAATGAAAATGAAAATGTCACGATGTATATATATATATATATATATATATATATATATATATATATATATATATATATATATATATATATATATTTAAATAAGTGGGTAGTCACCAACAGTGTGTATTTTTTAACATTATTTTATTATTCCGTGTCTTGGTTTTTCATTGAGTACTAGCGAGGGGTACCCGGCGTTGCCCGGGTGTTTGTAGGGGGTGTGGTGTTAAATAAAAAAAGAAGCCGGGGGTAGGATCGAGGCCGAACCCCTGAGGCGAAGTTTGAAAATAAAATCGGCCAGCCAGAAGTGAAAGATGTTTGAAAGTCGTCGAGCGTTACGACGACGACGACGACGACGACGACGACGACGACGATGTAAGCATGGTTATAAGTAAGAAAATAAAACAACGTTTTAATTAAGCGGGGGGGGGGGTAAAACACAAAAAAATAACGTAAGGCAAACGAACGATTAAAACAGAAAAACGAACCCACGTTACGTGAAAAATGGCTTAAATAATACAGGGTTCAATATTTAAATTTAAAAAATCGAAAAAAAACATCTCACACCACGATTTGAACCAAAAGCGTTTAGATAATGAACCAAGGCTTTAACCACCTTCGCTAAAGCGGCGTATATAAAGTTTGTTCGGTTTATCAATTATTTAAAGTAAATAAGGTCACGACGTCAGGACGTCATCTGACGCATGCGTTGTTGACCCTCCCCCCTGTCGATTTCGGATCTCTCTCTCTCTCTCTGTTTGCGTCTCTCTTACTCTCTCTCTCTCTGTTTGCGTCTCTCTCTCACTCACTCTCTCTCTCTCTCTCTCTCACACACTTCGTCTTCCTTACTCTAAAGACTGGAAAATGGCGTCTAGCTGTTTTTATATTTAAAAACTTCGTTCGTTAATATTTTTTGTACGCGTATTTTTTTTTTACTTCACATGTTTGGCTTATTATTTTTCGTTTAACTATCGTATCTACCTATTTTGAATGTGGTAATAACTTTGGTTACGTTGCCATAGCGTAGATGTTCATAGTTAAGCTTTAATTATTTTTTTTTACCGATAACAACATTTTTAAATTGTAAATTCAGACCGCCATTAGAGGTTGCTGACGTCAAGATCACGTTACATGACTCAGCGGGTTTTAAATACAAGTTGACCCAAAATAAATGCCCGCGTGTATACTTTATGTAGAAAGCTTGGCGGCTGTATTTTTGGGGGCAGTTATAAATCGATTTAAAAATATGTAATGTTTAACATTAAAATGTCACTATTTTGGCCCCCCTACAGAAAATCGATTAGTTGACGCATTTCTAATGGTCACTTTGGGCCAATTTTTCGATATTTGTCGTCCAGAAGATGGGGCTTTAATATGAGACCAAGTTTGTGAATTTTTGTCGTGTCTGTCGACAGTTTTTAGCAGACACACAAACATACATTCATACATACACACAAACATACACACATTTTCGTTTATATATATAGATTATGTTTAGATCATTGTAATAGTGTTTTTAAATCATTGAACTCGTGTTTACACGTTTCAGACGTTATGTGAAGCGTCTTCGTCACAAATTATTTTCAAATGTGTTGGAGATGTAAAAATAGCATTTTCGTAGTTTATTTGAAGTGTTTCCAAGGGGTGGAAACGTATAAGTGTCTACTATTCATAGGACTGATCAATTTTTATTACTCTTTTATTGGGCTGTGGCAGGCCGCCGACTTCGGCTGTGGCCACTCTTGTGTTGTGTTTCTCTCTCTCACTCTCTCTTTCTACTTGTGTTTTTTTCTTTTTCCCCCCCTTTAGGGTAGTATGTGTGTGTGTGTTTTCTTTTATTGGTTTGAGAATGCGTGTACTGCTTTATAGTATTATGAGGTCATTTGCTTCCCTAGGTAGGTGACTATGATCCAAGGTTGTTACGAATTTGTATGCGTGAGGAGGGGGGGCCAGCTCTTCTGAAATTAAGGTAGGGTTGATTTAATTCTATTTTGATATTTATTTTTTGGATTCTTGGATTTTAGTATTGTGATTTTCTGTTTCAGTCTTTTCGGGTATCCTTTAAATTATGTTTGTTTAGATAGAGTAGTATTTAAAAAATATGTATAGGGGATTTTTTAATGTTTATATTTATTTGACTTCCAATGTGGGTATGGCAAGACCCAGGATCGGTTCCTAGTGTGGGGAAGATCTTGTTACCCAGAGGGGGGCAATTGGAGGGGTATAGGTATTGGAGGGGGATTATAGAAGGGATGATAGTTGTCTCAGTCATGAGAGATTTCTCCTCCACTGACTGAAGGGGGAGCGAGGTGTTGGAACAGATATTATATTATGGTTCTAGGTGTTTCCTAGTGTTGTTGGTTTCGAGGTTAAGTAGGGTTGGTTTGTCTTGTCATTTATGTTCTTTTTGACATTTGAATGGTTTTATAAATTAAAATTTCCTGTGAATTTGTAATTCGTGCTCAATCGGTGAACTAATGGATTACATTTATTTACAGAATACTGTATAAGCGATGGGTGGATGTCTATATGAATGGGCATTTGATGAAGACGTTTACGAGTACCGAATAAATGGGTCCGAGGTTAGAACCGTTGAGTATTAACAACACAGTTGTACGTTCAATTCCTGGCTGAAGATGGGCGCACTGATGAGCTGTAATACAGCGAATAATACCGTATGCATATTACTTATAATAATAATGTGCTCGATTGCGTATGTGAGGTTTTACTCTGTTTACTTTGCGTTGTTTTGCCTTTTCAAAGTCGCTAATGAATTGCATTGATTCCATTCATGTATATATGCTTGAAGTAAATGCATACATATATATATATATATATATATATATATATATATATATATATATATATATATATATAAGACGAAGGCGAAATGTATTTAAACTTCAAAAATATGTTTAAGCAATACATAAACTATACTCGTTAACAGTTATTTTATTACATACACATAACCAAGACATAAAGTTTTCAAGTTCCGGAGACTTGGTATTTACTGACCATTCTCGTTTGGTTAAATACTGATTGTAAATGAATTCGAATACATGTGCATCTTCTTTTGTCAGTGACTAACTCATTAAATATATATTATAAGAAAGACATATAGTTTCTCAGTTTATTGTTTGTAAAGAAATGATCCAAAACTAGCAGGAATCGTAAACCAGCGTTGCTCGGTGGTAGTATGCCCGCCCCCGCCGCGTAAAATACAACGAAAAAAATAGTTTTTTAAAGGAATATTATTCTTAGCCAGTTAATTATCCAAGTATGATTATATTAAGATTTGAAACTATCAAACTAATAGTATAAATAATATGAATAGTTTATATATTGAAACAAAAGATACCAATTACAATTTTATTTTTTTACAACTGAAACTAAAATTGTATTACTTTTCTGAAATAATTATTTTTTGATATAATTAGGTTCGTAACTATTTGCGTTTAAAATTATTTTTTAATATTTAAACTACACACAAGAATGATTCAGTATATATACATAAAGACAATTTACAACAGTATGTTGTCTTTTAACCTATTTGTGTTAGCAATAGAAACAAAACATTTAATATTAGTTAATTCTCTTGTGAGCCCACAGAAGAAATTTAAAACACCCTAAAAAACTTGATAAAAATGAACATAGCATTGAGTAGTGGTGGAAAAAATAACCGCAGTACCCAGCTAAAACTCGTAACACTAGGAGGAAAAGTAGTTGAAGAAAAATTAAACACGCTAGTCGCCCTGGCCACGTAGAAGGTCTGACCTTAGTAGCGTTAAAAATAACGCCTGTTGGTATGCATGTAGTAGAAAGAGTACACTGCTGACAACGACGGCCATCTCGCTTTCTCTCTCTCTCTGTCTCTCTTTTTCTCTTCTGATTTTATAGACAGGCAATTGCCTCAAGCCAGGATCGAAACCTGACCACCCAAATGACAGTCAAGGCTTATCACCATAACGTTATGCGGCTGCTGCTGGGTGGATAATGAATTTAACGACGTTTAGTTTTGACATCGTGCCAATGCCTCCGCTCGATTTGTTCACACAAAGAGCGTCGCTTTATACGCTAATGGTAGTTTGTATATCACTTACTGAAATGCTCAAACCAAGATAGGGAGAATTACACACACACACATGCATATATATATATATATATATATATATATATATATATATATATATATATATATATATATATATATATATATATATTCTCCTTCATAGCCTCTCGCTTCCTAGTCTGTAAAAAAAATTAAGTGTACTCCAACATAATATAGTAAACGGAGTATTATATTTAGGAAATGAAGGGAAAAAAATTAATCGGTTAATTTTAGATTAAAATGATAGCGGCCATGTTTTTTTATGGTTAGCGTGTTCGCTTATTAACGGAGATGTGCATTCCGAAATAAGCGAATTTTTAACTCGCAGGCAATGAGAATAGCCGAAACTGATTGAAGGATATATTATTATTTTTTTTTAACTGGAAAAGGAAAGGTAATGGTTTGAGTATGAGTTTATTGGTCAGTTACGAAGATAGACAGAGATATATATGTATAATGTGTATCATATTTCCAGTGTAGAATAGGGCGGTATTAGGATTTTAGATTTAAAGCGGAAAATGCTAACTACTTCCTATAAAGAATTTGGCGATCGTGATTATGTTTTTCCTAGGATGAAAGATAGGATTTTATTATTACGAACAAATGTGCCTAAAACGGCGTCCTAAGGTGACATAATAGTTCATTCATAATAAATGGGTATGTGACATTTGTTTGCGCAAACCTACCGTAATTTAGTTAATTTCTGCAATCATATATTATATAAATCTCACTTGCCTGTATAAATGTATGTATGTATGTATGTATGTATGTATGTATGTTTGCTTGTATTTCTGCAGTAAATTTTCGACAGGGGCGATAGATTTTCACGAGATCGGAATCGTTTTTAAGCTCGACTTTTCGGACGACAAATATCGAAAAACTAATGAAATCGTCAATTCCTTCACTCTCAAGTGGGTGGATTTTTACAAGGGGAGTCGCTTTTTTCGCTGATATTGTTGGAAGTCATTCCCCTCTTTCTGATCAACTAGCCACTTCACGTTTGGCGATGGACGCAATGGCAAAGACGTTACGTTTTGTTCACGTTCTTTTCCTCCTTCTCTTTCCTACTACCACTTTTGCATTGCTCAACACACATCTTCATCACCCGGGCAACGCCAGGTATCCAGAGTAGTTTTATTATGTAGTAGATAACAAATATTTTCCTTATGCAATCTGATGTATATTTGACCACGAAATTTGATATTTGTGTATTCAATATCCCAACCATATTACAATGTTTACATTTAAACTGAATTACGTTGATGTAGCTCATTATTATATTTATATATGTTGACATAATGATAGAAATATGACTTCATATAATGATTACATAAAATAATGTGAATTTTCATGAACAAATAAGGGTTCAACATCTTATACAACACTTCAACGCCTGGTATTGATATCATGAAAATCCTATGCAAAAAATTAATTGACAATGTTCGAAATAGATGACCTTACCTCGTTTAAGCTTTTGTACTAATACACAAGTCAATCAACTCAGAAACGAACAATAAATATTCCTCATGTCGCATTAAGTTTGAATTCCTAGAATCGCAATGCATTTTACAGATTTACAGATTGAGATAGTGCATTATTAAGAACTGTTTGATCTTTAGATTGTAGCGATTTGAACACCGTAAAGAAGTTGTTAGCGATGCTGAAGATTTTGTATTAACTACAAAGCAGCATCATTACATTATTATTTAATTTTGCTAGTAACTTTTTTATAAGCATAAATCTGTTTTTAAACATATTAGGCACTCTGCATATATATATAGATATAGGTATGGTAACATAAACTAAATATGTGTATGCATATTGGCTTATGTTATTTTGAGATATTTCTACTTACGTAACAACTGACTCTGTTATTATTATTATTATTATTATTATTATTATTATTATTATTATTATTATTATATACAGCATCTATATTTCTGATTTTATGCTAACAGGAAACATTTACGCTTCTATGTCATTTAATTTTCATAGATATATTTTCACACTACTACTTTTACTAAGACATAATTACGCACTTAATACAGTTTAAATAAATACTAGTAGATTATGCGCAATCTAGCATATTGTAAAATTATTTGAAATAATATCTATTTATCTATCTATCTATTTACCTCTCTCTCTCTTTATATATATATATATATATACATATATATATATATTTATATATATATATATATATATATATATATATATATATATATATATATATATATATATATATAAAGGAGAGGAAATGGATAGAAAAAGTAAAAAAGCGATGCAATGATACCTAACACAAAGGACCAGTGCTATAAATACCATTCCTTTGACGTTGCTGCCAAATCTTAGAAACTTGACCTGGAGCCACCTCTTAGCGAATTTTTCAAGATAAGGAAAGTCAACGTGGTGTCTGGCGTGCGCCAACTGGATGGAGAAGTGTGGCCTAAGAGTTGCATAGGATTACAGTAACACAGAAAATAAAAAGAAAAAAGTAGCAACAGAAAAAATAAAAACACAGAATGGCAGGACCAAGTAACTCTAAGAGGACGCAGCAGATTAAAGTGAAATTAAAAGAAAAAATGTAAGACCGAACGAAAGGGAGGGAGAGGCGGGTCTTTACAGCAAGCGCGCCTGTCGCCGTCTCAGCCATTAACTCGTGCGGCTCGGCTGGAAGGAAGGGTACCATCTGGTGCACACGCCTCTGCCAATGCAAACGCGAAAAGACATGACGGCACGTACACCAATTACACACATACGTACACACAAAGAGATGTACTTACACACGAGAAAATACGAATATTTTATCCAAGCCCTTAGACTGACATTTCTAATAAGGCAATAAACTGTTGCCACTTAGCATAAAGAATTATCCTTGTTAAAAGAATAAAGAACACACGGTAGTTGTAAATCTTATGAATTCACTTACTTCCTGGGTGAGAACAATAAGAAGCAGCCGTTTAGCTTCTGAAAAAAAAACTGACTATTACTCTAGAAGTTTCCTAAACAGAGAAACTATGAAGAAAAGGTGTCTGGTTAATTTTGATACATCATAAACCAAGCTTCTATTTTCCATCATAATCGCTCTTACACCAACGGGACCTCAATCGACATGATTAGCTCTCGTCATGGGAGAGCACCATGTCTTGAAAAGCTTCCGGGGCTAATATTCATTCTTAGTCTGAAATGGAACATATACATCAAATCTCTTGCAAAGATCGCTGGAAAAATCGTTGGAAGATTTTACCTCTCCAGCCTGTCTATCACTGCCGATGCAATACTTTATCTCTATAAAAATGTTCCAAAAATGTTCTAAAATAGAGTAATGTTACCACATGTTAACAAGAGCTGCTGAGTACGCTCTGTCCTGCCTTGATAGAATTCTAAACCGGCTTAGAAATCTAGTAGGTGATGACTTTTTCTCTTCCCTGCTAATTCTTTCCCACAGAAGAGAGGCTGCAAGCTGGGCTCTGCTCTGTCGTTATTTTCCAGGCAAGTGCCCGACTATGCTCGAGGCTATGGTCCCTCCTTATCAAACTTTCACAAAAAACACTCGAATAGTCATATCTTCTATATACGATTTCTCCCTACTCATTGTCTGTGCAAAAATGTGAACTCAGATACCATGAACAAAACATTTTTCCTAGAACTACCAGTCTGTGGAACATTGTTCCGCTGGCCTGCTTACCAGCCGATTACAGTATAGTAGCTTTCAATTCTAATGTAAATAAGTTCTTGTTGACACATCTTAAATAATCAAATTCTACCAAATTAGACCATTAATGATTACTACATTACCACTTTAGATTAATTAACTCTTATTCTCGAGTGGCATTCGGACCTTGATAAGTGGTGACACACGTACAAAACAATTGGTAGAACACCTCTATTCCCACTTTTAATTAATCGGCTGTTTGTTTCCAATATTAAGGAACATTTCAGGACGACTGGAAACAATATCGGAATAATAGAGAACACACATTTTGTACTGACAGCACTCGTAGTCGCTTTTCGTCGATATTGTAAGGGGAAGTAGTTTGTCAATGTAATTATGCTACGGTTTAAGAGTGTAATAAGAAACAACTCGAAAATACTTTACAAGGATAACTTACAAAACATATTTCAGTATGACCATGGGTATGGTTTATGTGATGGAACATTGGAAATCTCAGATCCCAATAGGTTAGATAACGAAACGAGAAATATGTATGAACGAAAGTCAATGATCAACTGGGGAAGATAGTTAATAAAACGCGAATGAAGTCTGGTCGAAAAAAATACACTGATGAATAATATAAATGTTACGCTTAATTATTGTATGGACACTCAACAACAGCGCTTTGTATACGATTAGAAGATAACTAGATTTTAATCAGCAGGGAAGTAGCCATGCCATAATGTGAATTTTCTGGCCTATCGAAATTTTGCCTGACGTAAATCACATGAATGGAGATTTTATTTTAACTGTGGTTGCAAGATTTTTTTCTCAACAAAAGGAGTCAAAATCTGGAGTCCAGATGAGCATCGTACATGAAAATAACGACAGCGCAATTATTTTCACAGGAAAGGAATAATAGAGAAAATATCACCTCCCACTAGATTTCTTTATCGGTGTTGTACTCTCTCAAAGCAAAAATGATTGCTTCATGTGGCACCTCCAAAATTCTGCCGACAATATACTATTTTTGACGCATCTGACTTTTATATAAGTACATGATTTTATGTGGAATCAGATACTTTTGAAACGGGAAGTTAATCAAAACATTTTCAACTGCCATAAGCAACATAACGAATATTCATATTCCAGAGATAACGTTAGTCACAAGAGGTTATTACCAAACAGAGGTTTCTTCAAGGAGAAAGACATTCATTTCGTTTTTTTTTTTGTTAAAAAAGCATCAATAGCGAATAGGGTATAGTATTACTAAAATGTTTTAAGAAAATTTTCTTTTTGAATATAAAAGTATCATGAGAAAATAGTAACAGAGATTCGGGCGTTTGTGATGAAAAGAGAGAATCTTAGTTTTGGAAATGTTAAAAGGACCTTTTTCCTACTGCATCGTATGTTCTCTGTCTGAAGAGAGGGGCGGCAGAGAGATTTGGTTCTCCAGTGCTATTGTACATAGAGGCATAGTCATTTATTTCCTCTATGTAGATGTCAAAGACTAATGTTGAGATATGATTTGATGCATTATTGATGTAGAAGAGTGTTCGATCCAGAGTAGATCATTAAGGATTTGGCAGTGATGTTATTTGCTTATGACGTCTTCTTATTTTTAGAAACGTATCCAACGTGAAAGATTCTGTGAAAGACATAACCAGATATAGAACAGTTAACCAGTTTATTAGACTGCTACTATCGATGTTTTACTATGCATGAATCTAATTAAACTCTGAACTTAAAATGATACACGATGGTGTTGGTAAAGTGTTTCTGAGAGAGCAAAATACAAACTTGCTTTAATAAGCCTACTACTAGTCCTAATTGTCAGTGTAAATATCTCTCTCTAAAAACCACTTAACCTTGTCACGAAACTTGGCTTATGGTACTTCCTACCCAGAAAGGGTATGTTAGATTAAAGATTTAAATAAAAAAGTTCGTATGTTTTTCAAGCGTTTTCTTGCTAAAGAGTGAGTCGCCATTTCCCTGTTATGTGAAGTGGATACGTTAATCCGAATTCTAAACGAATTGTTCTGTTGCACAAGATTTTCTATATATAATTGTTCCAAACAACGTATAATCTCATTTTGTTAAGAGTAGGGAATGATTCCGCTGGCCCTCTCAATAGGGAAAATACAAAAAAAATGTTCTTACATTAGATTTTTTTTAATAGATTATTTTACTTAATTTGCGTTTTGTGAAAATGTTTTGAATTCTAGATAAAACTTTAAAGGCAATATAAAAAGTTTTCATGTTCACATAACGATTTCTTATATTTACAAAACAATTGTTCCTGCAGACATATCAATATTATACTGTACACTTATCGCTATCCATGGCTATTAATATTTTAGCTAGACCATGAACGAGCTATCAAGCACTTATTTGCTGATATTTGTGCATTTATTTGGAATTTTACCTGCTTTTATCCATTGCTACATACTGTAGAAAATATAAATTTTCTTGGTTGTAACAATTAATAATGAAGTTGTTGGAAGGTAAAAGCGTTATTGTTTTTATCAACGGTAAATAATCTCATCGTATACTTATAAAATACAGTTTTTATTAACACATGTGCAGCAAAGTGATTATATATTCATCTCCTCTGCAATTTCATACAGATTAGATTTCTGAGATTGTGAACTTTTAAAATGTTTTCCGAGACAACAGGGACCTAAACATTCAGCATATATTGATCGCACTTACATTAACACTTAATACTAACACAGTACAGTTCGAACGAGACTAATTACGCCATCATTGTTCTTTAAAAAAAAGCCAACAAAAAGCCAGGTTAGATAACTTAGGTTGGATGTGAATGTCTTAAAAATGCAACATATACCCACATGTACAACGAGTATTTAAGCAAATGTAATGATAACAGGAAAACTGCCTACAGAAGTTTTACTTAAATAATAGTAATTTGTAAACTAATAACCTGATTGCGTTCACATTTTGACATGTACTATGCATAGTAAACTGCTTTATAAAGTTGATGATGAATTTTTATTATTTCCCATCATTATATAAGTGGTATAGTTTAAATCTCTTTAGACCGTTGTCTTTATCAACATGATTTATCTTCATATTATTGTGAGGTTTGAAGAGAGAAAACCGTCTTTCTTCATGCATTAAAATGAAGAGAAAAATTGGCTAAACGACGGTAAAAAAGGTGAAAAACTAAAAAGGTCAATGAGGAAAACTAAAAGAGAGGAATATATTTTTATATTTAAAGACATTTCACACACAATTTAACTTTTTTTTGTTTTTATGGTTCAAAGCAATGCCAGTCAGCGTTGCTATCGTTCACCATAAATAAATAAATAGTAATATATGAGGGGAAAGATGACACTTTGCTGATGCACAAACGAACACAAATCATATCATGTAGTATTTTTCCAAAACTGAGTTCACCCATTTACATTTCTAATTCTAAATATTAGGATGACAAACGGCAAAACAAAATGGATCTACTAAAATTCTTTGTTTAAATCTGCAATTAGAATGGTCGCTCTTGCCGGTAGAACATCAGAAATCAAGGCACTGGAATGTAATACAAGTTCAGTATATTTTTTTATTTACATAATATAAAAATAAGTTTCCAGCGCATATTACTAATTTTTGAGTTATTTCGGATCCTTTCTCGCCTTAGCGGCTACCATATAGCGTTCTAAGTTACAGTCTGCATTGTTTGTTTAACTAGTAAAACATTAGTCACTCTTCGCTTTTATCGTGATTGTATAATTTGTAACCAAAATTTCTATGGTCATTCGATGTGCTAATTAGACTGTTTATAACAAAATAAATTGAAGTATTTTCAAAATAACTCAGTTCCAAAACTGATATTCCAGAATGCATGGAAAGAGTTTCTTGGAGGAAATAGTTGAACTCAACTTGATCGGATGTATAGTTTGCCGCTTTAGAATAAACTGCCCCATCCTAAGATTAAGACAAACAGGATGAAAGAAAAGGTTTTTACTTTTAAAATAATATTTAACTTGTTCTATGTTTCAGCTTCTAAAATAAGGAATTTATCCACTATAAAACGGCACATTTCAACGGCTTCAATTTTAAATCTATTACTACAAAAACAAAGTGTTCTACGAACACTCCTTGGATTAAAACAAGCCTTAAATATACATAAATACTAAACTTTTAAAACTTTCTTTACAATATTCTTACGTATATTTTATGTCATTACAAGAGGGCTACCTATTCTGTGGACATTACTAGTAGAATTAGAAGTGAAAAACAGGTTTTGCTTTCAAAATTACATTGCAATGTAAGACATATCATCTTTAAAAAGAATGATATCTTTCACAAAAAACACATGATTGTTTTTTTTTAAATTTTATGACTACTAAAATAAAATCTTTCTAGGATATACGCCACTACTCTCTTTATAGTTATGCCTGCCTGTATCTAGGTATTAGGCCACGTCTGTATATAAACACATTATATTCCCCTTTCGCTATTTCTACTCATATATATATATATATATATATATATATATATATATATATATGTATATGTATATATATATATAAATATATATATATGTATATGTATATATATATATAAATATATATATATATAGGGGTGTGTGTATGTCTGTGTGAGTGTGTGTGTGTGTGTGTGTGTTGGCTCGTGCATACATCCTTTTCCATGTGTGTTAATAAGCGTGTTAATACATTAAGTCCAAAGGACATTTCGTTGTTAATTACAGATGGTTTTAGGCCCAAAATTCCTAAGCTGAGGAGAAGCCGAGTGAAAAGTAGCGATAAGGAATACATATGTGGAAAATGTCGATAGAAATGGAGGGGGCCCTCTTTGTGTGAAGAAAACTACCCATGTGATTTCCCACTGGGACCCAGGATAAATGATCAAACATATACTAGTTAAGCGATTACCTTACACATATAAATACGTACCTAACACGCACACGCAGACGCAGACACACAGTACCATACATACGTGCACACACACATACACACACATTCACACACACACACATATATATATAAGAATGAGGGTCCCATAATATATATATATATATATATATATATATATATATATATATATATTATGGGACCCGCATTCTTCATTGATTTCAAGAAGTGAAATTTCTCCCTTTATATAGAGGGAGAAATAAAGAGAAAAAGAGACAGAAAGAGAAAAAAAATATTGCGAGAATTTCACTTTGTAATATCAACATAGAATTATTTCTCTCTCTCTCTCTCACTCTCTCTCTCTCTCTATATATATATGCATATATATAAACAGGAATCTATTCCTTATGTATCTCTCCATCTCTCTCTCTCTCTCTCTCTCTATATATATATATATATATATATATATATATATATATATATATTGAAATATTGAAATGTTTGATTGGAGTAATTTGGATCGAGAGTTCAAATCATATGACTAACTGTAGATTTACATAAGCCACACTGATGAGTGTTAGTTAGCATGAGACATATTTATAAAATGAATACTTGTATTGGGAAAATTTAAAAATAATTATACATAACATGCAAATAATACTCTAGGTGTGTTTTTTTTACTTTTTATTTTTTTGGCAGAAGAAATGACTTAATTTTTCTGTGCGATTTATTTTCGCATACTCACATTAGTACGGCCTTGACTAACTGCTGACATAGAAATTATATAGACATCACTGACATCGCCTCTACTTGGTGTTAAATGAAGATAACACAAAAGTCGCTTGTAAAATCGCCAAACGCGATTAAACAAAAGGAAAAGAAAACATGGAATCATTACTCTAAACGTTTACTTAACGATTGATTTTATCTTCGATTTTCAATATGAAAACATTCATTCAGATGCTTAGAAGAGAATATTCTAATGTCATCCAATATTTGATAAAACTGTAAAAATGCGTATGTTATACTCTTATATATGTTGGTTTATGTTTATGAATCTGCATTTGTTTGATCTGAGTACAAGTAGCTAAACTTTAATTTAAAATCAGCCTTGAAACATTTAGATTAGGACTCAGGATAAATGAGTTCAATTCCCCTTTAACTTATAAAACGGTATTCGTGGCTATAAGCAATCATTGAAAACATAGTGTACGGATTTTCTGTCGCGTAAAAAATGTTCTGCGCATGTAATTTACTGTTTTTTCTTGCGTTCGATGTTATTTATTTTTTTTTTATATGATTCAGAGAAAAGGGTAAACGTTTTTACTTCATATCTATCAATTCCTCTTCCTATCTTCATATGCACTAAAAAGAAAAATAGGGGCTTTTATTTGAGGCGTTGGAGCGCAGATTTTTTTTAGGACAATACTTAATTTGAAAAATATTTTTAGCGACTCTACTTATTGTATTTGTGTGATTTTTATTTTTGCATAATTACATTTTCTTGATAGTATGTCGTAAGTAGCAATAGTAAACGAAAAGACCAAGCGCATTCAGTATGATAAATTCCTGATCAATTAACCTTCTTTACGACGCAGTACTTTTCTATTGTCTCGATCCACACATTATTCACGTTGTCATTAAGATCATAGTTTGAGTAAGTAGCAATAACATATATAACATCCATTGTTAAACTTGTCATTAATGCGTTCATTTAAATAATTTAATTATAATCACAACACAAATGACATATTTTAACATGGAACTCTGTAAATTTCCACCTGTACTACATGCTATGCAGAGTTTGTCTAAGAGACATCAATGGCATATACAATGTAAAGGTGGCAGTTACCAAATGTAATAAGTCGAGAATTATCTTTACAGATTCGGCGAAATACATTTATAAGAAAAATATGGTTTATGATAGTTTTACGTTAATGTTTTAGAAGAGATATAAAATGTATTTAGATATTCACCAACATTGTAATCTCTTACGTTTTCAATGTCGACATCCCAAGGAATCGGCAATTTTTCGATTCTAATTATATTCTTCCCTATCATATATTTCTCTGCGAATAGATTGGATTATAATAATGGGTAAGAGTTTCATTTGGCCTGCATCACATCAGACCATCACCGGATGTTTTTTTTTTAGCCGGAAGAAAGCTCTTTTTATTTCTGGGCAGAGATATTCGACATTATGCCAATGTAGCAAATAATGTCATCGACTTTTTAACGGTTTCTAATCAAGCGCTACCGACATCAAATTTCTGATATTTTTAGTCTCACAATTCTACATTGGGCATTCACATCAGAATAGTTGTGATCGGTTGATAATATTATAGAATTTATTTTTGTATTTAGAATAAAAAAAATGTAATTTATTACGATCTCTCGGTTGAAAATAACCTTGACATTTTCTTGTTAAGTAGAGTTCTTCAGTAGAGTGTAAAGGAAGTCAGTGAGTCAAAGAATACATCTGTCGGAACATGCAAATGGAGTAGCACACGCGTAAGAAAAATGTAAAGAAAACAGGAGAAAATATAAGCTTTCTCTAGTCACCCCATCTTAGCAAGATGTAATATCAGGTTCGCTAGTTACTTTTAAAGGTGCACAAATACAGTAAGTTCATTGTAGCACATTCAATTGAAATAATTGTTAAACAATCATGGGGATGCAATATTGCAGAGATGAGACAGGGACTGCATCTTGGTAGACAGTGCGGGCCTCTTTTTTGGAAGCTTTTTATTGAGATATGTGTGGAAAACACACGCACGCACATATATGTATGTACACACACACTTACACCCACATACGCGCATACACACATTATATAGATATATATGTGTGTGTGTATATGTGTGTGTACGTGTGTGTGTGTGTGTGTGTGTTTAACAGAAGTGAACGTTTCTTCTGGGACACCGATCGAATATTGTGCTTTACTGGGAATTGGCCAGCGTATCAATTAGTATGAGCTACTTTTAGACGCTTGATGATGTTACAAATTATAACTGGTTAATTAATACCAAAATCTATTACGAACTCTTTGAAAATATTATAACATACCATCTACTACCCTTCCGTGATTCCTTGTTTATTGTGGGTTTACGTCCTCAAAGTAATAGTGCTTCAATAGTCATTTTTAATATTCGTGTTCTTTAGAAAAGTATACCAATCCGGACAGAGTTTTTGTTCTTAAAGAAACTAAATATTCGAATTTAATAAACTTCAACTCCTCAAATGTGTCAACATTTGAAGTCATCCGAATCATTAGTTTAAGAATGGCTTAGTCCTGTTGCAGATCAAAACAATGGGAAAGCCCGAATTTCATGTGTTAAAATCATTGCTTGTTTTATAAACAAAATATTATGTCAAGTAAATTAATGTCTTGATAATTGTTACTTCAGGAAAGAAAATCGTTAAAATGTAAGCACATCTGCATTAAACGCGGTTGTGAAGGCACAACCGATATTTATTGTTACGATCGACCAAATCCAGCAGTTTTGTACGAAAGATTATTTAACAAACCCATTTTGGTTGCTCAGAAATTAATGTTTCGTGGCATAAAGGGAAGTTGAAAATATCAGAGGCAATTGAGTTACATTTTGTGAGAATGTATATGAATTAGAAAAGTGTGTGCCGAATTTGGTCACAGTCATTAAAAAAAGCTCGAATATTTAAATCATTTTTTGCGACTATTATTTCATAAAAAAACTTATTTCTTGCATCAATTTGTACAAATAGACGATGCATGTTGTATGAGATCACATGCAGTTAAATCGGAACAAGTTTCGTCGGCAGCAGGAGGTGAAACGGACTAAAGAGAGCAAAACTGTTGAAAATATTGTGACCTGCGTATTAAAAAATATATACAATAGACCTTGTTTATTTGCTGTGTTTTGAAACAAAAAAGACACCAAATGCGAATATTCTAAATCATTATTTGTTCGTTTGAAAGAAAATACCCGCCAGAAATACCACAAATGTGAATAAAACCGCGTTTTTTATTAAATTAAAGCGATCAGAAATCGATTTATATTAATTGCTATTAGATTGCATTGCGAACACAATGTAATCTCTAGATGTGGCCCCAACTACTATTAGTTGTTTGCACACAACAGAAGAATGAACAAGTATCTGTTTCGTAGCGCAAAATCACTACGAAACAGATACTGTCAAGAATTGTATAAGTTAACTGAAGTAAAGGAATAAATTATAAGATGGCCAACATCATGAATTTTGGAATATACCTTTTTGTCATATATTCTCTATATTGCTCTGCAATTACATTGAGCTTTTTAAATAAGGATTGATATATATTATAATAAAATATATGTCTACATATATATATATATATATATATATATATATATATATATAGAGAGAGAGAGAGAGAGAGAGAGAGAGAGAGACTCTCGTGGATATTCTTGGTCTGATGAGGTGATTTTCCCTGGCAGGGTGGTCACCTAAACATGTTTGCATATGTGTAGCCATTAGTTCTCACATCCAACACACACACACACACACACACCCACACACACATATATATATATATATATATATATATATATATGTGTGTGTGTGTGTGTGTGTATAGCGGAATGCTAGTATATATATATATATATATATATATATATATATATATATATATATATATATATATATATATATATATACTAGCATTCCGCTAGGCGTTGTCCCGTCATAAAATACTCTTAAATATATTTAATTTATCCAGATTTCGTATTTCTCTGTTAGTGATCATATTAATACAATATTTAGTAGTCATTTCCAAAGTTAAAACAATATGTCTACGACCCCATACTCTGGAATCAAATCCACGACATTTAAGCCTCTGTGGCTATTTGTTAGTATATGACTTACAAAGAGATGGATATCAATACGGTCAAAATTAACACAGATTAACATATAATAATATGCGTCGAGAAGCACTTTAAGTTGACTCATACCTTCTATGCTTCAACTTTTCAATCTCGATTTACCAGTTATTTCTATCCGCTAAATACAATATTTAATTTGCTGCACAGGTCAGAATCGCCTATACATCAAGTTTAAAGTTTGCACACAACGATATGACAGAGTACAGATTGTTCTACCAAACACTAAGTCACTCTTATATATATATATATATATATATATATATATATATATATATATATATATATATACATACATACATATATATTACCAAGTGCTTATATATATATTACCAAGTGCTTATATATATATATATATATATATATATATTCATCAACTTACTGTATTGTTTCTTTGTATCAGTACTCATGAATACGACTAGACATACACCTTTACATATACCCTAGCCGTAGATCGAACCTACAACGGTCGCATTGATCGTCGACAGCTCTCACCATAGGACCACGAATCAGTGCCGTAAATATTTCTCCTCGAGTGGGTATTAAATCCACACCCGCCCGTCACAACAGTGCTCTAACCATCAGCTATAGTGGGCTTTGATTTATAGCTTAAATACGCGTCGGGTGAAAATACATTTACAAAGTGCTCAACCCAAAAAGGAGGGTTTTAATTGTCATCCACATACAGTTTCGTTATATCACAACTCATCAGTGCGGCTAAACATACAACCGTCGCATTTACAGTCGGCAGCTCTCACCATCAGGCCACGAATCAGCGCCGTAAATATTTCTCCTCGAGTGTGTATTAAATCCACACCCGCCCGTCGCAACAACACTCTAGCAATCAGCTATATATATATATATATATATATATATATATATATATATATATATATATATATATATATATATATATATATTAAATTTGTTTATACAGACATTAATGGCTACATATGTGCATACCTGTTTCTGTAATCACCCGCGTTCGGGGATTACGTTTTCAGGCCAAGAATTACCGTCGAAAACTGATATTTCAACCAAATACATTTTCCTATTTCGTTTGTCAAGTTAGAATGTAATCTGGGTGGGAGTCATAAAACGGTCATAGGAAAAGTGAGGTCTTTGAAGATAATAAACATCTTCTTTTTCATTTCCCTTTCTCTTTATCCATCCCATCTTTTGGTTTTTATGGCATAAGGTTCTTGGGAATTTAGTATTTTTGTCTTGCAGTCTTTAAATTAAGAACCTTTCCCATGGTCACTAAGTACTGACCGGTGTCTTTCACTCTACACCAATCCATACACATACATGCAAAACACACAACACACACACAGACACACCCACATCCACATACGCTAATACAGATATTCAGAAGCGAATATATGATGTTCCTTTTATTTTACTCACACACACGCACTGAAACTAGGCAATATCTATAACTACGCAAGAATAAAGTTAAAATTAAAATAAGGTAAATAAAACAAAAAAAATAAATAATTAAAACCAAAAACAAACAAAATAAGAATAAGCATAAGACCTCGAAAGTTATCTAAACCCCATATGTACATATATATTAATATACTTATAAACGCCCACATTTTGCTACACCCGCGCATATATACACACACATACAGACATACATAGACATATAATGGTCATATACGGTTATGACATGTTTGCATCCATACCTACGTACGTAGTAATATCCATACGTGGAATGTCAAATCCAGGCATCCATGTACACACTTGGGTACCATACATCATGACTGTTATTATATCAAAAATAATATTTATCCCACTAATATTCCTAATAATAATAATTCTTATAATATTTATAATACTAATGACACCACCAATATCAATAATAATAATAATAATAATAATAATAATAATAATAATAATAATAATAATAATAATAAGGTTGTATGATTTAGAACCCCAAAACCCGTGGACCCCAATTGGATACACGTCCTCACAAAACAACCTATAAATATATATATATATATATATATATATATATACATACACACACATACATACACACATATATATACACATACACACATACACACATACATATATACACAGTTACATATATACATATACATACATACACACGTATACACATGTATATATAAGCACAAAATACATATATACACATATACATACACACATACATATACACACATGCGCACCAGCATACACAGAATACATACACATTTAGACCATCCGCAGGCACAGACAACATCCCCATCTACTCGTGTCTCCCCATCTCTACAGACGTATACAAGACACATACATATATATATATATACCAACACAGACCACCGCTCACACCCACATACACATACACGTGCAGGGACACACAGACACCCGCTCTCTCACAACGCAGGAAAACACAGCAATACATGCACAAATGCAAAGACCTTTTTCAATAATATATATTCGATATATATATATATATATATATATATATATATATATATACATATATATATGGACTTATGTAGTGTATTTAAACATTTTAAGAAGTTACAGTAAAAATAAAGTACTCAAAATATTGACATTGCAAAGTCAAGACAGAGAATCATATGCGCATGACTATCTATAATCTTTTATGATAATAGTAAGAATTATAAGATATGTAACTATTTACAATATTAACCTAATTGCTTCGTTTCAATCGTGCATTGTGCGACTATATTTTATTATATACACACATACACACATATGTGTGTATATATATATATGTGTATATATATAAACATATATATATGTATATATATATATATATGAATATATATATATATATATATACTGTGTAGTACGTTGTGTTTAAATGAATGGTCTCGCCTTAAAAATTACTGTATCCATGCACATTTAATTCGAAACATATGTATCCCTACCTTTCATCAGTATAATTTTCTAAATGTTCAATCTATCAATTTATTTTTGCTTACATTTGAGGAATTATAGCTATGTAATGTATTTCGAGAATGACATTAAACCTAATGCAAAGGATTCTAAATGTTGTTTTTTTTTCTTGTGGTGAAAGCAGAAACAGCTGTACAAAAATAACAAATAAGAAATGCGTCAATATCAGTCGCATATCTACATTCGGATCAGATTCCAATTTTGGTATGAATTGAAACATTTCAAATATTTTCACCGAACACTTCCAACCAATATGTTAAATATTGGCGTGTCACTCGCGGTCTGTTTTTCTTGCATAAGTAATAGACATGTCTGATATTACTCGAGGACATACATAATGAAAACTGATATAAATTGCTTTATAAATTTAAACACCCAATACTTACACCCTTTCTAAGTATTTATCTCTTTATATAAATATTTCGACACATATATTTTTATTCATATGCATATATATATATATATATATGCATCTATATATATATATATATATATATATATATATATATATAGTTGTCGCTGTATCACGGCGCTTCAGAAGGAATAGACTAACACTCATCTTAACCAGGGATCGAGTCTACAACAATCTCGTTGATAATCGGCAGTTCTACTCTCTGGCCCATTAGATTACACACACACACACACACACACACACACACACACACACACACACACATACACACACACACGCATATATATATATATATATATATATATATATATATATATATATATATATATATATACATATGTGTGTGTATAGGGTGTCCACAAAGTCTGACTATTTGATGTAGCTAGACTTTGTCGACCCCCTTTAGATTATGTATCCAGACATTGTTGGCACCCTTTAGATTATGCAGCCAGACTTTGTAGACACCCTTTATATATATATATATATATATATATATATATATATATATATATATATATATATATATATATATATATATATATATATATATGTGTGTGTGTGTGTGTGTGTGTGTGTGTGTATAAAAGTGAAAATGTCTCTGTCTGTCTGTGTACACTTACATACCAATAACTCTGTCAATTTTCCGTCTACAGACTCGAGATTTGACATAAGGGGTATTGAGATTTGGGGAATATATTGTAATCGGTTTTCGGCCAGACATTTGGCTGTTAAGGAGTCAAAGTTCAACGATTTGATCGTTGCAGACTCTACCAAACTTCTCCGTCAATTTTGTGTCTTAACAATTGAAATATTAGATGTAGGTTATTTGAACATGGGTCAACATTTTAATTTGATTTGAGTCCAAAACAAAAAATGTTAATGCCTGACCATTCTATACGTAAAAAGATTGTACATTTAGTTTAAACCTTCTATTGCTTCAAGTTTAGTTCACTAAGCGCATCGTTAAATTCAACCAAAATCTTATCATCGTTTAAAAAGAAGTTCGTTTAATATCGGGAGCAATTTTACGACTCGAACTACAGGAATTCTCACGGTTATATACAGCTTTCTGATCTTGTGTGTCCGACAGAAAGTGTTTGCTTCAACCAGTTGCGACCTTTGATTTCCTTTTTTGTTATTTTACGCTGTCACAATCGCAGTGAAAATAAGGCAGCAAAATCTTTTTAGTTGACCACTTTTTCTTTTGGTTTTGTCATATATTAGAAGTTTATGCTCCCCAAAAGACTCTTGCTATATGACATACTTGATTTAAAATTCACTATAATATTACACAACACACTCTACTCGCAATAATTTAGAATTAATCTAAAACTTGTTTCTCTAATTCAATGTTACACATCAATTTCAATCTATTATTGTTACCTATGGATATATGATTCATTCATATGAATATAAATGATTGTTAAGATATTTCTTCAGCTTTAGAGTTTATTCTAAGACGTTTTGATTTTATTGAATATTAATGTAAGTTTTTTTCTTCTGGGATGCTAGGATTATTTAGTTTAAAGATCTTAGACTTTATTTGACACCTTCTACTCATGCATATTTCATAATCTTATATGTAAAAATATTAACTATTTAACTTAAAACTATCTGAATGCTTAATATTTTTTCGTGTACTATCAGACAATTATATATATATATATATATATATATATATATATATATATATATATTACGTAGAAGACCGCTCATCAAAGCCCTGAAGTCACTCGAGGATAAGGTTTATGGCGTGTACAGAAATCAATGGGATAATATCGTAGTACTTGTTAGTAATGGAAATTTGGTAGATTGGATTACTTAATGGGGCGCTTATTTCATCGTAATTGTTCAATATTTTTATGTAGACGACACGCACACGAGTAACCTACGTCAAGTTTTCCTTGTCATTATCTTTGCGTATAATCCTGATCCTTGCATATAAGCAGATCTGTTTGCGAGATCTAACAGATGCTAATTAACCACTCCGTCGTTTTAAAGAAGAATCTTAACTGTATATATATATATATATATATATATATATATATATATATATATATATATGGTGGGGGGTTGTTTACGTGTGTATTGCATCGCTCTTGTTAATGGATGTACACATAATCTTCAAGTGTTTGCTAATGTATTGGCAAAAAATGCAAAGAAGATAGGATTAGAAATAAACGTAGAAAAAAATGAAATGCATGTCTACAGCAAAGTCACAGTTTAACTTAAACATAACTATTCACGGTAAACCCATCAAACAGGTCACCCAATTCATTTATTTAGGGCATAAATCGATTTTGCTCCAGTGATTACAAGACGAAGCATAGAATCTCCCTGGATTACGTGACGGTCCAAAAACACAGCAATATTCTAAAAACAAAAAGAGTGCCGATAACTGTTAAAGTAAACGTTTTGTCATCCCAATGGTTTTATATGACCTTGATTGTATCACATGGAATAAACAACTAGTCAATCGGCATTGAGATATTTCAAAATCACTTAATGCAACATACATACATAAAATATTCATTGCAGTTATAATGGTATTAGCGTGAAAATAAATACGCTTAAAGTTCCAATAAAATTAAAAATAGTTGCCATTAATAATTGAATCGCCTAGAAGTTTATGCTGGTATGATTCATTCGTCTAAAGTGCTAACCAAAAGAGAATAATTTAAAGAAATTAAAAATAAATAAAAAGAAAACCAAAGAATGCACAGACGCACGTGGTCTCCTTAAATTATTGGCAGATTGGCTGTTGATAAACTAATCCGTAAAAGGATTAGGTTCCTGCCTCATGTACTATTTTAATCTCTTAAATGATTAAGATTGTTTTTGCTTTGTCAATGTTTGAAGTTTTGGGGTCATATATATATATATATATATATATATATATATATATATATGTGTGTGTGTGTGTGTGTGTGTGTGTGTGTGTGCGTGTGTGTGCGTGATAATATTTCGTATTAAGTATCCAATGATGGAGTACTGCTGCCATATCTGGGCAGGAACTGCTAAAAACAGACTATCCTGCGTTGACAGAGTACAAAATAGACTTCGTAGCCTAGTGGGGGATGCCCTTTTCTTTTCCCTGCAACTTCTCTCCCACAGAAGGGAGATTACGAGCTTGTCGTTGTTTTATCGTTATTTCCATGGGAAGTGCTCGTATGAGCTCCAATCTCTGCCCCCCTCGCCAATCTTTCACGAAAAACACGCATCTAGATGAAAACACTGTCAGTAATTTTTCCCACTCTTTATCTGTGCTTAAATCAAAACGTAGATTCCATGAACAAAGCTTCTTTCTTAGAAGGACACGTCTGTGGAACTCTCTTTCGTTTGCATGTTTCCCACCTGACTACAACTTGGATGCCTTCAAGTCCAACATAAACAAGTTCCTGATGAAGCGTCCCCTTAAGTAAGACACTTTATCAAATCTCCAATACTAACATTGATTACTGTACATGCAATAACCCTTACCCCGAGTGGCCTGCGGACCTTGATAGGTGGTGAATTCCTTGTAAAAAAAGTAAATTCCTTCTTAAATACATCGCAAACAAAATAAGCAAATAAACGAAAAATATACAGAAATAAACTCGTTACCTTCCAGTACAAACGGAAATTAGTTGGGTATTAAAGCGTCATGCTTTAGACTGATTAATGTTTTTCGCATAGCACTAGTATATATATATATATATATATATATATATATATATATATATATATACATATATATATATATATATATATATATATATATAAACATTCTAACCTGCTTTAGCTTGTGTCTTTCCGTAACCTCTGCATTGTACCGCCTTCTACACATTCTATTTAACTATACACTATACAATACTTCAATCACACTACATCCACCTTTTATATATATATATATATATATATATATATATATATATATATATATATATATATATAAAGCAGATTAGAAAGTTTTATTAAAACAACTTACAAATAAATGTGTACATATTCATATATTTCTTATACACATTATACTTATATTTGCACTGTGGTCACCTGGGAAATCGGTCTGGTTGTATATCCGTGTTATACAATATTTCGAGAAAGATCTCTTCGTCAGATATTTATTTGGTTTTGGTTCAAAAGGGCTGTTTTAAACAGTAACAGTCTGACGGCAAACAATTGCCCGGGCTTGTAGATAGCATATTTATTTAATATGGTTAGGGTTTCTATTTTTTCATTTTTTTCATTTTTATTTCTAATTTATTATTTTTTTAATGTTTCTTTTATGTTTTAAATAATAGTTTATCTTTGGTTCAAACGTGCTGTTGAAAACAGTAACAGTCTTGCGGTAAACGACTGCAGGGAACTTGTTGATAGAATTTTAATTTAATATGATTGAGTTTTTTATTTATATGTATATATATATTATATTATATTATATATATATATATATGTATATATATATATATAGTAGCAGGCGGTCAAACGTTGCTTGATTGTAGTATTTCGTTTTTATTATTATTGATCAATTCTTTATTGATTATTATATTTTACCAATTATATAGCAGTAAGTTCAAAAGTTATTTTTCCATGCCTCATGTGTAATCAGCGTGATTTGAAAGCCAAAGATTTAGTTCTGTCGCGTTATTCACTACTATCTGAGCTAAAGCCTTGTGTATTTAAAAATTGACAAAGTAATGCAGGTTTATTTGCACATGATTAGAGCATACACATTACATCGGATTCTGAATGTCAAGTTCCAATTTAAATGCTACAGCGGCTATTTTTCCTTGCTTAAAACTAAATCGATTTAATGTCACTGGTCCGAATACCCCATATAATAAGTTTCAATTGATGGAGTAGTTTAGTAGAGACAATTCCGAACGCAGCTCGATTTACTAAAATACTACCAAGCCAAATCCGTCCAGTGAGAAAATACGCTTAGTTTTATTTTAATTCACGCAGCCTTCGTATTTATTAATAAATAGGCTATTCTCTATTTATTATCATTATGTACCAACATTTAATAGTGATTCAATTATGACATTTAGCCAGTATTGCTACCGGTTACGAAGTAAATTGGACGTGTTCCATATGTCCGAATATCATACATATCAAGTTTAGTGTCTGTAGACGAAACAGTGAGAGTGCAGTTTAATAGAGACCGTTACTTAGACAGTCTTTCTCATTTAGTGTATATATATATATATATATATATATATATATATATATATATATATATATATAAGCGAAACTGGCATTGGACAGCCTATTTCTCTAGAAGAGTTCGCAATTAAAGGATACTCTAACTTAACTTCTAAATCTGACCCCAAAGATCACCATGGGCATGGAATATGTGCCTATATTAAAGATGGCTTTCCATGTGGTAAGGACATCTCCAGAGAAGATGCTAAAATTACCCTATATGTGCTTCGGGGTTGCATTAGCTCACACTACTGCATTTATATTTACTCTCTATCGGAGTTACTATCTTTAAAAGCATATCTGAGAAAATTGACCAAGTCCTATCTGCTTATCCTTCAGCTAACATTCACCTATGTAGAGACTTCAATGTTCACAATCTGGAATGTTTGACCCACTCAAATAAGACCGATGATGAGGGGGGGTCATAATTTCTCCATTGCTTATGACCTCACTCAGATTGTTCAGGAACCCACCTGTGTGCCCAACATTGACGGCCAGTATGCGAGTCTACTAGACCTTTTTCTCACAACTTGCCCTGAACTATATTCAGTTTCTGTTCTGTGTCCTCTTGGATCCTCCGACCACTCTGTTGTATCAATTAAGATAAAAATGAAATGTAATAAGTTCCCAGACGTACCTCTCCATCGCACAGTGTATCGATACACAAAGGCTGACTGGGATAGCTTCCGTACATTTATATAGTTCTTCCTCTGCGTTCCATGTTTAAAAAGGATGTGTCCTCGATAGTGTCAGACCTGACGGAAGCGTTAATTGTAGGTATAGATCGTTTAATACCCTCGAAATAGTTCAACAAAAACCTAAAAGCCAACCATGGTTCTTTTCAGAATGTGCTACTGCTATTGCGCACAGAAATCACTTTTTCCACTGCGTCCAACGTAATAGATGTATGGAAACTAAAACCGCTTTCAGGACTGCCAGCAACCATTGTAAGAAAGTAATAAAGAACGCAAGAGAGTTGTATGCTCAATCCGTCAAGTCCAAGGTAGCTGAGCAGCAGCTTGGTTCCCACCCGTTTTGGCAAATAGCAAACAGAATCCTGAACAGAAGCGTGTGCTCTATCCCAACTATCATCAATGGATCTGAGGTAATCTCGTCAGCATCAGACAAAGCCAAACTCTTTGCCAAGAACTTTGCAGCCAATTCTACCCTTTGCAACCAAGTCCGCCAACCCCCAATATTTCCTCCTGTATCAGAAATTAGACTGGATTCATGAATAAAAATTATTAGAATTATTAGAATGGGGAAGAAAAAAGAGCTTAGTAATGATCTTAGGACTAAAATTGTGAATTCACATAAGGATGGTTTAGGTTACAAGTCAATTTCCAAGAAATTTGAGGTCGCTACAGCAACAGTACAGAGCATCATCAAAAAATTCCAGAACCACCACACAACAAACAACTTGATTGGTAAAGGAAAGAAAAGGAAACTGTCTGCTAGAACCACCAGGAATATTGTAAGAAGTGTTAATGCAAATCCAAACGCCAGTACTAAGGACATTTTAGAAAATCTGGAGTCTTCTGGCATAAAAATATCAAGGCAAACATTGCAAAGGACTCTGCATGAAAATGGTCTGAAAGGAAGAAGACCAAGAAGGACTCCATTGCACACCGGAAAACACCTTGCAGCACGTTTAAAGTTTTCTAGAACCCATGTGAATTCTCCAGAGTCCGTTTTCTCAAGTATTTTGTGGACTGACGAAACAAAAATTGAATTGTTTGGCCATATGGATGCTTCTTACGTTTGGAGGAAGAAAGGAGAAGCTTACAACCCAAAGAACACCATACCCACGGTGAAACATGGTGGTGGTAGCCTTATGTTTTGGGGCTCTTTTTCGGCTAGTGGTCCAGGTAGTTTGGTCAAGATAGATGGAACCATGAAGAAAGAGCAATATTTGGAGATACTCCAGAAAAACATTAGACAGGATGCGGAGAAGCTCCATTTAGGACCAAACTGGGTCCTTCAACAGGATAATGATCCAAAACATACTGCCAAAATAGTCAAGAAATGGTTTGAGGATAATCAAATTAATGTTTTGGAATGACCTAGCCAGAGTCCCGACCTGAACCCTATCGAAAACCTCTGGCACATATTGAAAACTGAGGTTAAAAAGCGGAAACCTAGAAATTTGAGGGATTTGGAGAACTACTGCATTGAAGAATGGTCAAAAATCAGTGTTGATGCTTGTAAAACCTTGTTGATAAATATCCAAAACGGTTACAGGCAGTTATTTAGAATAAAGGGCATGCTATTGATTACGAGTAAGAGAGGATTACGAGTAAGAGGAGATTACGAGTAAGAGAGGTATGAATAATTTTGAACGTGCCATTATTGTTTTTCTTTGTATAATGTTTAAAACTTGCATAATTTATTTATTTGTTGAGTTTAAATTAAATGCTAATGCTGTATTTATTGTTTGAAATCCCTTTAATATTGTCTACCTTCTGGTTTGAGCAATATTCTTATAGAAATCTCAAAGATCCGAGGGGTATGAATAATATCGGGCACAAGTGTATATATATATATATATATATATATATATATATATATATATATATATATATATATGTTTTTGTGATACGTTTTGAATGAATTCAATTATTTATACCTAAATTCGAGTTGGGGACATTTTTTCGTCTTACCAATTTGTTGCTCCCAAATGGGGAGCAGCATATATTGCTTTTAAAATATTATTAACCACCAGTCCGTGTTTCGTCGTCTACGATTCATCACATTGGCTGAATCTAGTGAGATTCGAAATCGGGACTCCCGGTAATGAGCTAACCTCTTTATCCGCTGGTCCATCTCACCGACTGTTTTGCTATATCGCAATTTGCTTATATGTTATTTGTTTTTGTTTTTGCGATACGTGTTGAATTCATTAAATATATATATATATATATATATATATTTATATATATATATTTAAATATATATATATATATATTTATATATATATATATATATTTAAATATATATATATATATATATTTAAATATATATATATATATATATATATATATATATATATTTAAATATATATATATATATATTTATATATATATATACATATATATATATATATATGTATATATATATATATATATATATATAAGATAAAAATGAAACAAACCAAATTATATGTTCAACAACGTTTCTTCTTTATTTTAAAACTTCCCCGGGATGATTAATATGAAGTAATTAAAATACGAAACAAATATTTGAAAATGTACTGCAACTATTGTGCTGGTATTTTATTTTATGGTATTTATTTTCTTCAAAATTCTGGGAGAAATTGTGAAATAGAGACAAACATTGATGAACATATAATTGCTTTGTTTGTTTTTTAATTTCTCCATCACGTCAGAATATTATTTCTATAGTATATATATATATATATATATATATATATATATATATGTGTGTGTGTGTGTGTGTATGCATGTGTGTATGTGTGTGTATGTGTGTGTGTGTGTATCAGCTAATCAAATCAAAACCTTATCTAAGCGAGTAAGTGTTTCAGTTTTATACTAACTAGATATAAGCCGGCCGCCTTTTTCTGGAGCCAGCATCCCCGATAAAAACTCAAAAAGATTCATGCATGGAATCGACGCCATTAGTAAATTGTGTTGCTTGCCCCTTAGCGATAACACGCATGATATCTCCAGTCTTATCAACACAGACATCTTCCGACAGTCTCACTTAGCTTTATGAAATATTATTCGTAACAATGTACTTTCCTGGTGTTTTTGATGTTTTGGAAGTGGGAAAGAGTGGATAAAGTATCAAAACTGCGAACAGCATGTACGTTCACTATTTAAACACATAACTTGTATACATTCTTAACGCCATAGTTGATAATTTTACAAGCATCGTGATAAAAAATCAGATATATAAGTGGCTTATCAGATAGATTTCTATAAGTATACACATCTGTGTTAGTATAGTATTTATTAAAGTACCGTTGGCCTTAATTTAAAGAGTGGTGATTGGATAACCTCTTCCCGTAAAAAGCACATACGCCATGATTGCAAGCGATTTGTAAGCGTACGTGTGTTTCAAAAAACTTTTTTAAAGGTCCCTTTTTTTCCAAAGTATTGGGTTGGCTTCATAAAATGCAGTTTCCAAAAGTGAAGGTGGAACATTTTTTTTACATAGGAGTTACAACTTATCAACGCCTTGAGGATACTCGTGGATAAAGGTTATTGTGTGTACAGTAATCAATGAGATAATATCGTAGTAGTCGTTATTAATGGAAATGATTTTCGTTTTAGTAACATCAAATATTATTACCGATTTATGTTCCTGTATTCTCTTACAGACTGGAAATCAAAGGATTCGGTCATTTCCTTGGATATATCTGTTTGTTTGCTCAGATTTTAAGAATAGAGCGGTCTTTTATCGAAGAATATATTCATGTCGTAACCAAGTTCATAAGTGAGATAATTTATAAAAATCAAGAATAGCAACGGTTTAAGTATCGAAAGCTCTAAACAAAGCGAGTATAAGATCAAATATGAAAATTATCCAAAGAATATAATTTCAAACAGTCATAGTAATTATCACATTTCAATTTCCGTATTCTCCATATTTTATAGTGAACTGAAAACAGTGAATGTTGGTGTAAATATAATCTCATAGCGTATAATACCAGACAAAATGACAAGGAAAATCTGATTCCTGAAAGCTGATATAATTGAGCATTCGCAATCTTTTGTTATAAAATATATACTTTAGAGAATAAATGTAACCTCTCTAACGGATGGCTGTCGATCTTTATTATCTTCACATATTTTTCCATCGAGATGTGAGGGATTTGCTGGGTGATAGCTACTTTTAGTTCTGAAATTATTTGTAGACACTTCAAGTATGCAGTTTCCCGAAAAGCGAAATTTGGTGAATAAATTGACCATTCTGTGACGAAGGGTTTGTGGATAAGTCTTGTTAAAATTGGCTATTTTGTAACTTTAATTTTAACGACATAATCAAAGTCAACTGACGGATTTCACCAGACAATTTTATTCCAATTAAATTACTAAAACTTACGAGTTTTACATTTTCTATTTTGTTTTCAAGTCATAGTACACGTTTTGTCGATTATATAAAGTTGGAAATGATTTTCTATTAGCGATAATTAATTAGCGATGTTGCAATACAAATGGAAGATACGGACGTTCAAGACTTACTCCAAATCTCTTTTCAGAGTACACCATAATTTTGAACGCATAATCGTGTTTGATATTTATTATTATTGTCTGAAATGTGTTAGTTCTTACACGAGTAGTCAGAGATCACTGGTAAATTAGGATGTGTTTCCTGGAGTCTAGAGGATAACGAGTTTCACTGGATTTTCAGTACTGTCAGCTATTTTCTTCATACTATTGTTAATCACTTCATGTCCGTGTACCTATCGGTTTCTACAGTGTTATCGTTTTCATTACTCTTTTAATCAGGGAAGTCACTAATAGTTAAGGTCTAAAGACCACTTATGTATAAGAGTTAATGAGTGTAAGGTGGTCACTGAGACAAGGGATCGATGGAAGTTGAGTAGAATTTGATTAATGAAAGATGTGACAACAAAAAACTTGTTTACATTGAACTTTATGACGACCATGTTATAGTCAGCTGAAAAGTAGTTCAAAGGTTCAATGTTCAACAAGCGGGCATTTCTAGGAAAGGAGATTTGTGCATGCGATTCGTGCTAAGATTTATGTACGGATGAAGAAAGGAAATCTGTTGAAGATTGTTGTTACTAGACGAATTCTTTCTGCAAAAAGTCTTACAGAGAAGGCACTATAGATTGAAGCTCAGTCGATCACACGCCATGCAAATAACAGGAGATTACTGAAAGAATCAGAACGTGTTTTTTTTAAGAAAGAGATCATACGAAGGGAAACGGATGCCGCCTATTAAGTTTGGAGCTGGTTTAGAACTCTCTCAAAGCAATAAACTGAACTATCGCCAGCACGCTTCCAGATGTGATAATATTACTGAATTTTAGGACGCATTTCTGGTACAGGTAGAAGACTGTGTTGGACGTTAGATGCCTTCTGGAGCAGTAGAATGATGCAATTTTCAGCAACTTTTCCAATATATTTGATGTTAGTTTTCCCTTTCAGGCCCAGAGTTAAGGTCAGTTTAAGAAACTTGTCGAAGGAAGATACTTACTCAAAACGAGAGCCATTCGTTTCATGTGGAGACAAACTGGAATCAAGTTAGTTGTGAATAGATAGAAGTTTTGTGTTGGATGAATTAGAATAAATCAACCACGTTTAACCTCAAGGTTAAGGTAGGAAAAGAAAGACTTAAAAAGATATTGGCTATTGCTGGGTGTTAAAGTATTATCATAGATGGTAGTGTCTGAAATATGCAATATGAAAGAAATTAAAATGTGATTTTCTAAATCAGGAATAAAGACCCCAAACGGAATTCGGCCCAGGACGTATCATATAGGCACCCAGCTTTATATGCTGCCCATCAACGGTTACTTTTAAAAATCTATCAGTGAGAAAAGATTTGATTGGTGGAAAAATATGCTCAGAGCGTAAAAATCAAGCGTACAACTTTTTCCTTTTCCAGCTTTCTACAATCTGTCTATCATCCTAGTAATTGTCTGTATTTTTGAGATGAGGTGTTTTCATTTATTGAGATTGTTGGACTGACTTCCCCATCTTGGTTGTTATAGTCAAAACGTTTCGGCCGTTATACCCTCCGGCCTTCATCATTTAATTAAAATGGATGTTTAAAACAATATGAAAATTATCAGATCTTTTTGCAGATGAATGCAATTTTACCACACACACACACACACACACACACACACACACACACACACACACACATATATATATATATATATATATATATATATATATATATATATACATAATAGGACAAGAGTATGAAATGAAGCCACAAAACTATATATTGGTAGATATAGAATGGATCATTTATTTAATAATGGAATACAGGCAACATTTGGGGGATAGAAGGGGCTCTTTATGCTAGGGCATTTCGAAGCCCAATGCTTCTCATCAGAAGAGTAGAGAATGTGCTAGGCAGCATGGGGAAGGTGCGGCGTCTAGCGTAAGGTTCACTAGGGACGAAACAGATTAAGAGGTATTATAGAATGTTACGGGGAAGCTTTATTCAATTCTAAATAAATAAGGAGAAGCTTGTTATATATAGTATAATATATAAGATTATATATGGTATTTAACATTGTATTGAGATTCAGAGGTATATGTATTATGGTTAAATAGGGGGTGTATTGTTGCTGCGTGGTAATTTATTTTAACGGTTTGTGGGGTGTCTATTTTCTATCGATTGGATAATTATGATTTTGATTGGTGCCACCTAAACGGCAAATGGCGGCTATAAATTTGCTTATAATTTGGGGAAGTGTAAAACTTAAAGGTAATATGCGGCAATATATTTATAAGTTTCTACTGTTATGATATAGGGAGTATGATCATAAGGGGCGGTCGGAGATTAGGGTGGCAATGACTATGAGTGCATTTAACTTGATGTAAAAGGTCGCTTTTTTCGCCGATATTTTAAAAAGTCATCCTTTCTTCTCGACTGATTAGCCTTAATTTAAACCTACGTTACTTCCGGTTTGGCGATGGGCGCAACAGCAAAGACGTCATGTTTTTTCCACGTTCTCTGCTCCTTTATAGTACGGGTTCGAGCCTGCCTACCTACTAACATTTTTTGTGTGCTCAACATACACACCTAAATACCCGGGAAACGCTGCGCAAGTCTATTATATAAATCTCAACTCTCTGTTTAAATGTATATATGTGTGTATGTTTGTATGTCTATATAAAGCTTTCAATAGAGGCGACGGATTTTCAAGATCGTTTTGTAGGTCAAATATCGAAATATCGAAAAATTGGCTGAAAAACATTACTTCTTTCACCATCATCTGGGCACTTCTCTACGGGGGGGGTCGCTTTGTTCGCCGATATATTCGAAAGTCATCCTCATTTCTCGATTATCTAGCCTTAATTAAAACATACATCGCTTCCGGTTTGGAATAGACTCAACAGTAAAGACTTCATTTTTTCACGTTCTTTATCTCCTTCGTCGAGTACGGGGTCGAGCCTGCCTGCCTACTACCACTGTTTTTTGGCTCAACACACACCTCCAAACACCTAGGCAACCACGGGCACCCAGGCTTGTATAATATAATTAGGGCAATACCAAATATAGAAGATGTGTCTCATGCCCAATGATATTCAGAGCATATATGTATATTTTAAGTTTCCGTTCATAATTTTTGAAAACGTTTTTCTTTTAAATTTTTTCATAAGAGTATATGTTACACACACACACACACGCACGCGCATATATATATATATATATATATATATATATATGAGTACCTCCTTATATTATTCTCCATATATTAATAGTTCTCTATTTATATATAAATATAGATGTATAATTTTATGTGTGTATATGTGTGTGTGTTTGTTTGTGTTAGTTTAACTGATATTTATCTAAAATGTATTCTGTTGAAATTTATTCATATATTTATCTAAAATTTATTCTGTTGAAACGCCGTCGACATTCGGGAGCGATTACATTCATCCTCTATTCTTAATAGTAGTAGTAGCAGTGAGAAGCCATGGAAATTGAACAATGTCTATCTTACCTCGTTATTTTGTTCCTATTATAAAAAATATTTTCATGTGTTAAACATAAAACAATTTTCATAAGTTAAACTTGTTTAACATTGTAATTAATTTCTATTCTAATTTACAGGTATGTAAATTTATTAGCTTTTTCTTTTGCACAAAATTTTTTTCGAAAAATTTTATGTGATTACCGGAAATGCCACATTTATTCTGACGACTATTGCACACTTCTATTTATGACATTTATTTTACAGTTTTTTTAAGGAGTTATTTTTTTATTTTCTATAACATCACCAAATTTTACGTAATTCGTTGAATATAGCATTTCCACTGTATAAATACATCGCTAAATACAAGTACATGTCTAGCGCATTATTTATCACACACTAAAAATGTTTACACTAGTTACTATAAGTGATTATTCACTGACAAAACTAGTAATATTCCAATGAAGTTGAACAAAAGTAAGTCTTCTAAGACTTCTAGTTCTTACAGCAGTTTTGAAACGGACTGTTTTACTAAAATATTGCAAATCACTTGCCTTGTTTTACCGACACTTTATCCTTAATTTGCGGTCGATATAAGCAGTTTCCTTTTCTGAAACTTACATGCCAAGATTCTAATTCCGTCTAATAAACGGTTGCATCGTTTTGTCCATTCTTTGCCTTTCCATCGTCTTCGACTCTTCATGACCACTGTGTACCGAAAAAGTCGGTATAGCGCCATCAAACTGAGAAAGGGTTACTAAAAGAACAGAACTCTTCTGTTTTCACTGTAGTAGAACAACTTATCTCCTATATGATATTTTGATTGCAGAAATTCCCCTTTGCACCAAAGTACCGTTGGTTTGCAACAATAGGCGACATATAAAATCTTATTAGTTCTAGACTATTAATCAGTATCTTATGTAACCTACCATCACAATTTAAGACGCATTAAGTCGCTGTAATAAAATCCTATATTACATCCTAGAAACAACATCACAATCACACCTCTCTTTAGTGAAAATACTACCTATTTTTAGTTGTAAATAACATGCCCTCTAACCGCGCACACTCATCACCAGGAGGAATTCTTCACTTTCGACAAAACTGGGGTTACACTCTTATAAACTGGGTCCTATAATCATAGACTTTCAATGATTTTTTCATTTCGAAATTCCACTATAATAAATTCTCCCTTCTAACATTCCGCTAAATCTCATTGGATGACCGCTGACAATTCGTTCATTTCGGAATCTAAATCTTATTACACGAACGAACGCTCCAGACATTTGCAAATATAGCGTCACTCATTTAATACTGTTTTACAACAGATCGGCGCATAATGCGCCTCAATTATTTCACCTTTATTTTTTGATACGATTTACTAAAATTCTTTCTTTACTAACGCTAAATAAAAAATAAAATAAATTAAGCGATTAATATAACCGATACCCATATTTTTACGCACTAGAAACTGACAGTTTATTTCCTTAAAAATCCCTTATGTATTTCTGTGGAAGCCGTTAAACTGTTTATCACTGGCTATTTGAGTAAAATTCTTTCTTTTTACGATAATTAAAATAAAATTAAGCGAATAATATAGCCGATACTCTGATTTTTACTGAGAATGTACACAGTAATCTAGATTGCTGACTCTAACATTTATTTTTGACGTTCGATTTACTAAAATTCTTTCTTTACTTACGCTAAATAAAAAAGTGAAACAGATTAAGCGATTAATATAGCTGGCACCCGGATTTTACCCACCAGGAACTGACAGTTTATTTACCTAGAAAATCTTCTAATGTAGTCATCAGACGTCTTTAAACCGCCTGTTTCTGACTATTTGACTGAACTCCTTTCTTTTTGCGCTAAATAAATAAAATACAACGGATGAAGCGAATAATATAGTCGGGACCCACAGTTTGTTTAAACTTACAGTGACCAATCTTGCTGGAATTTAACATTTTTTTAAGTTCGATTTATTCTTTGGTTACCTTAAATAACAACAACAACAACAACAACAACAAAAACAACAGCAGCAACAACAACAACAACAACAACATAAAATTGATTTAGCGATTATATAGCCGATACCCGATTTTGACGAAATAGAAATTGAGATTTTATTAACTTCAACTATCTCCTTATATATATATATATATATATATATATAGTTAGGAAGCCTTTCAACTGTATATTCCTACTGAATTGTATTTTATTTTGCATTAAATAAAACGAATATGACACTTATATAGCGAAGTATTTAGCCCTGACCCGGAATTTGCCGATAACATGCATAGTGACCTATATTGATTGACTCTAACTTTTCTTTATTTTTTTAGTGCAGTATAATAAAATTCTGTCTTTAGTTACGCTGAATACAAAAATAAAACAGATTAAACGATGAATATAGCCGGCCAAAATTTTGACGAACCAGAAATTGACAGTTTATTCACTTTAAACGTCTGTTGATGCAAGCTTTAGAAGCCTTTAAACGGTCTATTTCTGATTATCTGACTCAAATTCTTTATTTTTCGTTAAATCAAGAAAAAAATGGATCAAGTGAATATTGTAGCCGATACTCAGCTTTTGCCGAAAACCTACACAGTAACCTATATTGCTTAACACTCGCATTTAATCATAACCAGAAATTGACAGTTCATATACTTAAATATCTCATGTGTAATTTTGTATCTTTTAGACCGTTTATTCCTGAGTATTTGCAAAGTGTTTGCATGTGTGTGTGAATGTATGCATGTGCGTGTAACTTTGTGTGTGAGTGTATATGCGTGGCTGTGTTTGTGCGTGCGCAGGTCTGTGTGCGTGAGCGTATGCGTGTTTTTTGAATGTGTGAGCGTGTTTGGTCGTTGCGCGTGTCTGTTTGTGTGGGGGTGCGCGAGTGTGTGTGTCCGTGTGTATGTGTGTGTGTCTATGCGATACAAATGAATTTAATATTTGCGTCAACTAGACTCAGCAACGGCAACGCGTGGCCGGGCCGGTAAAGCAAGTATACTATAAAAAAGAAGCCCGTCTTAAATAAATAGCTACTTGCGCTATTTTAATAATTAAATTATTTTATAAAGCGTTCAGATTAAACTACTCCAAATTACACTCATCAAACAGGGAATTGTTTTACATTGTAATAAAATAATACTGGAATACATTTTAGGACAACCTGAATGTCTGAACATGGTAAATTTTCTAGACGTATTGATTTTGTGTACAAGGTAGATACTTGGAAGTGCTACATTTGTACACCAGGATCGGAGATAGATTAGCTGATGTCAACTTAATATTTCCGAGATAAAAATGCGTAAATTGTGAAATTAGATTAGACGCAAATATGACGTCACATGACTCAAAAAGAGAGAGTGATAGAAAAACAGTCCATTGAGAAACACTAAAGACGTTCTAACACGGATTAACATCTGCTGACACCATAAAATTGATTAGTATTTTTAGATGTCTTACTATATTCTTTTTCATTAGTTAGTGATTTTGAATGAAAATCACATTTAATAAATGCCTCCTGCCTTTCATTATTTTGTGCCGATTAATAAGCGGTATTTATGAGATCAAATCTCAAGAAAGCCCTTACAGGGCAAACATCACATCACCAAAGTATGAATTTGAGAAAGTTAATGTTCCTATACAGATTAAGGCAACTTGATTGCTGCATATATAGCACAGGGCTAGGAATGCAAACTTCTGTATATACGTCTGGAATTTGTTGATTGTCTAGATGTCTTCAGTTGATAAACTATCCGATAATTGAGAGACTTAAGGAAAGCCTATATGTTCTTGATGGTCTAGAATTTCCAAAGTGTCTAGAAGTTTTGACATACTTGTTTTTAATGAATAGATTTTAGATTTATTTTAGCGGTGTTATTACTTTTTCACTTGTACTTTTACCTTTCACTGTAAACACACGATGAGCGATGTGTCTGACAAAGGGGAAGGAATTGCTGTTTTCTTGGTCGGAATCTATTTGTCGAACACTTAACGTTGGCTAATTGCTTTACCGGGAAATGGTCGTTTAGCTGTTTACATAAAGAGACTTTATGCCTTGTCTATAACGATTTCAATAACAGCATCTGTTGAAATATTTATGTCTACAGTATATATACTGGACGATAGAATATATATCCTACGACCCTGTTTAAACATCGTAATTTATCTAGTTTTGATAACCTGCACCAATATATGGAGTTAGTAACATAATTGAAAAAATAAGTAGGGATTATTGTACATAAATGAACTATTCCGATAATATATGCTAGTCCCAATATTATTATTTGTATGGATGCGAATATAACGTTTAATTCCCCTAATACAACCAATTAAATAATTGTAACACATCTATAATAAGATTTAACGTATATCTGATTCATTATCTGTAGTTACTACACACCCACACACATACACACAAGCACACACACATACACACACACACACACATATATATATATATATATATATATATATATATATATATACTGACTAATGTGACTATATTCATTGTATATTTTACTGAGACTCGTGTAGTTATTATATTACAATGAGACATTTTCCAAATATTTAACAACTTTGAATACTTTAATACACATATGGATTTATAATTACATAAAATATCTGATTTCACTCTTTATGTAAGAAAGTATACGTATTGGTATACATTATTATACGTTTAGTTAGTTGTTAAATTTTCTTCAAGCGAACGAATAGAAACACTACCTTGAATTGTACTTGACGTTTAAGCTCCATAATTTGTTCACACTGTCGTCCTTCTTTCTCTTTCCTCTTCTCACTATTTTCTCTTAGCCTTTCTATGTGGTTGCCTGTATAACTATTTCATTTTCAATTAGCTGAGCAACAATAAAAGTATACATTTATTTGTTTTTCTATGAAGCTGGTATTCTTTTTAGTCTATCTACATTAATATATCTCTCAAATCATCTATCTATCCACTACTCTCTTTTCCTACCTGCCTAAATAATATAATATCTGTATATCGACATTATTCTAAATGTATTCGTATATATTCTGACGATATTGCATGTCTCTCGTTATAAATGTGTACTTACACGTTATACAAATGTTAATGTAAATATTATTTTTCCTTTGCAAATTCCTTGCTCTTATTTTTACGGTTTACTGTCTGCGAATTCTAATAATATTTTATGTTTAGCGGTATTTTGTTTTTTTCGCTTCTCGAGAAGTTATTTGCTTTTGTAAATATAGTCGATTTCTGTAATGTTTACTATCGTTTTCATCTTGTCTAACCGTTTTTTATGTTATTTCTGCTTACCCAATATTTTTATTTTTATATTTAACTACTGTGTGAATGGTCTTGTTCGCAACATCGGAAGTTTTTGACGAAGAAAACATTAAACTATGTGGAATTGGAAGTCGTTTCAAGATTTGTAGGGTATTACGAGGATTAAAAACAAAACAAATGTGTGTTCAAATATTAGATGAGAATTGCTCGTCGTGAAATGAGTCACGGTGTGGTTTGCAAAGATTTAATCTTGTGGTTTTAATTGAATTATGGACGTTTGAAACTTTCAGTTCATTTTTCTAAGCATTGTAGGAATGAACTAGGGAAACCCATATCGACACCAAGTCGATCAAATTCCATACCATTTCGATTCCTACGTGTTTTTTAAGTTCTATTTAGGAAACGTCATAGAGAAGGAAGGTTACCTGTTCTACACGTTGCCTTGCAAATGTATATTGCTAACAGCTTTTAATAAATTTTGCAAGATTAAAAAACAAAAATAAAAAAAATACAATACTCATTTAAATGAAGGTTTTAAAGCAGCAACGTTTTGTTAACACAACAATATACGATTAGAACTGGAAATATCAAAATCAACTAAAGGAGTAAATTACGCGTGTTTTTCCAAACGTCTAAAACTTTGTTCTTTTACGACAAAATTTAGTTTTTCATTTTGGTTGTAATAAGCATATTTATTTAGATGGGATTGCTATACTAATTTTAATTAAGTTTACAGAATAGTTAAGCTTGTAAACTCAATATCTTACTTCTAGATGGTATACATACACACACGCACACACATACACACCCCCGCATATATATATATGTTAAGTTGTCGTATCATAAAGGGGGTCGTGTGTAATAGTCTAATCAGAATTAATGTCGTGTGATCGTCTAGTGGTCCAGTCTTTTAAATGATATGTTCATATGCCGTTGTGTGTGTGCGTGTGTGTGTGTGTGTGTGTGTGGTACATGTATTTTTTGTATTTTTCAACATACCTTCTGCGTCTTGGATGTTGGTGCATCTGCAAACATCTCGTGTCTTGGAGTAGAGACGGTACCTGTTTTGGACGAAGGTTCATTCACTCCAACAGTATGGATTTGTTTTATAGTTTTTAGTTCACTTTTCAGATGTCTCGCAGAAGATGGAAAGTGAATCTCTGGCTTACATGGTACTCTTGGCCTCGTTTCTACACAAGTCAGCGTCCCCGCCCAGTGAAGGGGGAGGAGACGTCTAAAGCCATCCGTCGCCTTCTACGTCCAAACCAAATCTCTAGGATTCAGCTAACCTGATCACGTGACTCACACGTAATCCGATCAGCTAGCCCTGCCTTCCGGTCAACGTGTCTCAATATAATTTACACCCTCTCTCTCTGTCTAAATCCATTCTCTAACATATATATATATATATATATATAGCATACATGCTAGAAGTAAGCAAATCTTCGATGTTCTAAAACTTATAATAAAAGTAGAAATCAAAAACCTTAAGAGGCATATATTATATGTAAAGACAACAGTATTGTGTTAACACTAACCCCATCACACTCTTAATTAATCAGACAACATAAGAAAAATCAATGAACTAATTATTACAAGGATAAGCGAACAACAAGTAATAGAAACATGTAATTCGTTTAATAACATCAAGAATAACAAAGAATGCGTTGTTCTACAATTTAACACCGTCTAAGAACGAGTCATGCGAGTCGATATTTTTTTGTATGGGAACTTCCAGAAAATACACTGAAACACAGCATAAGATCACGCGTTTGTCAATAGGAATAAGGAATCAGAAAAGGAATAAAAGCAATTAAACTTGTATTTCTCTCTCTCCCTCTCCTCTCTTGTTTTACATGGAAATCATCACTTATCCAAGACGGGAAGCCACTCTGGGATAAGGGTTATTGCGTGTACAGTAATCAATGGTATAGTATCGTAGTAATCGTTAGTATTGGAGATCTGATAAAATGTCTTACTTAAGGGGCCGGTCCATCAGGAATTTGTTTATGTTGGACTTTGAAGACATCTAAGTTGTAGTCAGGTGGGAAACAGGAAGAAAGAAGAGAGTTCCACTGGCGTACACTTCTAAGAAAGAAGCTTTGTTCATGGAATCTCCGTTTTGATTTTGGCATAGTTAAAGAGTGAGGAAAATTTTTGACAGTGGTTTCAACTAGATGGGTGTTTTTTCGTGAAAGATCGACGAGGGGGAACTTCTTTCTTTCTCTCTCTTTCTTTCTCTCTCTCTATATGATTAAGGACAGTGATTTTTTTTTTCTCTCCTTGATAATTGATTGATAATTGTCTCAACTTGGCAAGACAATTTCTTCGTCTCCCGTAATAAACCTGTAATATTGTTACAGCCTGTTTTTGTATTGCTTTGTTTTATTTGTTATATTGACCACTTTGCCTATTCGCAATCGTCTTCAGAGGCAGGTTTCTCTTATGGTTTACCTATTTTGTAACGAACGTAAGGATAAAATGGCAATGGTTGACTGTTCGATTTCTTATCTTGGCGTGAAACACATGACTAGCATATAGCGAAAACGTCGCATCAATTTGTCTCTAATACAGAAAATAACGGTCCGTTATTACTGAAAATCCGTGTACTTCGTAAATGTTGTCCTCTTTGCAATCAATGACCATAATATAAACACACTAGTAAAGATATACACGCTTCGCACGGGACTTTGCCGTACGTATGGGTATCCGCGAAGTGGGTACTTAGGCGTACAGTAAGCTCTTGGCCTTAACCTTTGACCTAGACCTTGAGAAATGTGTACATGTACATAAGCTATGACTTTAACTTTTTACCTTTACCGTGGAAAATGGTGTACACTATCTCCAAGCGGGGGACTGTCATCTTGCCGGGTTTGGATATAATCGGTCCAGTAGTGTGGGCTGTAAGTGAGTATGTATACACAGACTATAGCCTTAACCTTTGACCTTAAACTTGAAAATTTGTGTATAATATCCCTAGATGGGGACCCTCATCATGTCATGATCGGTCTAGTAATGTGCGCTGTAGAATAGTTGTACACAAATACACACACGAATGCTACTACTTTGTATATATAGATTAATTACTTACCACTGAACAGACATGCTGAGACAAAACAACAGTTGCGAATCCATACATCTATCTATCTATCTATCTATCTATCTATCTGTTTGTCGGTTTATCTCTCTGCATATAACAATATACACGACAATTATGTTATATATATATATACACATATATACACACACATATATATATACATATATATATATGTATGCGTGCGTGTGTGTGTGTATACAAACTAATTGTTATAATTTTTCCATTAGATATCATTTTTCAGAATTTATTTATTTTTTTTTTAATTGGTATTTCACTGTATTTCGTCTAAAATTCTACGATATTTAATTATGCAATTGTTCAGTTTAACACCAGACACCGCCGCCTGGATTTACTAGTCATATTAATAAACTTCCAAACCGACGGGATTTTCTGAAAATGTCAAGGACTAATTCTTTGTAAAATGAAGAATTAAGAAAGATTAATTCAATTATTAGTTGTTTTGACGGTGTTTGTCGGGTGATTTTAATGACTATGAATTCCACTCTCTCCTCCTCTCTTTCCCTTTCTCACTCTTTCTCTCTCTTTCTCCTACTCCATCTTTCCTCTCCTTCATTCTCACCCGCTCTCTCATCCCACTGTTTGCGCGCACGTAGTGGCTGCCAAAAGGGCGAATTTTAGTCACGATTCTAATTTTGACCTCAAACAATCGAGATATGAAAGAGACATTATTAATAAAGACATTTGTCGATTTAATTAAATCTTTGGACGGCTGAGATTAAAATATTAAATGAAAAAGCGTAATGTGGTCTACTACCCATAGATGTTGGTGAATAATATGATAAGTGGGATGGGGGAAATGAGAGGAGGAAGTGGAGTCGTCGAAGGAGGAAGTGAAGAAGAAGAAAAATGACGTGAATAAAAGACAGCAAACATCCTACCTCAAAGAAATTTACACACACACACGCCCACACACACGCATATATATGTATATGTATATATATATATATATATATATACATATATATATATGTGTGTGTGTGTGTATGTGTGTGTGTCTGTGTATGTGTTCTAAAGAAGAACTGCAAAGAAAAATGAGAAATGCTATCTAAGAAAGAATGGTAAAAATGAGCAAGGATAAAGGATACATGCAGCAGGTCAAAAAAAAAAATGGAGACACCCAGCAACGGCGTTTTAGTAATTATATTAACTAATTATTTTAACAGAATAACTATTTTGACATAGTAAATGCAAAATTTGACTATTGTCTTTATAAGAATGCACCTTAGTGAAATGTTGGGGCATGTGGGATGAGGTGGAACTTTAAAAGTTCTGTCAGTTCTATTATATATACATCTCTCTCTCCCTCTCTCTCTCTCTCTCTCTATATATATATATATATATATGTATATATATATATATATATATATATATATATATATATAAATGAACGTGTCTGTGTATCTGTCTGTCGGTGTGTCTGTGTACATTTCCCTACGCAATAACTCTGTCACTTCTTAGTCTACTGACTCGAAATTTGATATACAGGGTAGTGAAATTTGGGAAAATATATCTGATCGGTTTTTGGCCAGAAATGTGAGTGTTAAGGGGTCAAATTAGACGATTTGACATTTGAGAACTCTACCAAACTCCTTCGAAAATTTTGGTTCTAAACACTTGAAAGTTTAGGTATATGTTCCTGGAACATGGATCTAACTTAATAACATGATTTGAGTCCAAAATAATAAATGTTAAGAGATCATAATACGAGGCAAATTTAAAAGAAAATCACTGTTTTTTTTTTTTTTTTGCTCAGCATTCACCTCCAAACACCCGGGTCACGCCAGGCACCCATGCTAGTATATATGAACGTGAACGTGTCTTAACATCTGTCTGTCTCTGTGTCTGTCTGTGTGTGTACATTTCCCTAAGCAATAACCCTCTTAATTTTAAGTCTACAGACTGGGAATTCGATATACAGGGTACTGAGATTTGGGGAAATCTATCTGATTGGTTTTCGGCCGGATATTTGGCTGTTAAGTCGTCAAAGTGCAACAATCTGACCTTTGAGAACTCTACCTAACTCCTCCGACAATTGTGGGTCTACACACTAGAAATTTTAGGTATAGTGGATCAAACTTAATAACTTGATTTGAGTCCAAAACAATAAATGTTAAGGGGCCGTGATCGGGGTCAAATTAACAAAATTGACCGTTTTGTTTTTGTTTTTTCTTGCTCAACATGCACCTCCAAGCACTAGAGCAATATATATATATATACGAGCAAACAGTTAATAAAACATGTTAAAAAACACTTGGAAATGAGTTAAAAACATATTTAATCTGAAAAAGAAAAACCAGCAAAGTGGATAGTCCTTAATCCGCGGAGTTTCAAAGAAATACTTTCCTTCTAATCAGAGACTATGAATTAGCAAAATGCGGGATCGGATTTTGCATGCAAAAGTATTTGATGAAACAACAAGTCAAAGATCTTACTTGATAACAAAAAAGTGGTGAAGCAGAGGGAATACGGTGAAGAAACAGGTGATTACACGTGAATGGATAGTCTGCTGGAAGATAAATAATCCAGTGACGGTAAAATTCAAATATATAACTTCAAGTAAGTTAATTGAATTTCAATTTGCTCAAGTAAAATGCAAGGAAATCCCATGATTGGAAGATAATCCAAAATAATCCAAATGCAGAAATCCATGGAATAATTCACAAAAATGTGCACAAGGGAAAAAAGGAAAACATTCCAATAATATTAATGAAAGAAAAATAAGATATGTTTTTTACACTACTGCCGAGACATAAATATAAATAATAAAGATCAGGGAAGAAAAAGAGGAGAAACATTAAATGGTGATAGAGTTAAATATAAAATAGAGAAACAAATATCAAAAAGACCCAGACAGGAAATTTTAAAGGCGCACAAAAATATATAGGGCAAAACATTATAGGTCAACTGAAATGTACTGGTCATCACTTAAAAAAATGTCAGCAAGAGTTGTCAGAAGATACTAAATGGAAAATAAACAAATTAATAAATAATTAGAACATAGTTAATAAATAAACAATAAATAAATAAAATATATAATATAAAATAAAAAATAAAAAATATTTAAGGGGAGAGGATGGCCGGTATCTGCAAATTCAGGAAAGAGCAATAAAAAAGTAAGTAAATTTATATACATACAAGATATGAAAGTATGGGTAGATTGATACATTAGATAGATAGGAGAGGTAAAAGAATAAAACAGAAAATGAAGATAAAGATACGGCCATGCAAAGAAGAAATAGAGAATTAAAATGAAGTATTATTAAATTATAAAATATATGAAAGTATGTAGAAAAAACGATAAAGTTAAAGAAAATCTTTATATATCTATATAAAAGGTAAAAGTAATAACTACGTAATTTCCAACTTGCCATAATTAAATTTGGACTCATGTTTACAGAAAGAGATCAGTTCATTTTTAGAATTTATTATATTGTTATTTTAAGGGGAAGTAATTATAGTTATAGCTTCGGTTGTGCAGAGGCGACATGACTTAGATCCTGGAGTATAAGACTTAACTTTTTTATGATAGTCCATTTGATTAAGAAGGGGATATTGTTAGAGTTAAGTTTGTTAATTAAAGTGGTTAGAGAGGTTCCTTGGTTATTATTAGAATTATGGTTGTTAAAAGAAGAAATGTGGTTTGATATTTTTTCTTAATTAATGTTGAAGTAGCGCCGACATATGTATGTACTTTATTAAAAGCTCGAGGTCTGGTATTAATATTAATTTGCTGATTTGTATTAGTTAAATGGTTTTAATTTTGTTCATAGTGTTCAACAAATGGTGGGGCAATGTCTGTATGAGGACTATTTTGGAGGGGATAATGTGTGCTGTTAGTGTTAGGATCGCTGTAAGGAGAAATATTATTATTCACATTAATATTATTATTATTATTATTATTATTATTGGTATATTGGATTAGTAACTATATTAGATGGAAGATGGGAAGAATAATAACTTGAAGACGAAATATTAGTGTCTGTTATGGGAGGATTGCCTGGGAGCTCAGTAATAGTGCACGAATATATAAAATCTTTATGGATGCAAGCATTATTGAGTGGGCACTGATGTTTGTTATTACAATTACAGTTAGTTTTGGGTTTAATTGGGAAAGGGATTTTTAGGGCTGATTTAATTTTTTTGTTATTAGATGTTAAGATTCTTTGTGCTAAATTAGGCATTGTTGAATAAGAAATCCTGATTTAATTTTTATTCACAATAGAACTATATCTGTGTGAGTATTTGAAAGAGTTTTGTACAATATTGAATAATTCCTTAGGTATATTAGTTTTGACATTTAGGCTAAATGAAGGATTAAACCAAATATTTTTCTTTCTCCTGATGCGACTGAGTGGGTTAGAGGTATTGCGATTAGTATTTTGGTTTGGATTATATATGCAGACTGGTTCATTGTTATTGATAGCGGCAGATCTTGTTATTTGAACTGGTTTCTTGCGAGTCATAGTGTGTGTGATGACAGATTAAAGGCGGCCTGCAGGAGTAGCATAATTGTTGTATTTAATCTTTTCCTTGTGTCCTGAGTTCCACAAGGCATTATTGAAGAAAGATGTATTTTGATTAAAAAAAATTTTATCAGCAGAAAGAGCAGAAATTCTTCTAGAGACGGCTGGTACTAGAAATTTTATAACTGAGTTGGGGGGGGTTTGAAGATTTATGGACGTATTTTGTTTGGTTCGATAATTCTAGAAAGGCCAAAGTTAGTGAAGAAGTTATGTAATTTTTTAATTGTCATATTGTACTCGCTTGTCCTGGCTATTTTAGTAAAAAGGGCATCGTCTCTATAAAGGCCCCCTTGGATATGTTTAAAGTGGTATTTAAGTGCTTTCAGTAAGAAGAGTCCAACTAAATCGGTAACTTCTGCAGAGTTAGAAGCATCCATACAGATGTCAAAATTATCAGGGGTTTCTTTTCTAGTCCAAAGTTTATTGTTAAAAGTATAAGGGACTTTCTCGCTAGGAGAATTAATTTTATTTCTAAATTAGTTAAGTCAGAATTTCTTTTAGTAAAGATAAGAGCCCTCTTTAAAAGGATCGGAGAAATTGATTGATAATAACTTTGGGGGTCAAAGGTTATGAAGTTAAGCAGGTGTTTATTTTTAAGTGAGACAAAACAATTAATTACGGAATCTGAATTCAGCCAAAGATGGATATTTACTTTTTCTTTAAAAGAAGGGATGATTATATCTAAGATATTTTTGCTTACAGCTCCTAAGTCAGAGTAAGATGGGCAGATCAATCTGATGGAAGGGTCGTCATAGAAATTAGGCTTATGATCTTTGAGGGTGAATCTAGGGGTACCTGGAGAAATTATTTCAGTGAAGTTATGTATATTCATAGAAGTCAGAAAAGTTTAGCTTCAGAATTAATGGAATCTAAAGTATAAGCAGGGACTATTTTATAAGATTTATTAAGTTCTTTATACTATACAATTTTTTTATATGTAGGATAGTCAAGTTTATAATATTTTTTTGTCTTATAAGCAGGGAGGAATATATGTTTATTCTTTTTAACTTTTTCGGCAAACTTATTTATTTTTCGATTAACCGGATTATAATGGTGTTTTCGTTTCTAAAATTTAATGTTTTTGACTAAATTTAACATGGAATTCTCAAATTCCTAGACGTAAGGGTTTTATTTGGGGTGGGCAGTGGTTATTAATCCATAAAATTTGGAAGCAATTCTTTCGAATTTCTTTTGTTCTCTATGAGAGTTGATAGGGAGTTCATTTGTTAAGATTTCTGGGTGTAGTTAGTCTTCAGAGGAAATAGGCGGTTTAAGTTTATTTTTAATGCTGAAGTCATGGAGATAAGCCAACCACCTTATATTTTTTAGGAAGGTGTTCAAAGCGAGGGCAAATTTGTGGATATATTCTTGTTGGATAGGGATATTTTTGACAGACGGAGGAATGTGTTCCTTTTCAAACATATCTGGAGAGAATAAAAAGCTCAACCAAACGGGAGCTTATAATAAAATAAAAAGTGCACTTTAATTTACCAAAATGTTCCAAGATGGTAAAATTAAAGTATATTATAAATATTAAAGAATTACTATTTATAAAGTTATCTCAGCCAGATGTAAAAGCTTGATAAAACCAAATAGGAGATATGGCATATAATCCGAGCACACAGTTATAACACATTTTAAAAACACTTGAAAATGAGTTAAAAACATATTTAATCTGTAATGGACAAACTAGATAAGTGGGTAGTCCTTAATCCGCGGAGTTTCAAAGAAATACTTTCCTTCTAATCAGAGACTATGAATTAGCAAAATGCGGGATCGGATTTTGCATGCAAAAGTATTTGATGAAACAACAAGTAAGTCAAAGATCTTACTTGATAACAAAAAAGTGATGAAGCAGAGGGAATATAGTGAGGAAAAAGGTGATTACACGTGAATGGATAGTCTGCTGGAAGATAAATAATCCAGTGACGGTAAAATTCAAATATATAACATAAAGAAAGTTAATTGAATTTTAATTTGCTCAAGTAAAATGCAAGGACATCCCGTAATTGAAAGATAGTCCAAAATAATCCAAAGGCAGAAATCCATGGAATAATTCACAAAAATGTGTACGAGGGGAAAAGGAAAAAAAATCAAAAAATATTAATAAAAGAAAAATAAGATATGCTTTTAACTGAGACATAAATATAAATAATAAAGATCAGGGAAGAAAAAGAGGAGAAACATTAAATTATGGTAGAGTTAAATATAAAATCGAGAAAGAAATGTCAAAAAGACCGAGACAGGAAATGTTAAAGGCGCGAAAAAATATATACAGCACAATAATATAGGTCATGGTGTGTTGATACAAATATGAGAACTAATAGAAATTGTTATCAGTAAGAAATTATTTAAATATACAAGCTGGCTTTTTGTAATAATGTAAAAATAAAAAAAAAACACATTTGATAATTAAACGCAAAATGTACTTTAATACTGATACCGAATTATTGGGGGTGTAATATAATTTTGTGTCAATAAAGATTAATAATAGAAGTACATTGAAAAATTATCAAGACTGCGTCAGACAAGGTGTGCTCCGTCTACTATGATAGAAAATTAATAACGCCAGAGAGTAACCTATATATTTACAAAGCCACGATTCGAACATACATTGGGTATTTTTGCCATAAACAGGATTGTGCATCTAGTCGCTTCCTGATAGGCAGAGTCCAAAACAGAGTTTCCAACCTAATAAGTTGCACACTATCGACCAAACTACGACTTCCGTCTAACGTCGCAATGTTAGATCTTTGTGCCTATTTTACAAGTACTTTAATGGAGTGTGCTCTAATAAATTCATAGCACTGCCCTCCCTGTCAACTTACATACTACCGACTAAGCCGACAATAGAAAAAGTTCACTCATTTACAGTTATTGTCATTAGATGCTTGAAATAACTCCCTGATTTCTGCATCCCTGACTGTGCTAACCTGTAAAAGTTCAAGTGTAATGTAAACATACACGTATCTGCTCAAGTCGCAAAAAAGTAGTTTCATATGATCGAAAATAGTAGTCCCGACCGTCCGATTGGCAATTTTGTATTTCTGGGACGTAAAAAGTGTAAAAAAGCTAAAAAAAAAATAACGCAAGAAAGCGATTAAAAAAGACGAACAATATTAAGAAAAAACAAAAATAGAATCATTTATATCTCCCCAAACTTATCAAAACACATACCATTTAACTACGCAAAGTTTGATAGTATTAAAAATGGTGAAAAATATAGAAAAAAAATTAAAAACATATTAAACCTATATAGAGACGAAATACTGATATTAGTATTACGTATTGCGTAAAAACTAGAATAAAAATTCTAAATAATCTAAAATTTCAAGAAAATACAAGCAAAATATAAAATATGGACAGAAATAAACACATTACTTATAAAAGTATAAATAAATATATAAAAATCGAATTCATTTATATAAGCCTGAAGAGTCCTAGAATGGATGGAACGCGGAATATTCAGTGTAGCTTAATCGCCATATATATTTTATAACTTACTATATATATATATATATATATATATATATATATATATATATATATATATATATATATATTACATTTTCAACCTAAAAAAGGCACAGTGCAAATTTGAAGCAGGGGCTACTATCATGGGCATAAGTTGCAGCGGTAGTATGAAGGGAAACTCGTCGCAAGATATTTATTCACATAACACTTGAACTTCTGCATGTAAGTGCAGTTGGGAAAGCGGAATCCCGAAAGGGAGTTCCAAGGTCTAGCAGTTCTGGGGTTATTGAAGAAGGAGACCTTCTTACACCTAGGGATCTCCACTGTGAAGTGGTAGGATTTAACCCCACGTCGGGTTTTCGGGGTATTTTCGTTGAGGGGATACAATTAATTGTAGTTCATTAGAGCATTCACCATTAAAGTTCTTGTAGAACAGGAAGAGCGGTGCAACATTTCGTCGATGAGAGAGAAGCTGAAGCATATATGAAAGTTCAAGATCTATCAGGTTAGCGACTTTTTTTTTAACCCTGTCCAGGAGTAAGAGACAAGTAGCAGATGCACCATCCCAAATGTGACAAGAGTACCCCATAGATGAGCGAATGGTGGTTTTATAGAGATACAGGGTACTTTCAGGCGTAAGTAGTTTTCTAGCACGGTAGAGAGAGCCTACCTTCTTTGCAACAGCCTTGCCAATGCTCTCAATGTATCTATTCCAGTTCATGTTCTCTGTAAACGTTAGGCCGAGGAGTTTAAAGGAAGTACTCTCGGGTAATGTGTCCTTGCCCATTTATATTTGTAGTAGAGAAGATTTCTTGTGATTATTGAAGGCAACACATTTAGTCTTGACATCATTAAATGAGGCCATCCATTTTTGTCCCCATTCAATTACAGATTAGAGGTCATCCTCGTGTTTCTGCAATTTCCTAAGATGTGTGTTCATTTGTTTTCCCCTCATACCTGTGATAAAGAGTGGTGTCCTCAACAAATATACTCATCTCAGGCTACTTCTCTACTCTCCTCTGTTTTGTCCAGTGAACGGTATATAAGTTCAGGGATTACAGTTAGGATATCTGCAGCGGAACGAGCTTACCTAAATCCATATTGTTTGTCAGCCAAAGCTTTAGCAGCTGTAAGGTAATGGACTAGAGATTGATTTCTTAAGGACTCAAGTATTTTGGCGAAAAGTGGGAGGAGGCTAATGGGTGGTAATTTAACACAAAGAAGTCTAAAAATTAAGCACCTCAAAACTGAAATGTATATGTATGCATGCTCAGAAGTTTTTCAATTTATTCCTGATGTTTCTCTCAATTTCGAATGTTTAGTAGCTATTTCACAATCGAAGGAGTTTCCGAGATCCAAGTACGCTATATATCAAGTGTGTTGACCAACTATTCAGAGAGAATATTGATAGAGGCTTTTCGAACACACGTAGATATATTCTCCTTATATATATATATATATATATATATATATATATATATATATATATATATATATATAATTTTATTCTTTTTATATTTTAATTAAGGTAAATAAAATTATCATTTGAGCACTATTAACAACTACGTTAAAATTAAATGATTTTCACATTTGAGTTATTTTAACATGTAATATATATATATGTATATATATATATATATATATATATATATATATATATATATATGTGTGTGTGTGTGTGTGTGTGTGTTTAATAGGCCTCCGTTCACCTGTTTGTTTGGTGCCAAGAACTATGAGATCAGTTGCACAGGTTTTACCCAGAGTTTTATTATAGATTGGAAGTCTTGCAGACAGCACATGAAAATTTGATTTTTATTTAATAAAAAAGGAGCTTCCAAATTAACAAATTTGAAGACTACATCCAGAAACTAACGAGCGAATTGTCTTACTGTCCAAAAACCAAATTATTTTTTTAAAAAAGGGAATGTATCAATGTTACCCGCAAAGAAGGCCATGATTACACGACATTTGTTCCAGTCGTAAATAGAGACTATGATAACTTCGGACTATCATCATTAACGGCCGGCAACTTTAAAGTCCTGATTTTTATTCATTTTGCGTAAAAGAAACGAAGACTCAGCTAAAGACGGAAAGTATACGGAAATACGTTACGACAAAATCGGGGACAATGATTATTGACAGTGAATCGGATTTGTCGATTATATACCACTGTACTTGGTGCAAACTTGGAAAACCGAGGATGATGAGAACGAAGAAATTTGCTCGTTCAGTAACAAGATAAATTAATTTACTACTAATGTAACGTTGAAGGGAAAGACACTGAAACTCAAAATGTTTGTGTTAAGAAACACTAATAGCATTTTTGATCCCAAAATTTGAACACTGGTATCACCTATAAACGATTTTTTGTAAAAAAAGTAAATCGCCTTAGAACCGAAGCTGAAAAACTAAAGACTGACCTGAAATAGTCGGTCTCCAATATTTTTTCCGAATAATCTAGGTTGCTGTACAAAAATGGGAGCGAAGTTCCAATTATAAAATAATGCCAACCCAGTCTTCAAAAAGAAATTTAGCATACTATTTGCCTTCGTGTAAAAGCTTTAAAATGAACTTTGATAGACTTGTCAAAACAGAAATTTTGACCACAGGCGACTAGTAAGTGGGCCGCACGCACCGGGTATGTCAAGAAAAAATGTAAGGATACCAGAGTTCTTCTTTATTTTTTAAATCACATTTTCACCCATAGCAAGGCATATTGCCACTTTGATGTAGAGAGCTACTATCAGGGACATAAGCATCAGGGGTATTACGTAGGGAGTAAGGCAGCGAGATGTCGGTTCGTGTTACACTTGAACTTCTGCATGTCAGTACAATTGGGGAAGCAGGGACCCGGAAGGAAATTCTAAAGTCAAGCGGTTCTGGTGAAGAAGCTACTGGAGTAGAAGACTCTCTTACATCTAGGGAGCTCTACTGTGAAGGGATGAGATTTTACTGCTTGTCGGGTTTGTCGGGGGTATTTACGTCGAGGGGGTACAAGTGCTTGCAGTTCGTCAGAGCATTCACCGTTAAAGTACTTGTAGAACAGGCAGAGGGATGAAACATTTCGTCGATGGAACATAGTTTGAAGCTTAGATGAAATTTCAGGACCTATGAGATTGGCGACTCTCTTTTTAACCTTATCTAGGAGCGATAGATAGAGGCAGATGCGATAGATAGAGACAGATGCACCAGGCCAAGTGTGCCAACAATACTCAATACATGGGCGAACGGTGGCCTTATAAATGTACAGGATACTTTGGGACACTAGTAGCTTTCTAGAGATAACCTACCTTTTTCGCAGCGGTCCTGGCAATACTCTCAATGTAATTGTTCCAACTCATGTTTCCCGTGAACGTTAGGCCGAGGAGCCTAACATATGTACTTTCAGATAAAGATTCAATGGCCATTGCTATTGGTGGTAGAGAAGGTTTCTTGCAATTATTGAAGGAAACAAGTTTAGTAACCATCCATTTTTGTCCTCATTCCACTACAGATCGGAGATAATGTTCTAGTGTTTCTGCTATATCTTTAGATATTGTTTAGATGTACGACTGTAAAGGACAACCTGGATTTTTTTCTTTTCTAAGAAGGATTTTATTTAGTAATGTATTTTTCAGTGATACTGTATGATCTGATTTTCCTGAGAAGACCTTCATGTCATACCCTGTTAAAAGCCTTAGATATATCTAGAGCTACCGATCTACCCTCCCCCGCTTTGTCCAGTAAATGGTGTATTGGTTCTGAGATTACAGTTCGGATGTCTGCTGTGGAACGGGCTTGCCTAAATCCATATTGTTGGTCAGTCAGAAGTTTAGCATCTGTAAGGTGTTTGACTGGAGCATGGTTAATTATGGTCTCAAATATTTTGGCGAAGAGTGGGAGGAGGCTAATGGGTCGATAATTTGCTGGGTCAGTTCTTTCGCCAGAATTCTTGAAAACTGGAACTACAGAAGCAGTTTTCTAGTAGGCAGGAAAGCAAGAATCATTAAGGCATCTGTTGTAAAGTTTGGAGAGAACTGGAGCTACTTCAGCGGAGCACTTTTTTAATAGCACAGCCGAGATAAAATTAGGTCCACATGCTTTTGCAGTGTCAAGATTTCTTATGATAGCATGCACCTGAGAAGGGGTGATTTCCGAGTTGTCTAGAGTGGTTCTGTCCACAAAGAAAAACCAGGGAGGGTGTGGTTAGCAGGGTCCAGTGTGGAGTTGGAGGCAAACCGACTGGCAAGCATGTGAGCCTTCTCTGAATAAACCTTCAGAGGGGTTATCTGAAGTAGTTAAGCCATCTATATCCACGGACGATATTAGTTCGACTGGATTCTATAATGCTGGGCATGTCTACATTGAAGCTAATAGTACACTTGTAATTTAACAGCGCGCAGTGAACCCTAGGATTATTTCATTTTATAATTGTGACTGCTGAAACCGGATCACAACAATATGAATCGTTATTAAAGTTCAATTAATTTTTAATAAATTGTTTGTATGCGTCTGTAAGTTATATTATTTTACTGTGAGTTATTAAAAATATTCAAAAAATCACCTCCATGCTGTATTTGGTACAATGACAAAACTAATGAATATCTCGTTAAATTTCTCCATTATGCGATATTTGATCAGAACTTTTCGTATTGTAAATATACGAAAAGCAAAATGTACAAAATAAACATATCTTTACGTTATTTTGCATAATAGTTTCAAGGTTATGATTTTTCTGTGTAAGGTAACATAGAAAACAATTTGTGACAACATTGTTGCATTGAATGCAGACTTCTTGGCTATTTCACTTATTAGAAATACGCTGTTCAATGAATGGTTATTTAGAAAACTGAGTGAGTCATCTATGTCCCATTTGTAAGTAATTGGAAAGGTTCAGAAACATATTTCTAATTTTATTGTTTCTATATTTTCGTCTTATCTGCAAACCCTCACACAGACGTTATGTTGCTAGTCTCAGTCTTAGAATACTTGCATTATGGCAGGTATTCTTTGTAATCGTCTGATCTGTTCGGCACTCCTTTTGTTCAAACTCACTTAACTCTTTGTTAATTTTCTGTGTTGATGCATAATTGCAATACAGTTTTCTTTTTCCAGTAACTCCTTTCCAAAAACTGCAAGCTTGTACTCTGTTTTTGCTGACTGTTATATTCTTTTCTATAGTTTCATTTTTCTAGACTAAGGCCAATAAGCACCTCATGTCCGTTTCGCTTTTCTTAGCTCCTTAGATAAGCTGGCTTCATGTTTTGTTTGCAACGATTTTATTAAAAAGCATCTATCGTTTTCGGTTGTATAGCAGATATTCAACTGGTGCGAAATGTAAGTTTTCACATTATATGATTAAACAAAAAAAAGGTGAACAGCGTAAGAGATAAAGGAGAAACAAGACAGAGACAACAAATTCATTGAGACAAAGAGAATAAAAGCGAGAGATGCTATTCGACGAGAACGAGCACCCAGGACAAGTCTCCGAGGAAATTAATTGATAAATATGTCGACGAGGAATTGTCAGTTTTAGACAAGCTTGTAGGGAATCATCACTTGTAAGACGATGAATCGACAGGATTATAGAATTGGGGAAGGCATACTTGGGTCTTGGGAACACGGAAGATATGACGCTTCAGTAAATAGAAGGATCTGTTCGCTGACTGGTTAGATAAAGCGCTCGCGGCATAAAAGGATGTTTTCATGCAAACCAAAGTTGGAAATACATTATTATTGGAGACGTAAGACTTTACTATTCAGGGATTTGTGACGGCAAAGAAAGCATTCTTAGAAAAATACAAAATGAGACAAGTTCATCATATAGTTAGATATAGATACTAGCTCTAATATTTTATATTTTATCTATCTATCTATCTATCTATCTATATATGTATATGTATATGTATATATTTGTATATGTGTATATATACATATATATATATATATAGTGGAAATGGTAATTAATAAAAACTGAAGAAAGTGCTCAATACTGTTGTAGAGCAAATATGCGTTTTATAAAAATCTGAGGAAGCTACAGACGGCCAAAAAAAAAACGGCCGAGTAGCTGAAACAATAATGTAACTCAACAGAAAGATACGGTAATAAAAATAAAACGTATATGTCAGGTCATGTCATATGCTACTGTTACTATGTAACGCAGTACTACCTTCCTCATGTTCGAGTCACCGGCGACTAAACTGGTTCCCCCACCACACTTGTTTGGTGAGAAGGGTGGCTAGTCTCCCTGAAGGATTAAAAACAAGACCTTCCAAAGGGAGAATGAGCCCTTTTTCGGGGTCAACGGCCAACTAGCACCGTGTGTGTTTGTGTGTATATGTGTTGGGATGGAGAGGGCTCCCGTAAGCCACGGTGAAGGCAACCTTTCCAGGAGAAGCAAATCCCTGATGAAAAAAAAATAAAGCGGGAGTCCAGTATCCGCATTAAGCTGGTCTGCAGTTTAACTTGTTGTTGGCTATCTTGCTCTTGCTTGTTGCTGGATCTCAACATTTTGAACGGATAGAGAGATGTAGCTGTCGTACAAAGCTAAGACTCTGTAACATAATCTGTGTATAGATACTCCCTCAGGCATTTGTCTATAAAAGTGGTCCTGTGGCGATGGAAGTCATTTTTTGGCTGAAGGAGTGGCACATGTCTGACAAGGCGTTGCAATCATTATATGTATATATATGCTTATGTATATATGTATATATATGTATGCATATATATGTATATATATGCATACATGCATATGTATATATATGTATGCATATATATGTATATATATGCATACATGCATATGTATATATATATGTATGTATATGTATATGTAAATATATGTATATGTTTATATGCGTATGGGTATATATATATATATATATGTTTATGCATATACATGTGTATATGTACATATGCATATGTATATATATATGCATATGTAAAGATATATGTATATGTGTATGAGTACCTTTATATATTTATGTGTATAAATATATGCATATTCATATGTGTATTTTTTTTTTTTTTTTAATTCAATTTTCACCCCAAACAAGGCACAGTGCCACTTTGAAGCAGGGGGCTACTATTAGGGAATTAATTAGCGGGGTCATTATGAAGGGAGAAGAGTAGAAAGATGTTTGTTAACATTACACTTGAACTTCTGCATATCATTGCAGTTGAGAAAGCAGAATCCCGGAAGGGAGTTCCAAAGACCCGCAGTTCTGGGGAAGAAACTATTGGAGTAAAAGGCTTTCTTGCACCTAGGGATCTCCACTGTAAAGGGATGAGACTTAGTAGCTTGTCGGGTTTGTCGGGGGTAGTTACGTCGGGGAGGTACAAGTGTTTGCAGTTCGTCAGAGCATTCACCATTAAAGTATTTGTAGAACAGGCAGAGGGATGCAACATCTCGTCGATGGGACAGAGGTTGAAGCCCAGATGACAGTTCAGGACCTATCAGGTTTGCGACTCTTTTTTGAACCCTGTCCAGGAGCGAGAGACAAGCAGCAGATGCACCAGCCCAGATGTGACAACAGTACTCCATACATGGGCGAATGGTTGCCTTATAGAGGTATAGGATACTGGCAGGCGTAAGTAGTTTTCTAGCACGGTAGAGGGAGCCAACCTTCCTTGCAGCAGCCTTGGCAATGCTCTCAATGTATCTATTCCAGTTCATATTCCCTGTAAACGTTAGGCCGAGGAGTTTAAAAGAAGTACTTTCAGGCAATGTGTTCTTGGCCATTGCTATTGGTGGTAGAGAAGGTTTCTTGTAGTTATTGAAGGAAACAAGCTTAGTCTTAGCAGCATTGAATGAGACCAACCATTTTTGTCCCCATTCCACTACGGATTGGAGGTCATCCTCTAGTGTTTCTGCCATTTTCTTGGATATGTGTTCATTTGTTTTCCCCTCATATCTGTTATAGAGAGTGGTGTCATCGGCAAATATACCCATCTCCGAAACAATATTATCAGGGAGGTCGTTTATGAATATCAGGAACAATAGAGGTCCAAGGATAGACCCCTGAGGCACTCCCGCATTTATGTCATATTGTTTGGATGTACGTCCGTCGAGGACAACTTTGATTTTTCTATTACTTAAGAAGGATTTAATTACGTTATGAATTCTTCCAGTGATTCCATATGATCTAATTTTCCTTAGAAGACCATCGTGCCATACCCTGTCAAAAGCCTTAGATATATCAAGGGCCACCGCTCTACCCTCCCCTGTTTTATCCAATGAACGGTATATACGTTCAGAAACTACAGTTAAGATATCTGCTGTTGAACGGGCTTGCCTGAATCCATATTGTTTGTCAGTCAAGAGTTTAGCAGCTGTTAGGTGCTGGACTAGGGCTTTATTAACTAAGGACTCAAATATTTTGGCGAAAAGCGGGAGGAGGCTAATGGGGCGATAATTTAGTGGGTCAGTTCTTTCACCAGAATTCTTGAAGACTGGTACCACAGAGGCGGTTTTCCAGCAGTCGGGAAAACAAGATTCGTTAAGGCATTTATTGTAAAGTTTGGACAGAACTGGAGCAACCTCGGCAGAGCATTGTTTTAATAGCACAGCCAGGATGGGATCTGGTCCACATGCTTTAGAGGTGTCTAGGTTTTTTATAATAGCATGTACCTGAGAAGGGGTGATTTTCAAGTCGTCAAGTGTGGCGTCTGTTCGCAGAGGAAAATCAGGGAGTGAGTGGTGTACCGAGTTCAGTGTGGAGTTTGAGGCAAACCGACTGGCAAGCAGATTAGCCTTGTCAGTTGCCGTGCAAGCAACCTCATGATTGTTTGTTAGTGGGGGAATAATTGACTGTCCATTATTAACTACGCTTATTTCAACGAATCCTTACGCACCGTAAGTTTATTACTTAAATTCTTTCCTAAAGCTGTACTTTTCAACTGCACATTTCCTTTTCAGTTTTTTCCGCTTTTCACCTTGTACGTTATATATGCCATTATTTTTACGTTATATCTATTAATATTTTATTTCCATCATATTTGTTTGAAACGCGTATTCAATTGTTAACATTAATACCTCTAAAAACGATACACATGTAAAGAAATATGTCGCGCCGCCAAATGGAACACTTTTCACTAAGTGACCCCCTCCCTCTAAATCAACCCACACCGTCTCCCTAATTAGATAGCATCTTGGTACCACAAGTGCCATTTGACCGTATGAGGCCAATGTGAAACGACCACCATGCTTTTTAGCCTCGAGTATCCAAGGAAAAAAAACCAAAGCTAAGTAAAATTCCTAACTGTTCGCATATAATTTAAAGCTAATATTCTTTCCATTTTCAGGCATATTGTAACCGATAACTTTTCTTCACTTAAATAGACTATTTCGCCGCTTACAATGCCACGTCACTTAATTAATAAGTCAATGCTATAGTAAAGACAAACTCGGTAAAAAAAGAAATTATGCTAAGTTATTTAGAGGACATGAAAACTTTATTTAAGTACGATACTTAATATAATTAAATTATATATATATATGCATGCATATATATGTATGTGTATATGCATGTATATATATGTATATATGCATGTCTATGTATATATGTATATATATGTGTGTATGTATATATATGCATATATATGTATATATATGTATATATATATATATATATATATGTATATATATACGAGCAAACAGTTAATAAAACATGTAAAAAACACTTTGAAATTAGTTAAAAACATATTTAATCTGAAACGGAAACGCTAGATTAGTGGATAGTCCTTAATCTGTTGACTTTCGAAGAAATACTTTCCTTCTCCTCAGAGGGTAGGAATAAGCAAAATGCGGGATCGGATTTTGCATGCAAAAGTATATATATATATATATATATATATATATATATATATATATATATATGCGTATAATGGTTGTATAATGTATTTTTTCTAGATGTAAATTTAATGTAACTAGAGTGTTTATTAAATAGTGCTCAATACAGGACAGAACTGCTATGTAGTTTACTATGCAACAATGGTTAGTTGAATATGCAGGCAGCTGTCGAGGTGTTGCGATTGTTATATGATTAAAATGATTGTGGACTGAAAGAATGACGTATCTCTCATTCATACAGGTTTGCTACCCCGACAACCCTGGATCAACTGACAGTAAACATCTTGACTATTTTCCTTGGAGACATGATCCAGGCCAAGACTAGCATGCACACTGATTACACTGTCGACATTCTGAAGCTTCTTACGCTTCAGGCAACGGAATAGTCGCCAAAGCCTGGAATATTTCATGCTAACTTTAAGATGGTCAACTTCGACGGCGACAGTGACATTTAAACATATAGTAGTATTCATTTCTAACACTTGCTAAAATAACTGCCAGGTCTCTGAATAAACTTTTTTTTTTCTGTTTTTGTTTTAGTAAAAATGTAGAATTTATTTAGAACGTCGTGTATATCATGACTGTTTTTATCTTAGCATACACTTATAAATAAATAAATCATAACAACATTTATAAGACTAGCGTGGATGCCCGGCGGTGTCCGGTTGTTGTGAGCTGTGTGTCGATCATAAAAAAGTGGTCGTAGTAGACAGGTAGGCTTGAACCCGTACCGTTAAGGAGGAATAGACCGTGAAAAAACGTGACGTCTTTGCAGTTGCGTCCATCGCCAAAACGGAATTGACGAAGGTTTAAATTAGGGCTAGTCAATCTAAAAGAGTGGATGGCTTTCGAAAATATATGCGAAAGCAAACGATATCCCCGATAGAAAAGTGCCCAATTGACGGTGAGGGAATTAATGTTTTCAGTAGATATTTCAATATTTGTCAGTGAAGCAGAAAAGGGTATTGTAAATTGTTTAAGGACGAAAACTATTAGATTAGACATATTTCTGGAATCAAGGAATCTCAACAGTAAAGATGTTCGATTTTCTTGTTAAGCAGCTTTGGCAATGATATGTACGTCGAGGGGGTACAAGGGCAATGAGTTCCTCATAGCATGTTCCATTAAAATACTTGCAAAACAGACGCAGAGATTATCCATTGTTGCAGTAGGACAGGGTTTTTTGACAAAGTGGAACCTATTAGATTGAAGATTCTTTCTTTGGCCCTATCAAAGAGGAGAAGACTAATAGTAGATGCACCAGACCTGATTGGCAACAATATTGTATGCGTGCGCAAATGGTGACCTTTTAGAGGTACAGGACACTTCCAGGTGGGCATAGTCAACACGGTAGATGGAACCCTTCGTTACAGCAGTCGTCGCAATGTCCTCAATGTATTTGTTCGAATTCACATTGAATAATAATAGACGGCTATGTTATTTTAATAAAGTCAATAAAGCTTTCAGTTGGTGCATTTTTCTTCATGAATAAATAGATGAGAGCGTGAGATGAGCTGATCGATACTTGTCTGGGGGGGGGGCTAAGACAAGCGACAAGTATACTTTGAGATTAATACGGCTGTTTTTGTATTTGCAGTCCCAATAGGGATTTTGTTTTTGTAAATGGCAACGGTAATAATTAACTGCAGTTGCTCCGTCGTATGTTCTCATCAAATTGAAGAGGACATGTTTTATCTTACTTCTGAGATTAATGGAACAATGTAACGGGGGGGACATTGATGTTGCGTGTGCAGCGTCTGCCCTAGGTCTATGTCAAAGTGGAAACGAAAGTAATTGGATTTGGTTTTTCCAAAAGTAGGTGTGTACCTTTATTAGGGCGCGAGTACGTACATTTTACATGTAAAGAATATCGCTTTTCCACTCTCACTTCTATTCTTAAAGAGATATAAAGATATATCATGCATATATATATATATATATATATATATATATATATGCATAGATTGATTTCCGAGGTGTAAATCCAATAAAACTCGCGTAATTATAAAAGAGCGGTAAATCTAGCACAGAGCTGCTATAGAGTCTGATTATTATACAAACATTATTGTTTACATAGGTACATGTATGTTTTAATCGAATCCTAATTCAAGAATACCACATTATCAAATCAAACACGAGCGAATAAAAATGAGTCAAGATTACATTCGTATTTGATAAGATATTCGAGCGTTGTTTAAGCTCTGGAAAAAAGTTGGGTAAAAAATTTGTGAATGCCTTCGCACTATCTTCAATATATTTGTTCCAATTAATATTCATAAATAACCACCAAGTTCAAATAATAACAATACCTCACCGCAACTACAACGTAACCACACGTGATAGTACTTTCACCACTCACTTCCACTTCCTTCCCTCACGACACCTCCATCTAAAACCATACTTCTCCCATACACAATGTATACCCCCTTCTTTGTTTCAGTACGTAAACCTCATCCTAATATGTCATAGAAAAACTAATGTAATTTTGACTCTCGTTTAATATCGTCCCTTCTTTTTGTATGTTGAAGCGGTATGGTTGAATTGTGAATCACCTTGAAACATGTTACGTAAGAGAAAAATCCAAGTTGTCCTCGACGGTCGTACATCTAAATAATATGACATAAATGCAGGAGTACCTCAGGGGTCCATCCGTGAACCTTTATTATTCCTGATATTCATAAATGACCTCCATGATAAAATTGTTTCGAAGATGGGTATATTTGCCGATAACACCACTTTCTATAACATATATGCAGGGAACACAAATGAACACACATTTAAGGAAATGGCAGAAATACTTGAGGATGACCTCCAATCTGTAGTGGAATGGGGACAAAAATGGTTGGTCACATTCAATACTGCTAAGACTAAGCTTGTTTCCTTCAATAACTACAAGAAGCCTTCTCTACCACCAATAGCAATAGCCAAGAATACATTGCCTGAAAGTACTTCTTTTAAGCTCCTCGGCCTAACGTTTACAGGGAATATGAACTGGAATAGATACATTGAGAGCATTGCGAAGGCTGCTGCAAAGAAGCTGGGCTCTCTCTCTCTACCGTGCTAGAGAATTACTTACGCCTAAAAGTATCTTGTACCTTTATAAGGCCACCATTCGCCCATGTATGGAGTACTGTTCTCACATTCAGGCTGGTGCATCTGCTGCTTTCTCTCACTCCTGGACAGTGTTCAACCTGATAGGTCCTGAACTGTCATCTAGGCTTTAGTCTCTGCCCCATCGACGAGATATTGCATCCTTCTGCCTGTGTTAAAAATACTTCAATGGTGAATGCTCTGACGAACTGCAATCACATGTATCTCCTTGACGTAACTACCACCGACAAACCCGACAAGCAACTAAGTCCCACCCCTTTAGAGTAGAGATCCCTAGGTGCAAGAAAGCCTTTTACTCCAATAGTTTCTTCCTCAAAACTGCAAGTCTGTGGAACTCCCTTCCGGGATTCTGCTTTCCGAACTGTACTGATATGCAGAAGTTCTAATGTAATGCGAACACACATCTTTCTACTTATCTCCGTCATAATGCCCCCGCAAATTATGTCCCTGATTGAAGCCCCCTATTTCAAAGTGGCACTGAGCCTTTTGGGGGTGAAAATTTAATAAAAACAATTTAAAAAAAAACATGTATGCACATATGTAATCAACAGGATTGTATAATAGGCAATATATATAGGTTTGTATAATAAATAGACCATATATACTAGCTTTGAGCCTGGCGTTGCTCGGGTGCTTGTATGTGTGTGCTAGGCAAAAAAAGTGGTAGGTTGAAGGAAGGCTCGAACCCGTACTGCGAAGGAGGAAAAGAACTGGAAACAAAACCTGACGTTTTGCTGTTACCACCACCGCCAAACGGGAAGTGACGCAGGTTTTAATTAAGGCTAGACAATCGAAAGGACAGGATTACTTTCAAAAATATCGGCGAAAAAAAGCGATCCCCCTGTAGAAAATTGCTCATTTGAAGGTAAAGATATTAATGTTTTTAGCCAACTTTTCGATATTTGTCGCCTGAAAAGGTTGAACTTCAAAAGAGTACCGATCTAGTAAAATCCCGTCTCCTCTGTCGCAAGTTTTGGGCAGACATGCAAACATACATACATTCATATATTGGTAACTAAACATTTTCGACTCAAACCGATTAAAAAGCTTTCCCTATCTCTGAATACACTTTATGGAAAATTTCAAATGTTTAGACCAGAAATTATCTGAGTAATTTAGTAGAGATCGCAGGAGTCAATTTTTTTTAACTTTGACCGCTATTATGTCCTCTAAAAATTTATTGTTTTGAGCTCAAATAAAGTTATATAAAAAAAACACACCTTAAAATTGGATAATGAATTTGGTAGAGTTCCGAAAGGTCAAATCCTTGCACTTTGACCCCTTAACAGAAAACAATCTGACCGAAAATAGAGTACAAAGATTTTCCCAAATCTAAGTACACTGTATATTGAATTCCGAGTCTGTAGACTAAAAACTGACAGTTATTCTGTAGGGAAATGTACATAGACACACAGCCACATTCAGTTATATATATATATATATATATATATATATATATATATACATATACATATATATATATATATATATATATATATATATATATATATAACACGCGGTGACATAAATTCCATATAGAGTGGAAACTGACACAAAATCATTATTTCGTTACAAAATTTATGTGCATACATTATATATATATATATATATATATATATATATATATATATATATATATATATACACTAGCAAAAGTACCCGTCGTTGAATGGGTGAAAAACAGCATACAGAAAATGGATTCTGATTTATGAAAGTATTATAGGTTATGAAAAGGAAGGGTTGTAAAGAGATAGCTTCGAATTTGGGGGTATCAAAACCAAAGCAAAATATGATGAAAGTAAAAATAAAATAGATAAACCTCATAATTTATTATACCATACCTGTTCACACTGATACACTTATCACAATATTCTGTGGGTCTATATTTAAAAAAAAAACTTGTTAAACTTTGTAACATATTTCCATTCTATGGAGGTCAGGCGCGAACGAACACCCCATCATTTTATTATACCATATTTCTTCAAAATGAAACATAATTATCAAAGTATACTTACGCAGATAGATATGAAAAGTCTTTATTAAAGTTTGTGCCTATTTCCATTCTATGGAGGCCAGGCGCGAACGCAAACCCCACAATTTTATTATACCATCCCTATTAAAGTTAAAACATATTTATCAAGTATTTTATGTACATTTATATCAAAAACACTTGTAAACGTTTTTCTTTAATTTAAAAATGTTTTCCCCATACTTTGTGAACCAGGCGCGTACGCAGACCCCACAATGTTAATTAACAACCGTTCTGCCAGATCAAACATACCTGCTCCTGTGCCTCGATACATCTTCTATCATTATATGTAATCAGTTTTTTAAAATCGTCAACCATATAGGAGCTTATTCGTGACCAGACACCCACACCCACAGACATTCAGTTATATATATATATATATATATATATATATATATATATATATATATATATATATATATATATATACATGTGAACATGTCTGTGTGTGTGTCTATGTACATTTCCCTACGCAATAACTCTGTCAATTTTAAGTTTACAGACTCGAAATTTTATATGCAGAGTACTGAGATGTGGGAAAATCGATGTGATCGGTTTTCGGCCAGAAATTTGGCGATTAAGGGGTCAAAGTTTAACGATTTGACCTTTGAGAACTCTACCAAACTCCTCCGACAATTTTTGGTGTATATACTTGAACTTTAAGATATAGGTTCTTTGGACATGGATCTAACTGAATAACTTGATGTGAGCCCAAAACAATAAATGTTAAGGGGTTATAATAGGCGTCAAAATTTTTTTTTTTTTTGCTCAATAGACATCTCCAAATACCCGGGAAACGCCGGGCACCCATGCTAATTATAATAATGAAAATGTAATATGGTAAAGCTTAAACATGGAAAAGCGAATGACTAGTTCTGAAAAGTGGAAAAGAAAAAGACAAATATTCTAGTTAAAAATACAATACATTTATAACTTAAAATATTTTAACATTTAGAAGTGATTATATAATATCATAAATTGAATTTAAAAAAAAATCTTAATGCTTCAATATTTTAATTTAAAAATTTATTATAGTTTTACTAGACTATCTTATCTTTTTCTTTCCCAGTTTTAACAACTAGTCCTTAACTTTAGCATGTTTAAGCTTAAACATATTACTTTTTACGCTGGCATTTTTCTATTGTATTCCATGATTTTTCCAGGCTTCAGTAAATTCATTTGTTCTTTGTTTAATATCAGTCTTATTTAATGAGCCCCCATAAACACATATATAATAACAATGTACGGCACTCGTCTGCTTGCAATAATACTCTGCAATTATCTCCTTTTTATGCATTCATTCTCTGTTTCACTTGTTATCTTTTTGAGATAGAAGTGAATTAGTAGCAACAGTATTTGCTGAAATGAGGTCGTTGCTATGAAAACCAGTCATAAAACACGCCGCTTACCTCCTTACATATTTTGAAAGTTTTAAACGCAAGAAAATTTTGTTTTACTGACGAAAATTTATTTCTTTTCACAATATAGCTGAGAAGGTGAACTATAAACTGTAATGTTTTTTTAAATTAGTCGAAAAATTAGTGAGTAGTGAAGCTTAAAAGCAGTTTTAAATTACTAAAATTGCCACTTAACCATAAATATATGATATGTAGATGTACCTATTTACAATGCCTCCTCACGGGAGAGAGTTAGACACCAGGGTCGTTTTTTAACGTGGAGAAAAGGTACAAAAATAAAAATTGTCTCAGTCGTGAAGGATTTCACCTCCACTGAAAGAGAACGAGAAATGGATGTGCCGCATCTGAAGAACAGATACTACAAATGTAATCACAAAAATAGTACATGTTTAACAATTCACTAAACTAAAGTTCGATCGTTCAAATCAACACAATTCTGCTGACTTCTTTTTTTTTTCAATAATTATTATTTACAATTGCATTTTATAGGTAATTTTATGAGCTTAGCAGGTTAATAAATCGGGAGAAAAGAGATACGATGTGAAAAAGCAGATATATACGAAGACAGATAATGATAAAAGGAGAACGTGCAGAATAGAGAATAAGAAAGAAACGAAGAAACAAGGAGGTGATAAGTAACATAGTAAGCGATTTATGATTTCGTCAATTCATTGCGAATAAAACATATTACTGATTATTAATCCAACGATTATGTTTAAATATATTTTGCCTGAATTACATATAAAAGGATAAAACATTTAGTGGAAACTAACTCCTCTATATTCGACTTCCTCGTTCTTTATATATATATATATATATATATATATATATATATATATATATATATATATATATATATATATATATACAATATTATTGGAATTTTTTTTCCTTTTTTCTTTGTACACATTTTTGTGAATTCTTCCATGGATTTCTGCCTTTGGATTATTATATACCATCTTCGTCCAATTACGTGGATTTTACGTGTGCAAATGGAAATTCAATTAACTTTCTTGAAGCTACATATTTGGATTTTGCCGTCACTGGATTATTTATCTTCCACCAGATTATCCATTCATGTGTAATCACCTTTTTCTACACTATATTCCCTCTGCTTCACTTTTTTTTGTTTGCAAGTAAGATCTTTGACTTACTTGCTGTTTCACCAAATACTTTTGCATGCAAAATCCGATCCTTCATTTTGCTAATTCCTACTCTCTGATGAGAAGGAAAGTATTTCTTCGAAACTCCGCGGATTAAGGACTATCCACTTATCTAGTGTTTCCTTTTCAGATTAAATATGTTTTTAACTCATTTCAAAGTGTTTTTAACATGTGTTATTAACTGTTTGCTCGTATATATATATATATATATATATATATATATATATATATATATATACTTCATTTACTCACAGAAAATTAATATACGAAAGTATAAATTTATGCGTAAACTTTAAGTATTTACTTCAAAAGTGCTCAATACTTATGTAGGGTTAGTTAGTAAGTTATAAAATATATATGGCGATTAAGCTACTATGAATATTCTGCGTTGCATCCACTCTAGAACTCTTCAGGCTTATGCGCCTAAGCCTGAAGAGTCCTACAGTAGATGAAACGCGAGATATTCAGTGTAGCTTAATCGCAATATACAGTGATGATCATATTTATTGGCACGGTAAAATAAAAGTTAAATTTTGTCTAATAAATTCTAAAAAAGGGATTAAATTAAAGAAAATAACAAAGTATATTATGTATTTTTAACTGGCCTTTCCGATGCAGCAATCGGAATTTAGAAAAAATAAATAACAAAGGAACAACAAACATAATTGCAAAAAACCCTTGTTCAAAATTATTGGCACGGCTTTGTTTTTCTTTTAGTATCAGTATAATATCAATCAATTTCCGGTTTACGTGCTTTCTGAACTTTTTTATAGCCATATTATGCTTGTTTAACGCTAATTCAGTGAATAATTTTTTTCAGATAATTTTTAGATAGCGATTTATTTAAACTATTATAAGTGACTAAATTATAATTTTCAATCGCCATGGTTAAAACTAAGGAACACAGCGAAGACGCCAGGAAGCTTGTTGTAGCATGCCATACCAATGGGGAGGGCTATGATAAGATTTCAAAGAAGCTAAACCTTCCCAAATCCACTGTTAGAGCCATAATAAACAAGTTCAAATCGCAAGGCTACGTTATGAGTTTAGAGGGTAGAGGGAGAAAAAGGATTCTTTCCCCAAGAGATGAACGGAAAATTGTTCGGCAAGTAAAACAAAACCCAAGGATCTCTGTTGGGGAGATTGTTGATGAACAGAGCACCTCTGGAGTGAATGTATCTCGATATACAGTTGGTAGAGTTTTGAAGAGAGCTGGTTTAAAAGCATGTCGTCCGAGAAAGACTCCCTTATTGAAGCCTATGCACCTGAAAGCAAGGCTAGCCTTTGCAAAACGTCATATTGATAAAGATGTTGCATTCTGGAAACGTGTTCTATGGACTGACGAAACGAAAATAGAGTTATTTAGCCATAATAAAGTGTCTTATATTTACAGAAAATCTGGCGAAGCTTTCCTGCCTAAGAACACCATACCCACAGTGAAGCACGGTGGAGGCAGTTTGATGTTTTGGGGATCCTTTGCTGCCTCTGGACCAGGGCGACTTGTTAAGGTCACAGGTAGCATAAAAAAGGAAGATTATGTTAAAATATTGGATGAAAACCTGAAAGACTCTGCTAAAGAGCTCTCACTTGGTCGTCGTTGGTGGTTCATGCAAGATAATGACCCAAAGCATTCGGCTAAACTGACTAAGAAATGGCTTGAGGACAACCATATTAATGTTTTGGAGTGGCCATCACAAAGCCCAGACCTTAATCCAATTGAAAATTTATGGAGAACATTAAAATTGAGGGTAATGCAAAGGAAGCCTAAGAATCTTATTCAATTGGAGGATTATTGTCAGGAAGAGTGGGCTAAAATTACTACTGAAGAGTGCAACAACTTGGTTGTAAACTATGAAAAGCGACTGAGGAAGGTAATCAAGGCCAAAGGCTATACAATTGATTATTAAATAAATCGTGCCAATAATTTTGAACAAGGGCTTTTTGCAATTATGTTTGTTGTTTCTTTGTTATTTATTTTTTCTAAAATCCGATTGCTGCATCGGAAAGGCCAGTTAAAAATACATAATATACTTTGTTATTTTCTTTAATTTAATCCCTTTTTAGAATTTATTAGACAAAATTTAACTTTTATTTTACCGTGCCAATAAATATGATCATCACTGTATATTATATACCTTACAATATATATATATATATGTATATATATATATATATATATATATATATATATATATATATATATATATAACTACTTCATTTCCTCACATAAATTAATATACGAAAGTATAAATTTATGCGTAAACTTTAAGTATTTTTTAAACAGTGTTCAATACATAGGTAGAGCTGGTTAGTAACTTATAATATAAAATATATATTTATATATATATATATATAATATATATAATATATATATTTTATAACCTACTATATATATATACATATATATATATATTACATTTTCACCTCAAACAAGGCACAGTGTCACTTTTTAATGAGCTACTATCAGGGGCATAAGTTACAGGGATTCTATGTAAGGAGTTGTTTACATTACACCTGAACCTCTGCATGTCAGTACAGTTAGGGAAGCAGGAAGCCGGAATGGAATTTCAGCATCTAGCAAAAAAAAAAAAAAAAAAAACAGAACTGTTAGAATAGAAGCTTTCTTAAATCTAGTGATCTCTCCTATGTTGGTGGGATTTTGGTGCTTGTCGGGTTTAACGGCGGTATTTTCGTCGAGGGAGTAAAACTGCTTGAAGTTCGTCGAAGCATCCCACATTAAAATATAAAACAGGCAGGAGGATACAACATTTCGTCGGTTAGGCAGAGGTTGAAGTCTAGATAACAGTCTAGGACCTATCAGGTTTGCAACTCTCTTTTGAACTCTCTCCAGGAGTGAGAGACTAGTAGCAGACGCACCAGTCTAATTGTGCAGCAATACTCCATATATGGGCATATGGTGGCCTTGTAAATTTACGGGATATCTTCAGGCGTAATTAACTTTCCAGCACGATAGAGGGGGGCACCTTCTTCTCAGAAGCCTTGGCAATGCTCTCAATGTATCTGTTCCAACTCCTGCTCCATGTGAACATTTAGCCAAGGAGTTTGAAAGAAGCACTTTCAGATAATGTATCTTCAGCCATAGCTATTGGTTGTTGAGAAGGTTTCTTGTAATTATTGAAGTAAACAAGCAGTTCTGGCAGTATTGAATGTAACCATCCATTATGTACACATTCCACTACAGATTAGATATCTTCCTCAAGTGTTTCTGCCATTACCTTTGACAAAGTCCATTTTCAGTATGTTGTACTTTTTTTCTTTTCCTCTTATTTCTTGCTATGTTATAAAATTGGAGAAAGAAAAGTCAGTTGGTAAAGATCCGCGCGTTGTTCTCAGTGGTTGTATTTTAAATGACTCTGAAATAAATTTAAATTATAAATTTCAAACAAGCAAAGTATTTGTTTACTTTATTTTTCTAATAATGCGCTGTGACCTGGCTTTCAAGGGCACCTAATGCGTATTCTATTTTTCAAATTTCTATAATGAAACTCAAACCCTGGACCCACCCCCATATATATATATGTAAATGCAAAATTTTCTTATTCATCTGTCTAGCATGTCTGTATTCTCTCTCTCTCTTTCTCTATCTATCTATCTATCTATCTATCTGTCTCTCGAGTTTTATCACATACTATTGGTATTTACAACTACTGTTTAAATAATATATATGCAGTTGTATCAACCAGCGCTATTGCACGGTTCCAAACATTTTATGGTTTATTCCCACCACTAAGAATGCATATTAAGATAAGAAGTGGTGAATGATGGTATATTTTGAGTTTGAAAGCGTCAAATAACCGAAAGCGGGATAAAATTATTTTATTATTTATATAAATTACATATAGATAAATCGGAATCCAAGAATAATGTATTAAAAATTAGTAAAAAAAATACATACAGTATATAATACACATATATATAGTCAGATAACATTACGAATAACATCATAAGCGGGGGCAATTACGTAACCAGGGACTGGACAAACATCGTATTCTACATCGTAACCTGATAAAAACGTATTCTAGGGCACCAGTATCCCGGAGTTTTACTATATATATATATATATATATATATATATATATATATATATATATATATATATATATATATATATATAATATTTTGATTGCAGAAATAATCCTCTGGGCCAAAGTACCATACGATTTTAACAAAATATGCCATACACAAATTCAACACAAATACCTTGACAGCTACTAATTTATTTAGCTTATAGCCACCTTCTCTCCCTCATTCAGTCGTGATAATAAAATGCTACATTGCATCATCACAATCGCCAGATCTACAGAGAAAGGCCTTCTCGTTATTCAGTGCTCTCACCGCTACCAATTGACGCTGCTACAAATCTACATTTTCCTACGATATTTTTCTTTGTACGGCGATTAACTAATTATTACGTAATACACATGCCATACTATTTCTATTTTCAACTCCACAAATAATAATGCCTCCCAATTTTTATTCCGAGCCATTCTGATTGATTAATTCTTGTCTATTCTTTTATTCTGGAATACAATTCTTCCCTATATACACGAACGGTTACTAAAAAGAAAGAGCGTATTAATAACAGACATATTATTACACTCGTCGATGCGTCGGATACAAACACCAAATGTTCTGTTTTTAAAGGAATTACCTAAAATAATATTGCATGTAATTAATTATTTGTTGCATTTCTAATTTTCCCGTCCACAAAAATTCGTAAAATTATTTTCACATTTACACATCACGACCACTATTAAAATGCGTTTTCTTTCAAATGCATAAAATAACTTAGTTTCTCGCTTTTCCGCACCCTTCACCACACTGCGTGTACATTGCTGATGCCCCTATTGACTTGCTTCCACATGAGGTCAGAGTTAGACATAACATCAGTTCATAATGTGGATGTGGATAATATAACCAGTAACTACTACGTTTTCATTGGTGATTTTTCTGTAAATGTGACCCTTTTGCCATCAAAAGCCATTAACACTTTATACTATTAAAGGTTCCGAAAATAATGTTTGAAATTTCAGGAAACAAAAAGTGTCAATGATATGATGAATTCATACTTCCAAATAATTCCAATAAAATATTTTTATATTTATTTATTAACAACAACCAGTCGGTTCAAGCACACTCGAAAACTTCTACAAAACAAAGTTCTTTCACAAACAAAAAAACAAGTTTGTTCTTTTTAGGAAAGAAAAACAAGCCAAAAATAAAGATACTCTCAGAAATACATAGAATAAAATACATTTTATGAAATTAAAAATAAAAGAAGCGTCGATTAAAGTTTAAAATGAATACGTAAGTACCATATACGTTTGAAAGTGAAATTATGGCGCAATAATATGTGGATAAGCAATATTTATTGTTTAAAATTAAAATATTTCCAAGAAATATTTCATCTTCCGAATTTTGTACATGTTTTCGTTTTTTCTTCTTCTTTCTTCCCGAAGTGTTGAATTGGATTAGAAAGTTATTAAAAGAAAGTCCGCACTATTCTTCTTAGATGTGTTGTTTTGAAATGTCAGCATGGCGCTGGCTCCGCGTTTTTACGTAAAGGTTGTAGATTCCGTGTAGAGTCCGTGTTAGAAGTGATTAAGTATGTATTATATACGTTTGAAAGTTAATTCATGACGCAATGTTATGTGATGATTTGACTTTCAAACGTATGTAATACATACGTATTCGTTGAAACTTTCATCAACACTTCTAACACTAAATATGTAATAAGATCCAATTAATGAAGTTGCTTGAAATGTGGTAAAACCCGTAAATGCATCTTGGTGTAAAAATATTAAGATAGTCTTAAGAAGATTAGATTGAAAATTCTACCACAAAACTGAGAGTGGCAGCGTGCATAATTATTAGTTAAAATGTATTTATTAAATAACTCTTCATCGATTTCATAAGTATATGCTTATTTATGTTGCTGTGGTGGAAGATGGTCGTATATAATCAGTAAGTATGTATAATCATTACAGATTAACCAGCATATGTGTATATATGTTCCGGGATAAACACGGCATAATCGAATTAACACACCAGTTTCCGTAACATCACCGAAGTTAAGAAACTTTGAGCTTTATCAGGAAAAAATGAGTGACCATTTGAGAATTGTATTCCCTCTGCTCTTATCTTGGCATTGTTTCCAGTTATCTGGATTTTTGTCACACATGCAGTGCCGATTCAAGAGACGTATAGTTGTCATTGAGCAACATTTATATCAGAATTACAAGCACAGCTACGGTTACAGAGGTATTCACTGTCTTTCGAGAGTGAGCGAAGACCATGCACGAGTATATACGAGCAGTGTACTAAAGTTAATGCCTCTTTGTTTTATTCCACTCTACAGGATTTGATTCGATTACTAACAGCAATTTTATGATGACGAAACATGCATATGTGACCGTTGAATTTCCTTTCTCTGTTGCGGATATTGACAGGAAGACATCTCTGTCAAGCACATATGTGTGAAGCGGAGATGCCTCATTGGATTGCTTGCAAAAGTGCATTAAGACTGGTGTTCATTATGTAGAAAACTCACTCTTGAAGCAGATATAGCCATTCGTTATAATGTAACCACTCACGTTTTCATAGCTCTTTAACTTTTGTGAGTTAAGAATAGGAGGCTTTTCTTTTGGAACAAACCTTGTATACATATAAACATTGTAGGCACACAGAGATAATATACACAGCCACAAGAACATACACATATTTATACTAGCATGAATAAACGTGTGTCTAAAACGTCTTTACAAATGTTACCTTACAGCGTATGTGCATATACAAACTGCGGTGCTTGTTTATTCGCTGGAGCTGAATGTATTTCTTCTTTAATCAATATATATCCTCGTAAAGACAATATATATATATATACATATATATATATATATATATCCTCGTAAAGACAATATCTTATATATATATATATATATATATATATATATATAACTTTGTCTTACTTGTTTGAACATTGGGTACATGTTATTTTTTTTTGACCCGCTTTAGTTTTGTCTTTTATAAAATTGTTATTGGCCCGAACGTAAATTAACCTTGCCAGATAATAATGTGGTTTAATAAAATAGCGCCAGCTTATTGCAGTTTTCCAATGTCTAAATCTCACTCCTCTGAAGATGTAAAAAAGTAAAAAGAATCAAAATAATGTTACAAAAATAGAGGTTGTTGTACTGCTTAAGGCGAAATTTCTTGACGCTTGTATCGAAAGATGAAGAAGAAGGAGAAGAAGATGAAAAGGTAGGGGGGATAATAAAATATAGAAAAGATGGCAGAATGTTCTGAAGAGAATAACAGGAATAACACTTTCCCCTTTCTCTCTTTAAAAGACGAATTCAAAATAATATAAATAAGGGACATAGAAAATGTAACAAAATAAAACGGAAAACTATACGACGTTCCTCATCTTCTTATAATGGACACTGTGTTTTGTTCAGATCGATAACGGCATATCAGCATCTTTTGTTATTTTCTGCAAACGTATAATATTGTCAAAACGTGAAAAAGTCATTTTGTCACGCCATAATTGTAAAAGAAAAATGTAGACTTTAATTGCCAACATTTCTCTAAGCTCCTTCTTTTTTCTTTTTCTTCCTTCCATTTCTTTCTCATCCTCATTCTTATTCTATCATTCTTCTTGTTCTTTGACTCCGTTCAAATTGTTCTGTTTTCAGTGACGTGTTCCAATATGGCAATATACCAAAACGCATATAATCCAAATAATAACGAGGATGTATCTCTTTTCATACGTAATATATGAAAACAATTCGTTTGATTATTGCTTGCGTTTCTTTTTATTGGAGCAATCAAGAAGATGCTCCAATTTTAAATTAAAACAGTAAAGAATTATTCATGACAAAATCAATAGCATTTCTTTATTTACTGCGTGATCGTAGACAGTTTGCACGTCTTTAAACAATTACATTTTAATTAAAATATATGCCTTACTAATCGATAAATATGACTAGTAATCAATTTACATTCGAGAAAAGACTGAAGTTTTAATAAAAACGTAGACAAATTTCTAAAGAAAACGATTTAATCTATAACGATATATAGTACAAATTTTAAGCATGTATACTTGATGTGGAATAGTTAGAGTTCAGACGAAGACACATTTCAGTATTTAACACGAACAAAATATATTGAATAGAAAGAGAAACACAACGAACGAAGAATGTGGTTACTCGTGTGTCTGACCACCAAGTATGCATAACTCGTACATAAAGCTGGGATACATATTATCCAGATATTTTTAGTAAGATAAACATTTAATTGTAATCCCTAAGGTGGGCACCACAACACTCGTTCCCAAATCTTAAATCACTAAGATGCATCTTATGCGACAACTGAAGTTTTTATCCGCTTACTTATAGTGTCATGTTTTAAGTAAGATGTGTTATTTTGTTTATCTCAAATGCAGTGTTTCCTTTATATTATTGATGTCGCTCTTGTTTTGTTTGTTGGACAAATGATTTTAAAACATTGATCTTAATTTCCGTTTAAAGATTATCTCTGGAAACGATAATAAGAAAGGTGTTCAAGCATTCCCTGCGATCCTATATACTTGTAACCATTACAGCACGGTCTTTTCGTGTGAGTAACTAATGCTTTTGTTTAAGGCTATGTGATAGCCCTGTTAAAGGGTTACAAAAAAAGCGCCAAAATAGCATAGCAATATGTATTACAAATATAATTAGTTGATTGTACGATGCAACCGACGAACCACTTAGATTTGTGCACCGGATATCGCCTGACACCTTACGGCTTAATATTCGGGTATTTATTGCGATTGGAATAAGTTGTTAGTAGGTAACTGCTATGTAATAATCTATCAGACACGGAGCGATATTGCCCCATACGGTTTTCCCTAGTGTTGTTTATCTGATGAACTGTCTATTTTGAAAAGACGCCTTGTAAAACGTTTCGGCAGGTCTATCATATTGTGGAAAAATAGTTTGTGAGCTATTATTGTATTGTTTGCATTATTTGCGTCATGAATATGGAGGAATAACTAAAATAATTTGCATTTGTATGGGATATTTTAATTGGGTCAATTTATAATTGATTGTTGCGACTACAACAGTACCAATATCAATACCAAGGCCTGTGTTGATAATGAACCAAAATATTTTAAACATGCTTTCGACGGCGTCATTTCACATATTAGATTGCTTGAAAGTTTATTTAACGGAGAAAGCGTGGGCGTAAAAAAACTCTTAGAAAAAACAGAATCAACACAAAACACAGAAATATTTAATTCCTCAAGTGCAGCATTAAGTAATATAAGTATATTTTTTAATTACTATAATTCAGCAATAATTTCAACTAACGATTAACATGGTCGATAATACCCTTCCAATGGCTGAATGTTCAAACACATCGGTTTATTTTCATACAGCTTGGATTCGGATATGTACAAAAAAGGGCGTGCAAAACCTGCAAGTATTATATATATATATATATATATATATATATATATATATATATATCCAGAAAATCACAAGTCAGTGGTGTATGATTCATTGTTGCCAATCAACATCTTTTGTCCAACACTTTTACTAAGGTTGCCCTCTGTACATTTGGTCCCTATTTTAGTAGCTCCCCTTTTTCACTGGAAAACTACTTTGTTTTTATGACTTCTATACTTTACACCTCTCTTTCTCTCTCAGATTCATTCTTCACGCACTCACTAATACACACACAAATACACACACATACATACATACATGCATACACACATATATATATGTGTGTATGTGTGTGTATGTGGGTGTGTGTGTGTATGTGTGTGGCGTTTATCTTTTTTAGATTAACTGGTGCTCATTAGCCAGATGAGATCTCGGGGCCGCCGTAGTTTTAGAGAAATCTGTGTTATTAATGTAGTTCATTTTCTTTCATCTTCCCTCAACAAAGACCTAAGACGACTGAGAAATTGTGCATGCTTATATGTTTGACACTAATAGGCCCCATAACTTCCCGGCACAATTAGATGAATTTATAATGATGCATCGTTTACTGAACAAAATAGCGAGAATATATACAGATTCTCCCGAAAATTAAGTCGGGAGAACACCACAGTTATAGTTTCATGCAAAAGTACAATAAAGAGTTAATTATTGTAATAACATTAGAACTAAAATATAATCTTGAGACGAAATGGATATCAGCAAATACTGTCAACTGATGCACAGTCACATTGCTTGAGTTCAGCAAGGAAAATCCAAAGTAATTGTACGAAATGTTGCGATAAACAAAGAAAGATATGCGGTACTTCGGAATTTTGTTTGAATAGAATCAGTCAACAAAATCATGAGAATATGGTTGATCCCTCTAACTTGATGACAGAAATGGTATGTGGGTTCATACTTTCCCAAATTTATTAGTAAAAATGGTGCATTAGATATGACATTAATACAACTCTACAATCCGATTCCACAATTTCAGCAAGTTATATTCATATAAGATTTATGAAACTAATAATAAACACTTGTGCTGGGTTCTAAAAATTCAGCAAGTGCTTGAAGCGTGCGCGATGGATAAACATTAATATAATACACATATTTCTATAGTGTAATAAAATTAAACTTATTAATAATGATGCTCAGTAAATTTTTAAGTACAGTCTAGAAGTAACTGATTAAAGTTAGACTTCTTCAAACAGCGTTTTTATTGACTCGTGTTATATTGCAAATAATAAAATATTCTATTTCCAATTTCCTTTTACTGCTACAAGAGACGAATGTAAATGTACTGACGTGCAGTTAAAAATAGGCTCGAATAATACGGGGATATGACTTGCTATTTCATTGCTTAAATACTTAAACATTTGTTTAAACATCTGAAGAGTAATTAATTATTTCCTTTACTACTGGATTAATACATATCATGGCTAAGAGCAACTCGATGGTAAGAGTTGTCGAAACGAAAATAAATACAAGCTGAAAATGTGAACACTATGGAAGTGTTCGCCTTGATAATGAAGTTGCATTTGATTATTATGAGTTTATATCAAGAATGTGTTTATATTGGATTGAAGATAGCACAGTTGTAATAAGAGTTTCTCACCTAAACATTTAATTATTGACAAGTAAACAGAATGCATTCTGGTTGATTCAATTCCCTAATAAGTAAATTATGAAATCTCATTTTAAAACGACCGATTAAATATTTGGCGCTATTATATATGAGTGGATGGTTTCCATTTAAAATCAATTCAAAGTAAATAGAATAAAAACAGAAGTGTGTAAGTCACATAAAGTTGACAAACACACACGCACACACATATATAAAGAAACAATACATTTCCAACAAATATCCCACTAGTTCTAGCTGTATACAAAATTATTTCATTTAAATAAAAAAAATGTAATCAGACAGAGACATGGTGGCAAACTATGCGATGTGGTAGGACGACATATTAAAAAAGAACACCAACGAATATAAAATGATGCCAATTATTCATTGTATATTAAAAATCCTTCATTTCAAAGTTTAATTAAGTCTTAGAAAGCCAGTGATAACAATAAAAGGTGAAAATACGTGACCTAATAATTTCTGGAACATTTACAATACAGAATATTTGACAAGAGTTATCAATAAAGAAAGAAAGATTACATTTTCTCTCTTTATGTATCTATGTATTTATCTATCTATCTTATGTTTACATTTTTCTCTCTCTTCATGTATATATATATATATATATATATATATATATATATATATATATATATATGCTTTCTTGAACTATGTCTCCAACGAACGGCTGATTCAATTTAAAAATATTTGACAAGTGAATTTATATATATATATATATAGTTTTCGTACGATAAAATATCGATAGAAAATTGTCTCTATAATAATAACTACGTAACTGCATGAATTAAAATGCTAGATTTAGGCGTATGATATGATCGGGCAACACCAGAAAGCCTGCTTGTATATACACACATACGCTCACACACACACACACACCCACACACACACACACACATATATATATACATATATTTACACTTAGTATATTATTTATGCATATATATATATATATATATATATATATATATATATATATATATATAAATTACTATTTAATATTAGGCACGCATTAAGTATTGTTGAAATCAATACTGAAAATCAAATAATTCAATGACGTATCTATTTATAAAATTTAATGTTAATAGATTAACCAATCATATATATACAGTAAAAATGTGTAAGCTTTTATAAATGCAATAAAATAACATGATTTATATGTATTTAACATTAATAATACAATGCAAGCCCAAATACCCCTATTTATATAGCCATCCGGAAGAAAGTTCTCAACCGAAGCGGCCCACTTCCATCTTAAACAGTGTAAAAAAAAAACTGTCAGTAGTACGACGTATTCTTTTTTTATGGAAATCGCTTAAAACAAGAACGAAGGAGCAAACAAATAGGAAAGCTAATTTTGCTAAGACCGACGATGTCTACTGATACTGGTTTTGAAAAGATCAAACTCTATGTAAGAAAAGGATTATGAGCAGGAAGACAGTTCCACAACCTTGATGTTCTTGGGAGAAAGTTATTGGAATAAGAAGCTATATTTTAATAACGCTAAAAAAAAACAAAAAAAAAACGTATCACAATCGTCAATAATCTAGAACAAAGGGATTAGGAAATAGTTAAGACAATTCTGGAAAAAAAAGCATGCAATAATAGCAACATGACGAGCAACATGACGTTTGTGTGTGTGTGTGTGTGTAAGAGAGAGAGAGAGAGAGGGGGGAGAGCGAGAGAGGTGCAGTCAAAAAGTAAGTGTTGATCGAATAACATTGTAGTTTCTGTACTTTATCAAGAACGCCCCAAAGATACAGAAGTACACCAGTCTAAATCTCATAACAATATTCAATACGTGGTCTGATAGTATATTTGTAGTCATATAGAATAAGTTCACATGTGATAAAATGTTTTGCGCGATAGTGAACCGACTTAACGATGAGCAGATCAAAAAGGTTTCATTATAAAGGAAAATGAAAAAGTTTTAAAGACGATTTCTCATCCAGAGCAGCGCCATCTATAGAAATCTCAGGAATCAACAGGGGCTACAACTGAAGGTAGTGAGCTTTTACAGAATAAAGCCATACATGCAACTTCTTATGCTAGTTGTATTAGTCTCATAATTTGATTAAATGTTATTTAAATTAATCTATTTTATTAAAATGCATTATATATATTTTAACTCACTTTATACGCTATTAATATAGTGGAAATTGCATTAAAATATTTTTGGTTAATATTTGTTGCACGCATTAATTACGGCTAAATCTAGGTGACAGATCTGTTCTCCTAAGATAACCGATTTTAAGCAACATTGAGCTGGCTAGTTCTTAGTAAGGCGTCTACGTGTGGCATAAAACCGTACCACTATTTTGCCACTCCCTACTGCAGTGAGGTGAGAAATGAAGACATTGGGGAAGATATTCGTCTCTTACACTCTGAGAAAGTACGTGAAATAACCGACAACTTAATCGTCAACTTTTTTTCTAGCAATTTATAACAACAGCGTCTCTTCCGAATGAAGAGGTTATACCATACCATATTCAGTCAAAAATATATGGAAATACATAAGGATCTTGAGGTCGTCAGAATAATGTGAGGACAAACAAGACAACTGGTCGAAACCAAATTAAAAACCTCTTATGCTATCAATTTCGTTTAGTGCTAGAACATAAAAAAAACTGCATCAAGATAAAAAAATATCACATGGGTAACACAAGGAAAATTACCCAAAAACACATTTAGATAATTCGAAATGTTTTAGTGGTTTAATGTTATTATTCATTTTTTCGTAAAACAATGCAACCACTTCCGTTCTGGTCTTTCATATATATTTTTACATCAGAAGAAAATATTATTTCTTAATATAATTTAGCTACACATTTCGCTGAAAAAATATATTTAGCATTAAATTATATAATCACATAAAGTAAGCAACTGTAAAAGAATTTGTATCATAATCGATAAAATAAATAACGATTCTCAAAGATTAAATAGAAAGGTTTTTGATTCTTACACACTATTCACGGATGAAATTGATTAAACTTGATTATCCATTATGACGTACAATTAACGGAACTTTGTGGTTAGGAAATGATCAGATATTGAGCAAATTCGGACGCGAAGAGACGTTTTTCTGCCGTAAATCATTAAAGGGAATTTAAACCTTACAGCGAGTTTTCCTTTTATAAATAACATATTCAGTTTAAGTAGTTAACTTTCTTATTGCATTGACTCATGTTAAGTTGAACTAACACACACGCACAAACGTTCACTTGCCCTATGTGACATTGAATCTTAAACATCAACATAATATACCAAGCAGAACAGTTCTACTAAATAAACTTTACGAAATTTCCGTATTTTCATGTGTATAATTAATGTTATATCAAACAATCTGAAGGATGTGGTAATGCTGGAACCGACTTTCTATCAGAAACTCTTTACTCATAATAAAAACGATCAACTTTAAAAAAAAATGGGTGTTTATAGTTTCTAAAATTATTCGCGTATACATTACTAGAATGGGCTTGATGCATTAAAGCCAATCACACAATTTAAAACTAATTTATTTTAATCATAATTTGAAAATATAATCGCTTCAGTTTAGTAATTCCTAGAACTTGCTTATCAATCAATTTATATCAGAATATGTTTAATACTATTAAACGTTACATAGACACATTTTGAACAATATAACCGAGTTAATGGTGTCTGTTAGATTAAGTTTTGTTATATATGAAATTCAAGGCTATTTTTGTTTTACAGATTGCGATTTAGTCAAGTAAGTAGATAACTTTGTTAAATAAACATTTTTGTCTTGCTGTTTAGAAAAATGTATATATGTATATTTGTATATATATATATATATATATATATATATATATATATATACTTCAGAATAGTTTTTATTTAACAATCAGTTGTTATGGAAACGTGAGATTGTAGGTTTACAAAATATTACTGGCAGTAATATTCTATAAGTTCAAGAAAAGATACCCCTAATGACTTCGACATAATAATGGGATCTTCCGATTGTGCACGAGTAACTGGCTTAGTGGGTCTTTATTTATTAAAAGAAATTAGTATAGAATTCAACAACATGCAAGGGGGCTATACAGGAATGATGCATTATTCGTCACCCCCGCAAGACCAAGACAATACAACAACACTATCAAAAAACTGCATGAATTTTTCAAAAACTTTGGATCAACAATAGATGTCGACCCAAATATAAAAAAAACCTTCCAACTTTTTAGACGTATCTTTAAATCTATGTTATGAATAGTACACCCCGTACTATAAACCAATTCTAAACCTATTTTATGCACACAAACAATCTAATCACCCAAATTTAATAATAAATCAATAGTTCCATCTATCTCCAAAAGAATATCAAATCTATCAGCGGACAAAAAAGCGTTTGACCAGGTATCGACATTCTACAATAATGCTTTAAGGAAAACAAGATATACAGAACGCATAGAATAAAACAAAAAAAAAACACCCGTTAGCGAGAAAACAACAGTCAGTAATTTCTCATAATATGACAATAAAAATAACAGCAACAGAATAAGCCAAAATGTTGCTAACAATACAAATTTCCTCACTAAATACACAGCCACCAGCCCAATCCCAAATCAAAAACAATTTAAGAAGAAGAGAAAAGTAAGACGTAAGAATGCAATTTAGTTCAATCCTCCTTTCATCTCCAATGTAAAAACTAACATTCCAAAAGAATTTTCAGAATAGTGGAACAATCTTTGAAATACCCTCATAAGTATAGTACCATATTAAACAAAATCTCTATAAAAATCTCATACTCCACAATGCCTAATCTAGCACAGACAATAATTTCAACAAATAACAGGAAAATTAAAAAAAGCGCTGGATATACCCATTGACCTAATACCTAGTAACAAATGTAACTGCCAAAATAAAAATGAATGCCCCCTTAATAACGATTGCATACAGAAAGACGTGGTATACGCCTGTACAGTCACGCAATTACCAAAACATACAAACAGCCAATCAAACGAGAAAGACAATGAATATAGTCGAAGCGTTCAGAACGCAAGCATACATAGGGAAACATATGGTGAGGGCTCGAATAATAATAACAACAAAAACAACAACAACAGCCAGGCTAACGTATCCAATAATATAATTCCCAGTGAAGACCAGTCTAGGACTAACCAGAACCCAGGCTATGAATCCCTACGCCCCATCTTTGCCCCCCCAATATAGGACTCAATAGAAATGGGACCGATGAACAAATAAACAGTAATAAAACAAGGAAAACATTCACGTATATAGGTGCATCATCAAGCTTAATAAAAATAAGAATCTCAAACCACTTACATTCCTTCAGAAATGAAAGATCACAAAACAATGATAATAATAGTACATCCTTAACTAAATTAATTAACAGCTTAGAGGACAAGAACATTCCATATTCAATTAAATGGAGAATACTAAATAAATCTAGATCATATGCCCCAGGGGATAAGTTTTGCAATCTTTGTATATCCGAGGCAGTTAAAATCATAACCTTCAACAAACCCATAATAAATACCAATAATGATCTAGTGTCCAGATGTAAACACAAGAAAAAATTTAAATACCACCATCTTAAAATAAAATAACATACGCTCTCTGTATAAATGGTAAATGGGTAAAAACAAAGGACTAAATACACATCAGTCTTGACTTAAATATAAACAATTACTTTTCTAATATAATAATGTTAATTTTCTAAAGATAGGTTCTTAATCACCTCTTTTAACACATGAAATAACTTTCTCTTTTTGTATGTATGCACATGTTAAGTAGAGTCTTACTATAAGCACATTAACATACTACACTTTTAATCTCCTACACGTAATTTGCACTCTAAGATCTAATTATAATAGTATTTCCAAAAACATGTAGCTTCCCATTTAAAAATTTCACCCCCATCTACTAACCAGAAAAGGAGTAAAAATTCCCCATTGCAAGGTAATCTCCAGATCTGTACGTATAAGCAAGAAAGAACTATACTCATTGATGCGTCATCCCTGTTGGTACTAGGGTAATTCAATTCTATAACCATAGTTAAGCAACCCCACTCTTTTCATCTTATTAATGTAAAATTAGCAGTGTAGGGGAAGCAGTATCAGAATTTTTGTAGGAATTTTTGACACCCCTAACACGAAACTGCGAATACAATATAAAAATCCCGGAATTTCTCCGTTAAAAGTGGGTTATTTATTTTCTTTATGGATTATACTTCCAAAATAAACTATTACAGTTGTTTTAAAAGTAATAGAAATATATTTTTTTTTAAAACAGTAATGAATTTTCCGAACTCAATATTTTTCAATTAAACATCTATCAAAATTTTTCTATTGAGTCTATTTTTACGATATTTTCAGGGTCAGTGTGAAATTTTATGTTCTTTCCAATAAATCGAATATAATATTTTAGACAAACGTTTTTTTTTAAATTCACGACCCCCCCATCCCAATTTTTAAGTGTCTATTAAAAAGTAAATACTTAATTTAGTAACCCGAAAGTAAATAATTAATTTACTCACAAATTGAAGAGAAAAGGTCAATACATAATATATTTAAATTTAAAAAAAAAGACATCGTGTTCTTTTAGAATTTTACCTGTAAAGTTTGAAGTTTAAAACCTTTTTTTTAAACCACGTTATTTGTTTTTTCTTTTTTTTTTAATGGAACCTTGGTCCTTGCTCCTTTAATTGAAAAAAAATTAGGGCTTGAATTACATTTTTCGAGGAGTTATAAGCTTGGAAAGACAGGGGGTCGAATAATTCACGCCTCCCATTTTGTAAATGTCTAATAATAATTAATTTAGACCTCGATAAGTACATAATATTTTACTCACAAATTGAAGAGAAAAGGTCAATACATAATATATTCAAATTTAAAACAAAAAAAACATATTGTTCTTGTAGAATTTTACCTGTAAAGTCCGAAGTTTAAAACCTTTAAAAAAAAAAAAACACGTCTTTTTTTTTTATGAAATCTTGGTCCTTGCTCCTTTAATTGAAAAAAAAATTAGGGCTTGAATTGCATTTTTCGAGGAGTTATAAGCTTGGAAAGATCGGGTGGAATTATTCGCTATTTTCACGAAATTTCTGACAAATTTCTGGGGTTCAAATTATCTATGATAAACTTAGGTAAGTTACCTACACTAATTATTGTTATAATTAATGGTGTTAAATAATGGTATACATTCTTTAGTTCTAAATATATTTTTTGTATATATGAGGGTATATATGGGTATATATGGAACACGTGTTATATATGGGTATATATGGGCTTAGATGTAAGTATATATAGAATAAGTGATCGTATGTGTATATAAACTGTATGGTTGCGTGTATGTAAATATATATATATATATATTGTATGCGTGCATGCATGTGTACGTGTGTATGTACATATGTATATATATTTATATATAAATATATATATATATATATGTATATATATATATACCCATGTATTTATAGGTAACTTTGTGTAAATTGGAATGCAGTTGTAGAAAATGTCCCCTGTTAAATATTATTAAATAGCATAATGTTATGGATATTACTGATTTTAAACGTTTTTCAATAAGGTATTATCATTACTTTATTACCTTTGTTTCAGCTTATTTAGCATTGAACTATTACTATAAGGATCATAAAATAAAGATAAAACGTTTCATCAATAATCTTAGAATTGGTTTCACAATTAGCTCATAAACATTAGTATATTCTAAACCTTATGTCAATCTACCTTTCTAAGGGAAATATAGATACGTATAAAATTAATAATAATTAGCACCTCATGGGCAGTATATATATAACTTGAGTTGACGGAACAAATACGATTTAAACTGACAATGAGATTTGAGATGAAAATCTAGAAAAAACGAATTATTACATTTACGTATTTTGCCCATCTTTTTTATTTTTATTTTTATCTTTGTTTTTGTTCTTATCTCTATATTCTTCTTGTTCCTCCTCTTCCCTTCCCGAACTAAGTATCTATATCTAGTACACGACCTTACAAGCGCCCGGTCAAACTTTATGATTATTTGAATTCTATTTGAAGAGATATCTATTTATATATATGTATGTATGTTTATGTGTGTATGTATATGTATATATATATGTTTATATATGTGTGTATATGTATATATACATGTGTGTGTATGTGTATGTGTGTATGTATGTTTGTGTGTGTATGTATATGTATATATATGTTTATATATATATGTGTGTATATGTATTTTTATGTGTGTTTGTATGCATATATGTATATTGTGTGTATGTGTGCGTTTGTATATGTGTGTTCATGTGTATATAGGGATGAATATGCACATATGTTTCACCCCTCTTCCTACCACTTACCACTACCTACTCTCCCTAACACTTCGCTCCACTAAAAATAATATAAACTTCTAATGAAAAGGTTTCCACCAGACTTTGAATTATTATCGCTGGACCCACAAACAAATTTATACAAGCACTTGCCCGATTCGGATATCTACACAGCTATGCAGATTACCCAATATGTAACTTGGATATTATTACCAAACGGATTTAAAGAACGTATAACATGGATTTTACCAAGCAAGCTGGATCTAAAAACATTCATATCCTTTTCTACAAATCCTCCTGCTACAGGACTTCTGATAAATGTATTATTTTCACTTTGACTTTCCATGTCTCACTGACTTTAGCAAATAGGGTGCATACCTTTATAACAATTTGCTAATATCTTCTGCTAAGATGGTAGACATCGAAACCCTATAGGTTAAGGAGATTAATTTTCTAAAGCATTCTTTGTCTTGCTTAGAATAATAAAAATTCTTTGATATGAAACTCAACCACTTCATTTCCTTTCAATGAGAGTTTTTTTTAAATTCATTGAATTACAATTTAATATATATATATGTGTGTGTATATATATATATATATATATATATATATAACATAATGTTTTATAGGTACGGCGCGCCGATAAGCAAACGGGGGTGTTTACTTGATTTCGCTCAGCAAGAAGGTCTTGCCTTTCTTATCCTCTGGTAACCGTCGGTTAGGGAGCAACGAAACATAAGGAATTGTGGATGAGAGTAACGAAAACAAGTTTGATCACATTATATTTTTATGTCATGTTCTTGTTTCATATTTAAATGAAAGAAACGTACTCTGAAATGACTAGACGTACAACTGCCAAAAGCAAATAAGGGCAGGACTATAGTTGTATTTTCTATATGAAATTCTTACCAGTGACAAGAAACTCTCTTCAAAGAAGGCAATGGCTGTATGTCACGAAAAAATAGGAAGTAACGTCAAACATCACGATTTTAATCGACATTACACTACGAAGTCCTTTAATATGTTACGTGACAAACATATGCGTAACCTCTTAAAAAATAAATTACTTTTGAGGAACGATTTAAAATTGATATCATTAAGACTTTATTTGGATCAGCTTCAGACGTAACTCGGATCAACTATTTAAAAAAACTGGTTCTGGTCTTCAGAATCTGATTTCCAGCGAGATTTTATGAAATGCAGTCATCTTCCTATTAGCCATTCATCAGATACTTTCCTGACTATGATCTTTTTCTTTCAAGCACTCAATATCGTTGCTAATACAAACGATGTTAGTGTAGTTAGGGGCAACTTCTTCAAAAAAAATATACCCACAATTCTATCGAGATGCTAAACAATGCAAGAAAGGTTCTCTTTCAGATATAATAATATTTCTAAACACTTTTCATCTCTTATACATATCTTTTGTATGATCCATCCTTGAGTTAGATATACGAGCCACACTTATATACATATATAAAAAAGGATATCGTAGACGCACGATTGTTTGATATCTGTATAATGACATGATTTTTTATGCTAAACTACAAGGAGCAGTTACTAAGGTTAACACTATTTCCAGTTAAAACAGCCGATACAAGGACACTTGATCCTGGCGTACAACATTGTAAACGGAAATTTAAATACCATTTTAGGCGATTTTTATATGAATGCGAAAAAAAAATCAGAATATTTGCGTTTGCAAATAACTTTTCCATGTCTCTTTAAATTACTTTGATTTGATTGATTTGAAATAAAATGCTGCTTCATCACATAAGTACATTATGCGAACACGATATTCGGATATCATGAGAGTTGTTGGATGACAGACATTTTTCGTGCCGAATTAATTTAACGAATTTTCGCTTGATCAGTTAAATTCAAAAAAATTAACGTTAACAACATGTGAAAGATTTAAAATCTGATGTTACTTTGTTAATCGATTAATTTCGTCTTCGATTGAAAAATGTATATGCAACTCGCTGTTTTTGTGAAGATAGTATTCATAAGATATCAAGAAAATTACAGTTAAATTCAGTACTGTATGGATTATCTATTTCAGTTGAATTAAACTAACATCATTTCTCTCCGATAGGCTCATAAGAGTAGTGGTCGATGGACAAAAATCAGAGGCCTGCAGTATTAATGCTGGAGTCCCTCAAGGGTAAATCCTGGGCCCAACTCTCTTCCTGATCTACATCAATGACCTCCCTAAACTTTAAATCATTCGTTGACATCTATGCTTATGACACGACTATGTATGGCAACACATCAAAGGCCGTAAATGACAAAATGTCTCTGATTCTCTCTCCTCTGATCTTGAGCGCGGGTACAATGGGGGATGAGGTGGCTGGTTACTTTAAATGCATCTAAAACCAAGCTTTTATATTTGCATCATCAACGCTCTGATCCCCATCTGGCATCAAATGAAATGGATGGCTCTCGTTTTGGGGAGGCTTCATTTTTTGACAAGCTTCTGGGCTTGACCTTTACTTTTGATCTGAAATGGAACACGTACATCAAGTCTGTTTACAAGGTCGCTGGAAAAATGGAAGGATCGTTCTACCGCTTCAGAAGATATCTCACTACTGATGCAATTTTCTATCTCTATAAAAGCCAAGTACGTCCAAGGATGGAATAATGTTGCCATATCTGGACAGGAGCTGCTAAAAACAGCCTTTCCTGCTTTGACAGAGTACAAAATAGACTTTGTGGCTTAGTGGGGGATGCCATTTTCTCTACCCTGCAACCTCTCTCCCACAGAAGAGAAGTTGCGAGCCTATCCTTGTTTTATCGTTATTTACATGACATGTGCTCGTCTGAACTCCAATCTCTGCCCCCCCTCGCCAATCTTTCACGAAAAACACCCGTCTATCTGAATCCACTGTGAAAAATTTCCCGCCCTCTTTATCTGTGCCTAAATCAAAACGTGGATTCCATGAACAAAGCTTCTTTCTTAGAACTGCACGCCTGTGGAACTCTGTTCCGTCTGCCTGCTGTCTACCTGACTACAACTTGGATGTCTTCAAGTCCAACGTTAACAAATTCCTAATGAACCGCTTCCTTAAATAAACACTTCATCAAATCTCCACACTAACGTACTGTACTGGCAATAACCCCTATCCCTGAGTGGCTTTCGGGCCTTGATAAGTGGTTACCACCGTGTAAAAAAAAATACTTTTTCTCAGTATTTTACTTGAAAATCGACAGAATTAAGGTACAGCAATTTGAACTAAAGTGTTATTTTAATTTGCCCAACTAATATTATGCTCAGGTTAATCACGTGAGTAGTACACAGCACCGTAGTACATATAGACCCATTTGCTGTCTTATTATGACTAACAAACTTTTCATTGGTCTTGAAGCAGACAGAATTTATGAACACCTCTGTTCTGAGCCATATCTAGAAAAAGTAAAAGCATGTCTTGCAAATCACATCCTCATATCATTCGTAGAGACTTATGCTGATGACACTACCATTTATGGTAGCACATCTAAGTTACTACACGACAAAGTTATCTCCAATTATCTCCTCTGATCTCGAGCGTGTGATACAATGGGGAAAGAACTAGCTGGTTACTTTTAATGCATCTAAAACCAAACTTTTATATTTACATCATCACCGCTCTGATCTCCATCTCGCATCAATTTAAATGAATGAATCTCGTCTTAGGGAGGCCTCGTGTTTCGACAATTTTCTTAAGTCGACACTTCAGATTGTACATACGTTTTCAAAAACTATTAAAATGAAATTTCGTACTTGGGATTATTGACTACCGGCATAAGGGCATAAAGAGGCCAGGCATTAAAACTTGAAAAATTCACCAGGTCTGATTTTCGAACTTCCATACATAGTCGACGACGTCTTATCTGAGCCAAAACATTTGCAAATATTGTATGTTTTATTTCCTCTTGAGCATGGCATTAGATTTGTGACTCGCAAATAAAGAAAAGTTAAATCATATAAGAAAAATAAAAAATAAAAGTTCTTTTCTGTTTTATGAAACACACCTACATATACACTTGAAGAAAACCTGAATGCATTCTGGAGAGCAGCTGAATATTACTGGAGAGAAATTGAAAACCTACTACGATTACTAAAGAGGACACGAATGGCCGATGAAGATAAATATAATGCTTACGATTGTCCACGATTGTCCACGATTGTCCACGATTGTCCAAATTCTGTCTTTACAGGGGGAGGTCAGAGTATCCTGGTACGAAGATACTTTTCTTTACAAGTAGACACTAACTAAATATTCAAAATAACATTGTATTCCTCCTTGGTATAGCTAACTCATACTAACTTTAAGGGAGAAATGGTGAACTTTCTTCAAATATAACATATAACAGCACAAAACTGGACAAAACATAGGAAAAGAGAAATCATTTTCTTGAGATAGCGAAATACAAAGAGATCATAAAAAAGGTGCATTGTGCCATATGCAAATGGTGAATTACGGACAAGAAAATATTTTTCGCATCGTCTTAACTAACGTGTTTGAAAGGTAAATGGGATTTTAATGGGATATCCTAATATCTATGTATCTCATAACGAGGTTGAAGTGTTCGCTCAAAGAAGGGGGCCCCCGGGATTTCTGAGGATTTTGAGTAATGTAAAATAAAATAAAATGCACACACATACATATATATGCATATATATGTGTGTATATACACACATAAACACACATATATATATACATATGCATATATATATATATATATATATATATTTAGTAGAAATGTTAATTAATAAAAACCTGAAGAAAGTGTTCAATACTGTTGTAGGGCAAATATGCGTTTTATTTTTTACTAGCGGGGGTACCCGGCGTTGCCCGAGTGTTTGTTTCCGGGACGGGGGGAGTTTTAAAAATGTTATCGTAGGTAAGTAGGAAGGATCAAACTCGGAGTCATGAGTAAAAGTAGGAAGATAATGTGTTAAAAAAAACAAAAAAAACATCTGCAACGTTAACAGTTCGGCCACCAAGAAAAGTCCATTCCAGTTGTTTAGGAAAAAAAACAAAATAAAAACGACTACGGTAGGTCGGCGCGAACGTAAAAATATAATGTGAATTGTCCAGCACGCTAACCACTACGCCACAGAGCACTGCAGCTTAGTTTAGTGATTTTAAATAACTTAATATGAAAGAACTACGAAGCCAAACCGGTGTGATCTTCTCAACTGTTCCTTGTGAACGATCCCCAAACGGTGTTAAGTGGTGGCAGGGAGAGGAGGAATTTCTTAGAGAGAAAATATTTTACCACTTCCATTGATCTTAACCGATTTTGGCCGTGACTTCTCAGCAGAAAAAGTATAGAAATCTAAGATTATCGAGAAATTTGAAAAATAATAAGCCTATCACACACCTCAGATATTGTTCTGCCGTTTGTGCATATTATATTTGCATGAAATATCTTGATTTTTAATCCTATTAATGTCAAAATCAGACGAGAAAAATGAGTTCATTTTATTTATATAGAGAAGATTACCGTTTTTTTCTGTTTAGTTACATTGTTTTTTCAGCTGCACGACCGTTTTTTGGCCGTCACGTAGCCTCTTCAGACTTTACTTTCGTTTTCTGTAAAGACTAAGGAGGCTACATGACGACCAAAAAACGATCGCGTAGCTGAAACAATAATGTAACTAAACAGAAAAAAGGTAATAAAAAATAAAACGTATATATATATATATATATATATATATATATATATATATATATATATATATATATATATATATATATATTTCATGATTTTCTTGGGGGTACAAAACTTTATTAAGGAAATCATGAAGGGAAGATGTATTCCTTCGGAATTCATTTTATATAAAAAAAATACCGAGGAGAAAAGGAAAATTGATAGCGACTAAAAATAAAAGTAGGGAAATAGAAAAAAATGGCCTACCCAAAACACACACAGCGGATATTCCCTTAAGACGCATTCTATCCATGGTAGGGTCCTAACAATAGAAGGTTGCAAAATGGATCTTTAAGTTTTTTAGAAACGATAGATCTTTGTGCTGACTTTTTATATCGCAGCCAAAGTCCACCACCTTCCGTTCCTGAACACGTTTTTGTTGAACTAATTAAATTTGCTGTTACATCCGTTGAATTTAGCTTTACTGATGTAATGTACAGACAAATTGATGGTGTGTACATGGTCTCCGTGTTGGGACCCACATTGGCCAACATGTTTGTAGGATTCCATGAGGAAAAATTAATGTCCGGACCCATAAAACCATTGGTCTATTTTAGATATGTAGACGACACGTTTTGCCTATTTGATAGTAATTCGGAGGCAAACGAATTTTTCTCGTTACTAAACAGTATGCATCCGGCGTTAAAGTATACGTATGAAAGTGAAGATAATTCCACCCTGGCGTTTCTCGGGGTTTTGGTAACGAAAACTCCATCTAGTTACCTTACATCGATTTATCGCAAACCGACATTCACTGGGCTCTATATACGCTGGGATTCATTCTACCCTAACAGGCGCAAATATAATTTAATTTGGACATTAACACATCGTGTCCGAATGATCTGCTCGCCAAAAAAATTGTATGAGGAATTAAATACAATTACATATGGTTTGTCCAATAATGGGTATCCTTAAGATGTAATTGAAACCATCATTAAAAGGAAAAGAGCAGATTTTTTTTACAAACAAAACCTAATATGGTGGATAAATGTCCGGTTTATATTCAGTTGCCGTGGTTGGGAAATGTAAGTGAAAAATTCACCAAACACATTAGTTCAACTGTTGAAGGATGTTATTTTGCTCCAAATGTTCGTGTTGTGTATAATACAGCACCATTAATGGCTTCCAATAAAAAAAATGTTCTACCCCCTCATCATATTAGTAATGCCATTAATTCATTTAAATGTGGTTGCGGTTCCGACTACGTAGGTCGAACATCTTTAAAATTGGCAAGTCGCATACAACAACATGTACCGAACAAAATAATAGAACATCCCTACCTACCGACGCTATAAACAACACACATGGATCCGCTAATAATGGAACACTTTATTAAATACCAGGATGGTGGAACGAACTTCAGCATCGACTCTTTCTCCGCATTGAGTCGAGCTCACTCCGTATATATTCTAAAAGTCTTGGATACTGCTCACGTTCGCCTTAGGAAGCCTTCCCTTTGTAAGCAAAAGGACTGCTTGTTGGGTTTGAACCTGCTCAGCCTCTAAAATTCATCCCCATACAATTGCTCTTACTCCCGTCTATTTTTTTTAAATTTTATGATTAAGGAAACAAAATTACTAAAATATAAATCACTCGATTCTAATTTTGATGAGTGAGGGCAAAACATGTCAATTGACTCGTTTTGATTTTTTTTTCTGTTTCCCTACTTTTATTTTTAGTCGCCATCCATTTTCCTTTTCTCCACGGCCTTTTTTTAAATGTGAAATGCTTCCGAATGAATACATCTTCCCTTCATGATTGCTTTAATATATATATATATATATATATATATATATATATATATATATATATATATATATATATATATATATATATATACTAGCAAATGTAAGTGTCGTTGACTGGGTTCAAAAACAGCCTACAGAAAATGGACTCTGATTTATGAAAGTATGATAGGTTATGAAAAGGAAGGGTTGTAAAGAGATAGCTTCGAATTTGGGGGTATCAAAACCAAAGCAAAAGATGATGAAAGTAAAAATAAAATAGATAAACCCCATAGTTTATTATACCATACCTGTTCACACTGACACACTTATCACAATATTCTGTTGATCTATATTAAAAAAAAAACTTGATAATTTTGTGACATATTTCCATTCTATGGAGGTCAGGCGTGAACGAACACCTCATAATTTTATTATACCATATTTCTACAAACTGAAACATAATTATCAAAGTATACTTACGCAGATAGATATGAAAATTTTTTAATAAAGTGTGTGCCCATTTCCATTTATGGAGGCTAGGCGCGAACGCAGACCCCCCAATTTTATTATACCATCCCTATTTAAGTTAAAACATACTTATCAAAGTATTATTATGTACATCTATATCAAAAACACTTGTAAATTTTTTTTTTAATTTTTTAATTTATTATTTCCATACTTTGTCGACCAGGCGCGTACGCATACCCCACAATTTTAATGAATCATCATTATGCCAGATCAGACATACCCATTCCTGTGTCTCCATACATTTTATATCATTATATCTGATCAGCTTTCTATAATAGTCAACCATATAGGAGTCTATTCGTGACCAGACACACACATACGTTCAGCTTTATATTATTGATACTTCGACAAAGTTCAAGTAAGCAGTGTCTTCCTGTGAATCAGCGGAAATACATGTCTATTAGGTATGACACTATTTACCGACGGCATCAGAAAAAAAACGTAAAGCTAGTAGAATGAAATTAATTTCAAGTAATTTTTACTCTGTATGGAATAAGATGAATCAGAATTTTAATTACGTATTTACATTATTTATAAAACTAAAGAATTTGGATTTGAACATCACAAAATGACAGAACCTTAATAAATGAAAAAAATAACGATGAAAAAAAATTTACAGGAAAACACGCAAAATAAACATTAAAAACATAAGGAAAATCAGTACATATATATCATACATTATTAATTTTTAGTTCCATCATTAATTAAGTGAAATATAGCAGTAACGTCTTAATTTTAGCTGAATATATTATGAAAAAGACGTTATATGTGTGTATATCGAGATGACATATCACATTTAACTAGACAAAACCTAAAACAATTCACTTTCGGTTGTTATGGATGGCTCAAAGTGAAAAATTTTCATTGTTGATATCAGTTTAATAATTTTCCATATAGTAATTTTAGCCAGAAAAAGTAATATTGCAATTATTCCTATTCAATTCTTCTTATAAAGTTTAACTGAATCCTTAAATAAACTTAATATATGTACATTGATACATTGAAACTTTACATTTCATATACTAAAAAATATAGATGCCTATATATATATATATATATATATATATATATATAATAAAATCATATATGAATGTACGTATATATATAAATATATATATATATATATGTATAAATGCATATACATATATAAATGCATATATATATAAATGTACATACCTGCCCATATATGCATGTTAAGACATATATATATATATATATCTGCATTAAAACAGAATTTATATATATGTATATATATATGTATATATATATATATATATATATATATATATATATATATATATATATATAACGCATCTCATCAGAAGAGTAGAGAAGGTGCTAGGCAGCATGGGGGGATGCGGCGACTAGCGTAAGGTTCGTTAGGGATGAAAAAGATTAAGAGGAATTATAGATTGTTGGGTGAAGCTTTAATGAATTCTAAATAAATAAGGAGAGGCTTATTATATATAGTATGATATATAAGAATATAAATTGTCTTTAACATAGTATTGAGATACATATACATACCCACAGATGCACGTCCCCACACGTATGCATGGACACAGATATGCATGCATACACGCATGCACATATGCACACACATATGCGCTCGTTATATACATCTGCAAAGATACACACCCACACTCACTCACGCACCGATATGTGCGCACACATATACATACAGATATATAGCGTGACATGCCGTAAATATGGTCACAGGTTTCATCCGCATATACTTACATACGCATAAATAAACGCCCACGTGATCCTAGTGGTCATAGGTAGCCATATTTATAGATTTTGGGGAGGAGTTTGGGGTGGTTTATATTGGGATTGAGTGCTGTATTTATTGTTCTACGTTGGGGTATTTGTTTTTTTTTCAGGGTATTTTCGATCAGTTTAGGCGGAAGGCTATATTGTGGTGTATTACTCTAAGGTATGTGTCTATGCACATAAAGCATCGGTCAGTTGTACATTTCCATGCGAACTTAAGTGTGCATATGTAAATCCACATAGTTATATGCAAACAATTTCTGTGTTAAGTCGTGGAGGTTGCATGTAAGGTGTGTTGGGGTTGGACAAGAGGTTGGCTAGGGGGAGGGAATTGATGCCGATTATTGGGTGGTTATGTGGGATGAGTTTATTTGGTGTTTAGAGTTGGTGGTGATTGGGAGTATGTGTTATTTTGTTGGATTTAGGGGGATTCTTAAGGGGGTAAGGTGGTGTGGGATGTGGGGGAATTGTTTAAGGGGGGTTGGTTGAGGGTATGTCATCGTAGTTGTGGTGGGTAGTTGTATTGGATGTATAATTTAGCGGATTTAAGGTGGTGTTGTCTAAGGGCTGTTTTAGAGAGGTGTATAGTTGCTAAGAAGGTGAGATTTGTAATGCATACAGTTTATGGTGGTTTCCTGTTTTTGTTTAGTAATTTGTCTCTGCCTTTAAAATTGGACAGAAGGAGTTTCTCGTTTAGGCAGAGGAGACATGGGGAGTTTAGGGATTTACATGTGCTAGATTTTCAAAGGATTTCCCATTTAATGGTTCGTGTAAGGTTATTTTGGGTTAGATGAAGATAGTGGGTAGTTAGTGAGGTTTTGTTAGGGTGGTTGGGGTTTGTGAAGGAGCATTTATGTACTCTGAATCTATCCTTAAATGAGGTGCCGGCGAGGCCAATATAATATTTTTTGTCGTTTGGGTTTCCTTTAGGTGTGATTGTGGCTTTATATACTACTTCTGTTTGTAGGCATTATTGATTAAGTGGGCATTCCTATTTGTTGGTGCAGTTGCACTTGTTCTTGTTGGTGTTGTTTGTATTTTCATCTTTGTTAAGTGTTTTTCTGTTATGTATCTTGATTATTTGTTCTAGGTTGTCCGTGCAACTGTAGCTGAGTTTAATAGTGTTTTTGTTGAGGATTTTGTGTAGTAGGTGGCTGGGCGGAAAGTGGTTGTTTATTATTTGGAAGAATTAGTGCCAAGCTTTGTTTTGACCATTGTATTGAAGGGGGGTTGTACCAAATTATTTTCCTACTTCTATTTCTCTTGTTTGGGGTATTGGTTGGATTAGGTGCAATGTAATTGAAGGTGGTGTTTGGATGATCACTTTCCTTAAGTGCATTTTCGTAGAAGGGTGTGTGTTTGTTAAAAATTTCGAGTTTGGAGGAGTTGGTGCTAAGTCTTTTTTCGATAGACGTGTAGTCCAGGCAAAATAAGGTTCGACTTGGAACAATTGCAACATAATTTTTTTTCACCACCAGGCATTCCCATGAGGTGTCTAGAACATCATACTAAAAGTCCTAAGAAATCCACGTTGAGGAAATATGTCTAATTTGCATATATCCAAGATGGCCGCCAATTTTCGATAATTTGCCATATCTCCGCATTTAGATGTCATAATTGAGTGATTTGAAGTGCTAAAATGGTGTTTTGAATACAAGAGTTTACGTGGAATAGGTCACATTTTATTGGATAAAGAATTAATAGCAAAAAATCTAATATAGCCAAAAAATATTGAAAAATGTTCATATGCGTGGTATCCGAAACATAGGCAAACTGAAATGTGACTGTTTTGTTGCCTCATGTGACTAACTCTTGACTAACTTTATATTATAGCTTTATTATAACTTACTAACTCTTGACTAACTTTATATTATAACTTTATTATAACTTACTAACTCTTGACTAACTTTATATTATAACTTTTTATATTTAACTATTTTATTTTATAACTTTATATATTATTTTTTGTTTCTATTCCAGGGTAACTAATCTGATATTCAGCAAACATTGACAATGGGGAAGAGTCGCATCTGTAATAAATCAATCTCTGACGGAAAGGCGACAGTTGTACTTCGAACAAAAGGCAGCGATGGCGTTAATCGTGCAAGTAGTCAACGTGGTAGCGATTTGGTAGTGAATCCTGAGGTAATCTCGTCAGCATCAGACAAAGCCAAACTCTTTGTCAAGAACTTTGCAGCTAATTCTATCCTTTGCGGTAAGACCGCCAACCCCCAATATTTCCTCCTGTATCAGAAAACACGCTATGTGATATACGTATATCTGTACGTGATGTTACAAAGCTAATCAAAAACCTTGATTCCAGTAAAGCAACTGGCCCTGATGGTATTCCAATTATAGTACTCAAAAAACTTCAACCTGAACTAGCGCCCATACTTAAAAAACTGTTTAAACGTTGTCTTAAGGAGAATAGTTTCCCATCTCCCTGGAAAATCTCATCAGTATGCCCTGTATTTAAGAATTCAGGTGATCGCTCATCCCCCTCTCAGTACAGGCTAATAAGTCTCCTGTGCGTCATGAGTAAGTTGCTAGACTCTGTGTAAAATACAGAAGTAATCAACCATCTCAACAAAAATAACCTTCTTAGTGACACTCAATATGGTTTCCGTTCTGCTAGATCTACAGCAGATGTCCTTACAGTTATATCTCATAGGATTAGCAAATCTCTCGACTGTGGCAATCTTTCTAGGGCAATTGCTCTTGACATATCTAAAGCCTTTGGTAGGGTATGGCATAAAGGTTTACTTCATAAGATCTCTAGCTATGGTATTGCTGGAAAAGTCTTCTCAATTATTAAATCATTTCTTTCTGATAGGTTCATAAGAGTAGTAGTTGAGGGACAAAAATCAGAAGCTCACAGTATTAATGCCGGTGTCCCTCAGGGATCCATCCTGGGCCCAACTCTTTTCCTGATCTACATTAATGATCTTCCAAATCATATCCTTACATCATTTGTAGACATTTATGCTGACGACACTACCATTTATGGTAGCACATCTAAGACAGTAAACGACGAAGTTCTCTCCAATTCTCTCTCCTCTGATCTTGAGCACGTAGTACAATGGGGAAAGGAGTGGCTGGTTACTTTTAATGCATCTAAAACCAAGCTTCACTCTTTACATCATCAACATTCTAATCCACATTTGTCATCAATTGAAATGAATGGCTCTCGTCTTCAGGAGGCCTCAAGTTTTGACAAGCTTCTGGGCTTGACAATTACTCCTGATCTTAAATGGAACACGTATATCAAATATGTTGCCAAGGCCGCTGGAAAAATGGTGGGATCTTTCTATCGATCCGGTAGATATCTCACTGCTGATTCTATTCTCTATCTATATAAGAGCCAGGTACGTCCAAGGATGGAATACTGTTGCCACATCTGGGCAGGAGCTGCTAGAAAGGACTTGTCCTGCCTTGATAGAGTTCAAAATAGACTTCGTAGCATCGTAGGAGATGTCCTTTTCTCCTCCTTGCAACCTCTATCTCACAGAAGAGATGTTGCGAGTTTGTCTCTGATGTATCGTTATTTTCATGGAAAGTGTTCAACTGAGCTTCCATCTATGGTCCCCCCCTCGCCAAACTTTCACAAGAAACACTCGTCTAGCTGTAAACACTATCAATAATTTCCCCCACTCTTTATCTGTGCCTAAATCTAAACGTAGATTCCATGAACAAAGCTTCTTTCTTAGAACTGCACGCCTGTGGAATTGTCTTCCGTTTTCCTGCTTTCCGGCTGACTACAATATGGTTGTCTTCAAGTCTAAAGTAAATAAGTTCTTGATGAGCCGTTCCATATAAGTTATCAAATTTACCAAATTTTCATTACTAATGATTACTATATTGCCCAATTTCTACTGTACACTCTTTAACCCTTATCCTTGTGTGGCCTCTGGGCCTTGATAATGTGGTGATGCCTTTGTTAAAAAAAAAATCCAGGAGAGACACTACACGTAGAATGTCGCCGCAACTATTGCAAAGCAGAAAATATTGCACGTGACCTAGCAAGGCAGCAACAACCACCAAAACCCCGCTGTGAGCTCCGTTCTGAACTACACTTCAATTTTCAAGAACACTGCTTGTTGTGTGGACAGTCAGCTAAAAATGGTAGGAAGCAAAGAGAACTGGGGGTTTTCCTAGTTAGGACAGAAGACTTTCAGAAGAGTATCCTTCAGGTTTGTAATTCTAGAAATGACGAATGGTCTGCAACAGTATTAGGCAGAATAGCATCGGTGAATGACCTACACGCAGCGGATGCAATGTATCACCAGCAGTGCAGTAGCAACTTTAGGACAGGGAAAGACATTCCTACCTAGCACTCTTTAGACATCAGTGGTACTGGAGACTAACCAAAGAGGCTCAAACTCGGAAGGCCTGAGATAGACGAGAGAACGTCAGCGTTCCTGGAAGTGGCTCAGTTCTTAGAGGAAAATGACGAGGAGCAAACCACCATACATGACCTTGTTCTCAAAATGTCAGAGTTTCTTCAGAACACAGATCATGAACCTTACAGTGCTAAATACATGAAAACTAAAATAAAGGAGCACTTTGACGAGAGGGTTGTAATGACTGTGCTGAGCACCAAAGAATGTGTGGTCACATTGCGAGATGCAGCAAGCTCAATCCTCTATGCATTCCACAAGCAACAGAAAGCTGAAAATATTGAAGATGGCAAGTTGAATATTATTGAAGCTGCTGCAAAACTCATTGCCAGTGATGTAATATCCATGGAAACCCCAAAAGATTTCTATCCAGACACGGGAGACATTGCTGATTCTGTTAGCTACATTCCAAACTCATTGCAATTACTGCTTAGGACTATGTTTGCTGGCAAAAATGTTGGTGTAAAACTTGCTTCGATTGGGCAGGCCATAATGCAAGCCATACGACAAAAGGGCAATAATAACCCCTCTTCAGCTTGGCCTCGGTATCCAGATGCACCACCATTTTGCGTCACGTTTTTTGGTGGACACGCTTCACGGCATGGGTTTTCATCTTCCTATGCTGAGGTCATGAAATATGAACGGAGTACAGCTGTTGTACAAGGTACTGAGATCCCTGGGTATTCCGAAGAGCACCATATAGAGTATATTGCCGATAATGTGGACCATAATGTGGCAACAATTGATGGCACAGGGATATTCCATGGAATGGGCATTATAGCAACTGTTACACCATAAACAAAAACAAGCAAGGCTGTCCCCACAGTCCATGTGACGGCTAAAGAGATTGCTGTCATTGGTCGCATCAACATTCAGTACTTCAAAATTCCTCCAGCATTGGAACCTATCATCTACAATCCACTGGTTCGCACGACAGAAGAGGATCCAACATCAGAGTTAGGAAAACTGTGGAAGACATCATTACTTCTCCACTCTCCAAGGCCATCATGGTCTGGCATGATGCAGTGCCCGCATCGAGGTCAACACACAGGAAAAGCTTCTGTTACATTCCTTCCAATGATTGACCTTGATCCCAGTCATGCTTCATGTATCTACTCTACAATGAAGTTTGTGTCTACCCAAGCTCAACTATACGACGTTACTCCAATCCTCACATTCGACCAACCCTTGTACTGGAAAGCTTTAACGATTATAATGTCTCAACCAAATGACAGTGATCTCAAGCGCATAGTCCTCAGGCTTGGGGGATTTCACATGCAGATGAGCTTTCTTGGGAGCATAGGTCACCTAATGGCAGGCTCGGGACTGCAAGAGTTGCTCGAAGTGGTATATGCTGGAAACACAGTGCCCCACATGATGACAGGCAAAGCTGTTTCCAGAGCAGTGTGGGGACATATGCTGATAGATGCTGCACTGAACACCATTTTGGTCGCTGATGTCTACAATGTGCCTGTGCCAACCAAAGACACAGTTCAGGAACCACAAGTGGCAACTGTTGATACTGAGACAGATAATGTAGAACCACAAGATATTCCTTCAGATACAGTGACGACTGACATAACTACAGCAAGTTAATTGTATGACAGAGCAATGTCCTCTTCCCTCTCAGTGGAAGAAGTTTGCTCTGCAAAAGTGTTGCAAAGAATTCAAGCTGAACTTGACAACAAAAAGGAAATGATGACTATGCCAACAGCAAAACTCTGGTTGCAGTATCTCAGCATGGTGGACACCTTGCGGAAATTTATTAAAGCTGAAAGAACAGGGAACTGGAGCTTACACCTCCAATGTGCGCACGATATGCTGCCCTACCTTGCCGCTTCTGGACACCGACTGTATACAAAGTCTGCATATGTTTACCTGCAAATGATGACCGAACTACCAAATACACATTCGGATGCGTATAAGAAGTTCTAAGAGGTATACCACGTTGTGCGGCGCAGTGATAGATACTGTGCAGGGCTTTCCACAGATCTGATCATCGAACAAGTTTTGATGAGAAGTATAAAGACGCATGGCGGCCTAACTCGAGAAAAAGGGATGACAGAGATTCAGCGCTTACTGTGGGTCCTATCCATGCCAGCATGCGCAAACATCAATGATGCAATGCAGAAGTTCAGCGGGGTCTCCTACGAAACCAGCGACCAATACAAAGATATTTCGAAAGCTAGACAGGCCAGAGATGTCAAGGACACCCTCGATCTTATCAGCTATCTGAAGGAAAGATATCCATTCAAGGAGAATACCTCACTTCACAACATTGCTAATGGCATGGCCGCTCAGGACGGAGTCAATATTGACCAAACAAAAGAAATTGGAGAAAAGATTCTTGTGAGCATGGCAGGAAAATCTGTGGAAGAGTTCACCTTCCGAAAAGCCGATGAAGCAATGACACTTGCATCCAGATCAACTGTCAAAGTCAGAGGGGAATCTGTAGTAGTGGATCCACAATTGGTGTTCCAGCGACTGGTAATTGTAGGTGAACGGTGCAAAGACTTGTCAACGTTATTCAAGTTCGAACTTTGTAGCCACCCTCCTGCCTTATTTGACTCGTCATCCCTTCCCTTGCAGGCCAATAAGGCAGTCCTTGCTGATGTTCTGTGGAAGTCTATAGATGAAGAACAACGTGAGCCGAGTGTAGACCAAGTCCAATACGTCCTTGATGGCGGCGCGCTACTCCATCGGATTCCCTGGCCAAGAAGTTCCACATATAATAGTGTGTGTCAGATTTATGTCAGATATGTGACACAGAAATATGGAACTACTGTCATTGTTTTCGATGGCTACAAAGATGAACCCACAATTAAAGATGCCACCCACACAACAAAGAAGAACAGGAACCTTCTCTAGTTTGACCGTAAGCTTTGGTGGTGGTATGATCATCCAATCCCAGAAGGAGGACTTCCTGAACAACAAGGCAAACAAACAGCGCTTCATAAATTTTCTCAGCGACAAACTAGAAAGGGCTGGATGCAGCACAGAACACGCAAAGCATGATGCTGATGTTCTCATTGTTCAAACAGCCCTTGCCTCTGCCAGAACAAGAGATACGGTTCTCATTGGTGACGACACAGATTTGTTGGTCCTCCTGTTGTATCACGCTGATATGACCGAAAACGAACTGTGTCTGGTATCAGAGTCAAAGCAAGCCACCAAATTGAGAAGGGTGTGGTGCATAAAACAGTCGAAAAAGTTGCTGGATCCTCAGATTTGCGACCATCTGCTCTTTGTCCATGCTATTCTTGGCTGCGATACCACTAGTCGCCTGTTTGGATTGGGAAAAGGTTTGGCAGTGAAGAAGGTGAAGACTGATTCCCTGTTTCGTGAGCAATCAGAGATGTTCCACAAATCAGGGCAAACACCGGAGGACATAACTGCTGCAGGAGAGAAAGCTCTGGTATCACTGTACGGTGGTACCAAAGAGGAAGGACTGGACAGCTTAAGATACAAACGGTTCTGTGACAAGATTTCCAAGAACACATCTTCCGTGGAACCACAAGCTCTACCCCCAACATCAGCAGCTGCAAGATTCCATAGCCTCCGTGTCTATTACCAGGTAATGGAGTGGAAAGAACATGTGTTAAAATGAAGCCACAAGATTGGGGATGGCACCTTGTGGACAGAAGGTGCATGCCTATACAGACAGATTAGCCCGCAGCACAACCGGAGATACTGGATGCCATCTGTTGTAGCTGCAAGATAAACTGTAAAACAAGGAGGTGGACATGCCAAAAATATGGTCTCCATTGCACTGCCGTGTGTAGAGAATGTCGTGGTACAAGTTGCTCTAACTCACAGGTGCCCGATTTGTCAGATGATGTAGACGACGATGCTTAACCCGGATACCGCAAAGTGGCACTACTGGAATTGACACTCTTGAAATTAATATTGATGATCTGTTGTTGAAACACAGGATTACTGTTGTTCATTAGTATGATAACAAACTTATCTATGGCTACAATTGTGTTTTCCTACATTTCAGTACGCCCTAGGTTAAAAAATGTTGAGCAAATACATTCTAAAAATAGGCATTCTTTCCAGCATATTGGATTTTTGGCTATAAATTCTTTATCCAATAAAAATGTAACCTACTCCACGTAAATCCTTGCGTTCAGAAACACCATTTTAGCACTTCAAATCACTCAATTATTACATCTAAATGCGGAGATATGGCAAATTATCGAAAATTGGCGGCCATCTTGGATGTATGCAAATTAGACATATTTCCTCAACGTGGATTTCTTAGGACTTTTAGTATGATGTTCTAGACACATCATGGGAATGCCTGGTGGTGAAAAAAATTCTGTTGCAATTTGTTCCAAGTTGGGCCCTAAAATGTGCTATATTGCCTGGACTAGTGGGGATATGTTTAGTTATATGTTTTGGGTGGTTTGATAGTGGGTGTATATAAAGTGGTAAGTATTGTCTTTGGTGTAGGGTTCGTGTGTGTTGCTTAAGAGGTTGAGAGTTACATCGAGAAAGTTGACGGTATTTATGTTGGATTTGATGTCTAGTTTTAGGCCTATTCTGTTCATTTCTTTAGTTAAGATTTTCTTTATTTTTTCACATTTGGTTCAATTTGAGTTTTCAACTATTATGAGGCCATCGTCTCTATATAGTCCTATGTTTTATTATCTAGAGTGTTAGTTAGGTTGTATAGAATGAAGAGACCGTCAAGATCAGTTGCTTATATATATATATATATATATATATATATATATATATATATATATATATATATATATATATATATGTATATATCTTTTGATAAGCAATGTTTTCTATTGGATAAAATAAGTTTTGCGCGATACAATACATTTTTTAAGTATTGCTATCTTGTGTCGTTGTGGGCACTCGCCCTTAATAGTCAAGAGGGAGGAATGTTGCTGGTTGTTATTTTTGCATACAGATATGTTGAACATATTATATGACGTATTAGTAAAGGCCTCGAAGTATTGATTTTTTGGTTATTATTTAATTCCGGTGTGTACATGAGGATTTAGTTTTTCTTTAATAAGGTATTATAGTTAGCATATTATTATTTTCTACTAAAATAAGTATGTAAGCCACATAGGGAACTTTATATTATTTTAAAATATTTTTTATTAGATCTGCAATGTAGATTTTACTTAGAGTTGCTCCAAAGACTGATCCAATTACAATCCATCTATTTGTATATATATATATATATATATATATATATATATATATATATATATATATATATATATATCCTTCTCAATACAGGAGAATTTTCTTTTGGGGGGGGCGTCCTACCAAATGATTTAGCTTTCCCATAATTCTCACTGTTCTTTAGAAAGTTGCAAACAGCAGTTTTACTGTGATTTACCTTAACTCGCTGTGACAAACCTTACTTATTTATCCTAGAATTCGAGAGCTCTCAACTTCTGTTAGTTTTCTTTCTTTATGCATAGTAACGCCTTTACATAGTGATTGCTAATCTCTAACTGAACTAAAACATTAGAATTACAAAAAATATAACAACTTATACCCTTGGTATTACAATTTTGATCATGTGTGAAAAGTCTAATTTAATAAAAATGCAAATTTGTAAATAAAACTTTTAGAATGTACCTTTTTCCATAACCTTTTAGATTGTAGTATTAGAAACATTAAGTGGGTGGAGTTTCGAATCTATCTTTAAAAAAAGTTTCTTTTTTAAAGAGTTTTTAAGTGGTCTTAAATTAAATATCAGCAGTATATATATATATATATATATATATATATATATATATATATATATATATATATATATATAAATACATACATATGGGAGTGTATGCTACTTTTGTTGTGTATTTTAATTTTTAAAATATCATTCACGATTGTTGTAAATTCTTTGACTATATGTCCAAAATTCCAAGTAGCGCGGTTGCAGGATACATACTTTAAATTCCTCCGTTATGACGGCGCATGATAATTATTCTATTTCGCACGTGCGTAAATGATTAAAGTTTACCTTCTGCAAAAGTAAACACAATGTCAGATGAAAACGACAATCAAACATGACTTAAAATAAAAGGAATGGCGGAAGTTCACCGGTTTTTCTGGTTTCATTGTATTGACCTTCTGTCAAATTTTTAATCAAAATCCAAAACGTAAACTAGCTTTTCCGGAAACATATTATCAATTTAGTTTGGAATTCTTTATTATTATATAATTTTTTCAGGCTTCCTTATTAATACATGATGTTACTCTCTTCACCCGAAGCAAATAATTTGGGTATAATTTTAAGTGTCTAGAATTTTATTAGACGTTTTTAAAACTTTGTGTGACCAAATAATATGTAAGGGTGCCGCTATAAATCCGACGCGCTTGCAGCATTCGTTGTACCAACTGAAACAAGTAGGATTTAGTGGGATGTAGGATGTAGTGCACGTTTATTTAATATCATTAATCATGTACATTATCACATATACTGGGGTTTTTCCTGCAATTAGATATTTTCTGATCGTGATAATTATCATCTAGCTAAAAACTAGTGTTATAATCTGTATAATTGCACTGTTTATAAGCATATCCTTTTTAAATACCAAGGTGAATAAGAATCATCTGTAATATCCATCATTTTTTTTTATTCTTCATCCTTTGAATATAACTAAAAAGAATTATATTTCTTTGTAAGTGCTTCTCTACATATAGTGTCTAGAAGTGTTTATATAATCAGAGAATAGGATAGGATCACACCATAACAAACCGTGTTTTACCTTCCTTTGTGTAAATACAACACATTTTTATTAAAGGGGTTATTAAAGTTAAGTCCGTAATTTTGCGCTTTCGTTTTGGTTTTTGTTGTTCGGAACTTGTCTACGGAATGTCTATCGCAAATTCATCGAATCCAACTTCTATTTATTCGCTTCCTGAAGTATTAATCTCGACATCATTTAAATATCGGTTAGTGATAATGTTCCTGCGTCATTTACGAGTATAAATGGGATCCTTTACAATGTAAATAACATTTTACATCCGTTTATTTACTATCCTAGTTTACGAGATGGATTTATGCACACCGGAAAGAAAACCTATTTTCTAATGACGATACATCTTTTCGTAGCATTTATACTATGCATATCGATTTGCAATAATCTACCAAACATTACTTTATCTTTGTAGTAAACATTTCTTTCGCTGCTGTCGTAAGATATGAAGTATTGTTTTTTGAGGTCATACTATATACCTTCACATATAATTCGAGAACGTTTTTGGTAGTTTTACACTTTTATCTTTTACAAGTTTCGAAATTACACACACTGTTGCCTTAATATTTATGTTAGCATATGAAATCAAATGTTGAATTTGCTTGCCAAAATCTTGCGACTCCACATCCCGATGCTCTGCTATCAAAACTGAAGTCCAACTCCCGACTCTCTGCTATCAAAATTTAACTAACAAACTCGATACCCACTGCCAACAGTCAACTCTAGAGCACGGCACACTTCTGACAACACTTGTTACTCTGACATTCAAATCCAAAATGAACTCGATCTATGAGAAATCTGGCTTGTTATATCCAACCAGAAGAATCTCATTTGAATGCTTGTTGATAATATCGCAAGCATATTAAAAGAAAATTTGGTCATTTATTTCTTTATTCATCGTTCTTTTTTCCACATGGGAACCTAAAGACTGCGCATAAACATGTTTGTACTAATTTCTGAAGCGTTTAATTTAAAAAAAGTAACTAGTTCTGCCCTTGGTAGCATTTTATATCACAACATAAGACGACCCGACAGTAATGTGTTATAATACAAAAATTTCAATATAATATTTTAAATCCAGTACACGTGAACTGATTTCCTCTGATACAATATAGTCAATGAAACAAAACAAAGCAGATTATTAATGAGTGATAGTTATTCCCTATATTTACATTTCCGGCAAATTCGCGAATATATCACTCAGCAGTATGCAATCAGAATCCTTTACTGTGCCAGGAATTTATGTTGATCCTATTAATTTAATAGTGGGTGCATTCTCTTCCAAAGCACAACCTTTGAATTTTCAATGTGTTTCTTCATGAATGTCCAAGACTACACACGCGAAATTTCATTACCGAGTCATTAGCAGGAATGTCTTTTATTATTGCTTTTTGTAATACTTCAAGAAAACCCCTCAGTCGTAAGGCATAAGTATTATATTGCAGATTGAATATACATCAGCCATTCCTCGGTGTAGTTTTCTCTAATTGTTCATTAGGACAGGTCGACCTTGGAACCCCGGTGAGACAATGGTTATGATAGTTGGGATTTGATATAGAAAAGACCTACGCGAAATATTTTTCTCAAATATCTTTGCTTGAGGAAATGACTTTAAAAGTTGAAAAATTGAAGTGATTACAAGTTTTTCGGTGAATTATTAAGAACGTCCCGTCATCAAAACAATCCGTACTGTTAAGAAAATAGAATCATTATTTAGAATATGTTTTAAACTACATTTTTAAATATGATGAGTGAGAATTAATAAAATAAATATTTACTGTAAAGGAAAAAAATATGTTTTTTTTAAATAATAACGACCAAAGTTCACTTTTTAATTTCAGAAACATTTTTGGGTTGGGAACATTTTAGATTTCACCGTCGAAAAACACGCTCGTTATTGATATTGAAAATGAACCTTTGTTTATTATTTAATTTGGAAACATTACAATTAAAGCTGAATTATTTCGAAAGGAAAACGAAAAAGGCTTGTTTAAAATATACATTATTATATTTCAAGTGTCTGCAATGAATTTAAACATATTTGTTTTATCTTTTTTAATTCGTTTTTCTATTAGGTTGGTGAAAAATAATGCCATTTTTTGACGTTCAAACGAACGTCAAAAACATTATTTTTGCACCCACATAATGTTTCATATCAAATTTTATTTGAATTTTTATCAAAATATTGTAATACTCCAGTTTTATATTAAAACAACAAAAATATTCCATATAATTTTATTCTACACATTCTTTACGAAACATAACCATGTAAATTGTCAAGTTTTTCTACTTAATAAAAATACTTTGTAGAAAATTAGTGTCAAATTTTAACTTCTTTTATTTTAGGGAGTAATTCTTTTTAAGCAGTGTTTTCTTCTAAAATTATAATTTTAAAATCAGATTACCCACAAAGATTTATAAAGTATATAAGGAAACTCCTTTAAAGGGTTTTCGTTATTTGTGCATCTATGTTATTGCGCTAAAATACCTTTGTTATTTAGAAAGCAATTCTTAATATGGGAAAGAGGTTGCATTGTAACTATTCTGTACTTTCACCTAAAAATTTAATAAACAGAAATTTCATAAAAATTAAATTTAACTGTAAAATACTATTAAAATAGCATAGTAATATAGATGCACAATCACAGGGTTTTTAAACACTAAACATCCGTTAATTGCCAAGGAAATAATTAGTATTCGCCAAGCAGTCAATCCACAATTGCCCTTGTTAAGGTAAAATTATATAGGACAAAAGGTCGATATATTTAGCTATAAGAGGGCCAAACAGATTGTCAGGAAATCTCTTGTAGCAATCAAAGTGAAAAAATGGAGGAACAGCTGCACAGACTGTTTGATATATCTTCTTGTAGCTGTAAACTTTCTGTCTTGAGATAGGATGAATTTGTAGTAAAGTGCAAGACAGACAATTGTCAAATAAGGCACATAATCTGCACTTGTCCTTCTAACAAGGAGGTAAAATTAATTCTATAGATTCACCTGCAATTATGTTCCTTTTTTGTGGAAAATAAAATAATATATTTGTATTTATTATTTAATCTGGCTCTATTATAAAACATGCACATTTTCAAATTCTCAGGTTCCACTAGAGGAACTGCCATTTTCAGCAATTTTTAAATTAATTGATGGAACAACAAAAAGCCTAACAGCATTTACTAGTCCTTTGGGAAAAAAATTTGCGTCAATAATTATCAAGATTTCCCTTAAGTAGAATTTTAAAATATTAGTGTCCTTCCCGATCATCATTATCTGACAGCAGAAGAAACAAATAATTTAAGTGTTAAGACCAGAGGCTACTTTTTGAGTATGCTGTTGGCATTTCTTGTGGAGAAGTTAACTTAGAAAATTGGCGTATGAATCAATGAGGATGGCTAACATAAGCCACAAGGAGGATGTGTTTATGGACTAGAGTTGTCCATCCTCAAACACCATGATAAATTAAACATTTTGGTCAAATTTATCATCCAAGTGTATGCAGTTAGTTGGTTTGAGATCAAAACTGACAATAATATTCTTAACCAACAACAGTATATTTTAATATGATTGAGAGAACGCAACAGTTAACTGCAATCCAAATTACTGTTTTAAACAGTTCAAAATATAGTATCTCTGCACTACTTCCGGAAAATATAATATCGATGATAAACTTAGACAAATTGGATGTGAGAGAAGAGGGTATTCGTACGATTTTGTTCATTAGGTAAATAAATATTTATCCATTAAATTTTATTAGTTTTCCTAATTTACCCAAACAATAGTTAGTTTTATTCATATTACATCGCAAAAATATAAAAAAATAAGTGTGTTCAAATAATTTTGGTTTCTTTTGTGTTGTTTTTCCAGAAATAGTGAACAACTAAAAAGAAAAAAGAAAAAAAAGATTACTGCTATCAATTTTGCAGCCACACACTGCTCAAATTTGATTGATTTTTCTCAAAAAGTTGACATAGACACATTATTACAAAGTCATCGTGCCAGCAAATTATACCTTCATTTTCCTCCAAAGAAATTATACAGAACAATTTAGTTCTATTATAAGTTTATATTATTGCCTCTAATAAAAAATTGAAATACATTGGTTCTGTAACTTGTATCAATTTGTTATAATAATACATCTCCACATATTTTTTGAATTGTGACATTTAAAAAACTTAGTTGCTAATTAGCTTTTTACAATTTTTGTTTAATCAATGTTCATATATTTTGCTATTTATGATTCATAATTAAAATTATAATCCATGTATTTATTTGTCTGTCAATGTATTTCATATAAATATATCAATTTTAATTGAATATTTTATAAATATAGTGAAATTTCAAAGTCAGTGTTGTGGAAAATGCTATGAAAATGAAAGATTTTTCAGCATTTTTCTACACGATTTTAAAATTAAATGCTAAATTTTCTGTTCAATATGGGAATCTAATTTTTGATATATATTCTTATCACATCGAATCCCAACTATTATCACTAGTGCCATGTTTATTTTCTGAAAAAAGTTGCAAACCGACCTGTCCTATTGGTCATGTCTTTTTTAATTATCGTATATAACCTTTCTTTCATTTGTTTGATTTATTTGGTCGTTGGTGTTACAAAATGTATTTTATCAATTTCTAATCAGTTCATAGAAAGGAAATCCGTGAGTGTTGTATGGGTTAATATTTTTTCATAAATCTAGGTAATTTAAAATGCAACGTTTTATCATTTTTTGGATGATATTTTCCTCCATCACTGTAATCCGGTTGAAACATATGTTAGTAATCTTCTTTTTTATGATTCTGGTTATCATCTGCTTATGGTCGATTTGCAACATGGCATGACTTCAATAAAAACATCACTTGAAATCGGTGATTGCAACAAATGATTCAATGCTACGTTCTAGATTGGCAGATAACCTTTCTACGCAGGTACTAATGTACAGCGAGTAATAAATTTAAGCGGTTTATCATACATCTTGTGTAGTATGCATAACCGTACGAGATAGCAATGATCCAGATTGTATTGCGTCAATAAAAATTCTGATGTTTACAACACTTTTTTAAAATTCACATTGGTATTATGCCATTAAAACCCAACGCATTTCTTTATTTTATAGCTCACTAGCGGCGGGGGATGGGTGCCTGGCTTTGCCCGGTCGTAAAATACGTTTTAATATATTTTAATTTGTCCAGATTTTTTATATATTATTATAGAGTCGTGAGTAAAAAATAAAATAAAAATTTGGGTGCGATTAGCTAGAATCGAAACCGAAAGAAAAAATGTAGCATTCAAATCCGGTGACGTTACCACGGTGGGAACCTGATCCGCATATGAACAGATTAAAAATAAACTAAGATGCTTCTACAAAATGTATAACACTATTTTTCAATTTTAACCCACTTTTAGACTCCTTAAAAACTATTTTAACCGGCTAAAAATCCATGTGAAAACGGCCCATAAATAAATCCAACCATTTGAGGCCACTAGCACCGAACTGCTTCTTTTAGCTTCAGACATAGTGTTCGAAAATATGGAGACAGGCAGTCAAAAATACAGACATAGTGAGTTTTATAAAGAAGATTAAGAGGAGCTTGCAAACTATACAAGTTTGAAATATCTATATCGTATTAATTTCTGAAACCAAGAAAACTTTGTTGTGACGATACATTTTCCAGAGATGAAATATCTTCTATCATCTAATTCGCTCAGAATCTGGTCTTCTATTAATGTCTGTAATCTGACCATTTTTCCATAAAATCGTATTTTTGTTCCTTGAAATTAAATTAATTGCATTGAGTTTTTTAACTAACTTGCCTACATGTGATTTGTGTTGTTAGGTACTTTACTGATCACTAGAATATAATCCAGGTCAGCTGTCCCCAAATACAGTCGGTTACGAAATGTGTCAATTACTTGATGAAGAATTACTGACGCCATCATAACCGTAAATTGTAATCGGATCAGTACAGTCCTTATATGTAGTTATACAAAGTAGTTCGTCAGCACAAAAATATGTTTCCTCTCATTGAATTCACAAATACATATTTCGACTAGCCAGTCGGTACTGATAATCCGTGTGTTTATGGTTCAATCTAATTTAAAACTCTGAACAAATAGTATACAGCATTTTACGATTTGTTTTGTATAGATCAAGTCCTAATGTACACTCCGTTTACATTAATACTCCTATATTTGTAGCCAGTTAATTCCCCACTAATCTGATTTAAATACCCTAATGAGAATTCTCATTATAATAATACGTTAGAATATTTTATTTTTATTCGGAAATTGGCAATCGTACGGCCAGAAAAAATACGTTTGAATTGTTTTCTTTAATTTTCTTTACAATCATTAGATCACCATTTCAGTTTCAACTTTTTTAGAGGAACGTATAGAAATATCCTATATTTAAAATTATCAATCTGATTCGTGCCGCAGACGTTGTTTGAGTTGTTCATTATTACTATTATTTCCAATGATTTCCTTAATATATAACGTTTTCGATTTGCTTATCCTCAAGTGTTATTTCTTCACAGATAAGGCATTTAACTTCACTGTTGAGACAATTTAACGCATTAAAATTGACTTTTCAATTATCTACCACATTGTAAAATTTATTATTGGCATGCATGAGAAGAAAATAAGTTGAAACATAATGTCCTTATTAATTTTATCCCTATGAACATTCTGAAACGTAAATTCCGTAACTTTTAGAAATTTTAATAATGCTTCTTTTAAATTAGATTTTTATCACTGCGGTGTGTAGTTGGGTGTCTCTTGCGACTACAATAAAACTCCCTTTTTTATAGACCATTCTTGTTCCAATGCAATTAACCGCAATCTAAACATGGTGTAAGAAGTCATATGTATATATATATATATATATATATATATATATATATATATATATATATATATATATATATATATATATATATATATATATATATATATATATAGTCCTTCCACCTCCATTTTATTTCATATCGTCGGATTTAATCCAGCTCAACAATCATATATATATATATATATATATATATATATATATATATATATATATATATATATATTGCCAAAATTAGTCGGTAAATTAATTTTCGTGTTCTTAAGGATTTTTCTTATCTGTGACACATCACGTAGTTCAATGTTAGCAATGATGATACGTTAAACCAAGTTCATTTATCGGTTTAATAATTAACCTTCTGATAGCAGAATCAGCACTTGATGCGAAACTGTGCTAATATTAGATATTCAATATTATTTTCAGCTATTTGACCAAGGTTGAGTGGAGACATAATAATAGTGATCTAAGATAACACTGAATAAAATTATCATATTTCATAATAACATTTTGTACATATTAAAATCTTTTATTTGTATAAAAAAATAAGATTGTGTATTTGAGTAAAGAATTAGCAGAATTCCCATTTCTCTTTACGAGATGCATCTTTTACATAAATACTATAAAACATCAAGCGAATATTGCCCAAGGAATAAATAACAAAATAGCATGTACATTTTTGAATCACATGCGAGAAAAATGAATTATTTAAATAGTCAAAACGAGCCTGAAAAAATTCTAGGAGGAGTTTCTTGTTTAATTTGGAAATATAAAATATTGAACTTCCACTATAAGGGCTATAAACTACTCTTTTAACAACTACTCCTTTTAAAATTTTATGTCAATAAACACGTGTTATACACTGTAATCATAAGCCATAAACAATAATCCCCAAGTAACTTTTAGCCTATATAATTAGTGACTATTCTTAAAAGAAAGAACAAATAGAGATTTATATCACGTATCAAGTATAACAAGTACTGTTTACCTCGAAATAATACTTTTAAATATCCATTCTCCCTTAAATCTATTGCCTGTTATATATACACAGCTGTTTCGCCATAACGTTTTTAAACCTATTTGCCTTGGTCAGCATATGTTCTCATACAAAGAAGAAGAAAATGGTGTCTCGTATTAATATTTTAATCAACCACTCCGATCAGATATGTTGCAGACTGAACTGCCATTAAATTTCCTTCAACAATTACTTTTAGTCTTGCTACGATAAAAGACATCCAAAGAACCTCCATGTACGTATGACCTATCATTAAATCTAACTTTACTTTAATTGTCTGTTATGGCGTTAATTTATAGCATGTATAATACCTAAAACTATTCTCATGATTATCAAGTATCGTCTGCATTCATTTATTCAATTATCCGTGGTTGAGTATTTGGTTGTACGTTTATTACATTGCACGAACTTAAAATGCGAATTGGAATCGAAATATATCACGATCATCGTTGTTGGGCATGTAACAGATTAAAACAATTTGTTTACAAACTTTAGCAAGAGTTGATGTAAATTATTCTCATGTATTGATAATGCCCCCTTTTACATCGGGGTTTTTTGTCTGATGGTTAAACCTTAAATAGCACACTGATTTTGAGACGATTAGCCAAAATGTGTCAAATGTAATAATTCAAGTTAATTAGCTTAAGGAATTGCTTTCCTTTAGTGATTTGTTAGAGGATATACACCTAATAATTAAAACACTCTTCTGTTCCCAACACACGGCTTATGTGACCTTATGAGATGGGGTTGAAAACGATCAAAAGGCGAGTTTAATGCTATGTAGCCCGTTCCTGTATACATATATTGCAGATTATGTTACAAAACAACAAAACATATGAAAGGCGTCTATTATGTATCATGTTTAAGATTGTCAGATGAGGATTGATTATTATATTATTTGGATTTTTCGTGCTCCCATTTTCCTTTTAGATGTTATTTGCACAAGAAAAAGTAAAGTTACAAAAAAGAAAACAAAAACAAAAAAAAAAAAACTTGTACTTACACCCTAACGATTATATGGTTAAAAATCTTTTCTTGAAGAAAATAACAAAAAAACTTTCTGTTGAAAAATATTTTGAAAAAAAAAAAAAAAACAATAAAATACTAAAATAAAATAAATAAACAAATTTTCATTTTTCAAGCTAGTTTTTTTTTTTGTTATTTTTTATCATTTGCATTCGTTTTTGGTTTGGATTTTTTTTCATTAGTCTGCGACTGTTACGACGCTCGGTTGACATCGATGATTACCAGTCTTGCCCGATCCATGCTTGACGGGAATTCACAAAATTTCGGGTCAAATTATGCAAGAGTACCTTATATTATTTAGATTTTTCGAACTCACGTTTTCCTTTTAGATGTTTTTCGCATAATTTTTTAGAAGTATGTAAACTCCGTTTCTCTTGCAACATCGGGAATCGGTACAAATTTTGAAAGGTGTTGCTTGCCTTCGTCCAATCACTCACGACTAAGTAACCTTAAGTAATTCGTATTTGTTTTCATCGTTTCGCCCGCACTGATGACTGAAGTATGTTACTTAGCACTAGCTTTTGTTTATCATTTTTATTTTAAACAAGCAGAGTAAAAAGGTCAAATAATCTAAATAATACAATGTATTATAGCATCATATATAAAAAAAGGTTGATATGCCATCAAATAAAAAAAGAACAAAAACTATTATGTTGTTGAGCATGACGTGACACGATTACGTTCGTACCTGCTTACAAAAGACATTAATCAATTGGATTTCGGTCGGTGTTGCCGACCTGAACAACACCATTTGAAAAATGTCTCATTACATTCTGATCAGATTTAGTCGACGTTAACAATTATCTTAAAATTGTTCGGGCATCCCACTTGTTTTTTAGTCGACGTTTGTTTTCATTCAGTTAATGGAGACCGGAAGCGGTTATAAAGCGCAAAAGGAATGTTTCGTAAATATCAAAGGAGCAGCGACGTTAAATGTTATGTGATGCGTCCGTGTAGACGTCGGATGATAATCTACAGAGGCAGCTGAGAGTTTCACCATTTGCAAACGCTGAAAATCAGCGACCCGACCACATCAGCACCCGTCGCTAAATCAAAAGGTATTTACACACTAAAATTAACTTGCTAGTCACGTGGTGGGTAGGGGCGGGTCGATGTGTGCTCAGTTGGTTCGTACTTCAAAGGAGCCGTCGCTGTTGACAAATTCTGCATGGCCATTTCCGCAGACAATCCTGCTTTTCAATAGATTCTTCTGTTGCTTGGGAAATAATGTTTTTCAACAGATCGGGTTTCGCAACTCCCACGTCCCACTACGTAGCAGAATTCACATAATTTCTGTATTATTTGTGGGCAGATACTAAACTTATACATGATTTAAACGATCATCAGTCTTAAGATAGTTCAAAGCAGATATTATATATATATATATATATATATATATATATATACACTCTTATAAATTTGGATTTTGTGTATTGATATTCATAATAACAACACTTTTTTCCATTTATTAAAAAAGAAGTTACAACTTTGTTATATATGTGTCGTGGAGTTGCAGTCATCTAACCATTTGCATATTCTTTTAAACATATTTTAATCAATTCCCTATTAATTTTTTTCGTTTTTGATGGGATAATCATCTTTAGTTAACTATTACGTGTAATTATAATCATGCAGATATTCTACATGATCTATACTTGTCAGTTTTTTATGTAAATACACTAACCTTAATATAAAGGGTATTCGAACCAATGTGACGCTTTACACTTGGGTGTTAGCTTGAGAAAATCGGTGCAAAATTTAAAAATTAAAAAAAAAATAGATTTTGGCAGGTAAAGGTTGAACGACGGCATTACGAATATGCATGAGTAACGTAATAGCTATTGTTTCATGTCTTACTTTGCAGCCATACAGAAAGCATGTATTCATAGGTAAGGCATTAACGTCAAATGAAAAAAAACTAAATCGTAAGCTAAATATGTTGGTTTCGATTTTCGACGGTGGTGCACTAGTATATATATATTAACTTTTAAAATCATGACTATATATTGAGTCCAATATAATATAATAATAAATACGAAATCTGCATTAATCAAATCGTATTTAAGCGATTTTACAACGGGGCAAATTTGAGCGACCTGCGAGTGTGTGTGGGTATATATAATTATATATATATATATATATATATATATATATATATATATATATATATATATATACTTGCACTTTTTTGTAGAAAAAGAAATCCCATACAGTGCTCTATCATTAGGGAAAAAACCTTTCTCGAATTAAGAGCAATATATTTTTTGTATAATATATACAGGAATTTACATTTATATCGGTAGTCGGTACCGACGGTTTCAATCCCGGTAGTTGAGGACTCGAGGGAGAGTCGGCTGAAGAGAGCCTGAGGCGGACATTAAGAGCAGTCCTCAACTACCGGGCTTGGAACCGTCGGTACCGACTACCGATATAAATGTAAATTCCTGTATATATTATACAAAAAAAACATATATATATAGTTATATAGTTATATATATATATATACATATATATATATATATATATAATTATTTTTTTTTACTATAATAATTAAATAATTAAATACCTACAGTGCTAGCAAATATATCTTTGTTCATATACAAAGACTGTTCGGAAGGTAGTGTATTCTATTTTTCAAAGTAAAAACGTCCAAAGTTTACGAAGACGGGAGTAGTACCATTAACATGAGCTGCTTCTTGTACACTAGAATTTGTTTTTCTTCATAGTCACTACCAATCTAAATGCACTTTTGCCAGCGATGGTGGCTGTACATGGGCGTACGCAGCTCGTTTAGTCACTGATATTTTCTGTAACTATGAATTCGGTGAGCACTAACTGTGGTGATATCAACAACGTCGTCTGCCTAACAGTTCAACATGCGCCAATGAATAATGATCGCTTCATTCTTTTTCATATATGAAGGAATTCAATGGCGCATTTCTGCTAATGACACAAGACCATGATATGGTTTGCTTTATTAACATCCTAAACCGTCAATATTCGCAACAAAGATATTAATCTTTTACGTAATCGATGCATCAGTTTATTCATCATAATAATGCGGTTTTCAATCCTTTCTAATCCATTCGAACAGAATAAAATATAGGCGGCATTATATTTAAGCCGTTTCCCGTATATACTGTAAGTTTGCTATTAGCTAGCATATTTCGATAATATTATTATACGTATACTACTGCGAAAAGTAAGATATATTACCTGTTCTTATAATAACGGAATATATACTACACTCCAGAAATAGGGGCATGTCTCAGAGGATTGTATGATAAGAACAGTACATACACTAATTCATCAATTGCGAACTATTATCCGAATCTTTCTTAGACGTTGTTGCAAGACGTTCCGGCCAACTATTCCTCTGGCCTTGTCACGCCCCGTCGCGGTTACCACCTGACGAAGGCCAAGGGAATAGCTGGCCGAGACGTCGTGAAACAACCTCTAAAAAAGATGAGGATAATAGTCCGCAATGAATTAATAAAATAATACTCATCTCAATAATGAATTCCAATTAAATAATATATATCACAAATACTATATCCCCTTTTAAAATAGTGAAAGATATAGCTAACATAATATTGTCATAACCTCATAATAGCTGATATACCACGTTCACATCTATCTAAGAAATGCGTATAAGGATGATATCTGGATGAACAAATATAAACTATGTATATTCATTGTTTTGCCGACTGTTGTCCTCATATTCATAGCTGTTGTTATTTTACCACTCATCCCCTGACCTTCTTCAGGTGATAAACCGCGATTGAATATGAATGCTAAGTCTCGTAACTGTATACCCAGTAATTACTGCCTTCCATAGTTGTTGCCCATCACGTTTTAAAGGATTATTGAGATGTACCAAAAACAAACAGCTAATAATGTATGTCTTATAATAGTGAAGTCATTATGTACGGGTTGTGTAATATTGAGGGCAACGTGTTTTCTGGAAGTATGACACAAGATTGAAAAGGAACAGAAACACACAAGGTGCCCATATGTAAATCAGAATTGTTTAATGGAAATTAGTGTCAAATGGTTCTATATAAAATATTTCTGAAAAGGAAAGGCATTTTAGATCAATATTCATTGTACTATATACTGCCAGAAGGACATTTCATTTTCACAATTAATCACACATGATGTTGAAATTAATTTAGACAAAACACAGAAACACGACATATATATATATATATATATATATATATATATATATATATATATATATATATATATATATATATTAATTTATATATTTATTTATTGCGGACTATTATCTTCATTTTTTAATTAAGTTGTTGCTTTACGACTTTTCGGTCAACTATTCCTCTGGCCTTCGTGAGGTTGTTACCGCGACGGGAGAGGAACTCCGAATCTCCTTACTGAATTATCAGCAATTACTGCCTCCCATAGCTGCAGTTATAAGATTCGAAGTTCCTATCCCGTTTCAGTAATCACCTGATGAAGGCAAGAGGAATATTTGGCTGAAACGTAGTGAAGCAGCAACTAAATTAAAAGATAAGTATAATATACACAGATATATATATATATATATATATATGCACACACGCACACACACATATATACATATATTTGTATATATATATATATATATATATATATATATATATATATATACGTATTCGAACAACGAGCATATAATGATCGCTAGATCGACAAGTTAAACGAGATTCACTAAAGAAGGAAATAAATAAGGCAATTCTGGAGAACAAATGCAATAATGTGTAAAAAATTTGACGTAGTTTCTGTTGTAGACATACCAAATCTAAATTCTAGTAAGGTTGATTCCAGTTAAAACCAGAAAATGGTAGTGTATGGTTTGTACTTTTACCGATCGTGTGTCTGGAGCGCCCGCTTGTAGACCTGAAATCCTTTGTGACGGAGTTAATCTACTTATGAGTGCGATTATGTGTTATATTGTTTTTACAGATGTATCCAAGATTATAAAGTTAATAACGCTGCGCCCTGCCCGCCTCATAACTCAAAAAGAGAAGATTTTGTGATTAAGGTTGTCAATGGCGGACAACTCGCACTTAGCTTCCGGTTCATGTGACAAAGCCGTTCTTTTCTCTCCATCTTCCGCTCCTCCGTTACGGCGTATTGTTTTGTGGTTTTTCGCAGTGTATTAAGAATGTCGGACACAACTGTTTCATCTCAGATTTCAATTACAGCATTTTTATCCCCCCTTCAATTTATTTAAAACCATTCATAATAATTCAGGGAAATAAATATATATATTTGAATATTTTTTTCACTTCAGGCGTGTATTCATTGGTTCAACGAGTTTTTATCGTTATAAACGAAGGATTGGCCGAAAAGGGGTAAGAGCAATGAACGAAACATTTACTGAGAATGATTTAAATAGCGTTAACGATAAGTTTAAGATCCAAATATCTACTACAGATCATGTCTACATATATGTACATAGCTCATTTACCATTTAGTTAAAAAATACTGTACGCACACAAATACACACGAAACAACACATGTGCATAGATTCCTTTTAAATAAATATTAGCACATTTCTACGCATGCAGAAACTAATGTATCATGCTTACGCAATCTTCAGTGTAGAAAAGAAATAGTTACTGCTGGTAAATAGATCCGAAACCAGTCAACAAATACAACCTTATATATACGAGCTAGCGCCTTTCCTATGCTGCTTCAAAAAGTTTCTAGACTGTCGTACAAAGCTAAGACTCTGTAACATCATATTTGTATAGATACTCACTCAGACATTTGGGCTCATGGATTTTAAATGTTTTAGGGAGTGGAACTCGTCTGACAAGACGTTGCAATCATATATATATATATATATATATATATATATATATATATATATATTATACATACTGAAAACGCCATAGCTTATAATTTTACTTCCAATTTATACCTGTACTGTATTGTACTTTATATAAAAAAATGACGTTACTTGTATCTGACAGCATAGATACAGCACCTAACCCTCATGCAATCTAAAATACCTAGAGCTTGGGCAACCACATTTTTAACTAATTCCTTATATGAAGCCATTCTGTGACACGTAATCCTATTCCAACATATAAATAAGGAAAATAAATCTAAATTTAAAGGAAAAATATTAAACCATATCTTAACTCCTTCCAACTAATATGTTGCAAATATAGCTGCTTACACTGCATGAACTTTTACTCACTCCCTCCTCTAGTAACAATGTATTAGCAATGTCCCCCACACTACTTTGAGGGGTGCAATTTTTCAGTAAGCATATAACAATTACATAATTACCCAGTAACATTAACTATCACGGGGGGTCTCAGAAATACCTGGATTAGGACCCAGGCGCGGGGCAAACCCTTTCGGTGCTGATGGACCTGTAGATCTTCCCAGGTCATTCGTCTAGGAGAAGGAACAGTCTGAAGCTAAAGGGGGGGGGGTCCAGTCTTGGATGACACCCTTCCTAGAACTGGTGACTCAAAAAAATTACCGGTCTGCAAACCTAAATTGCTTAAAGAGAATATAGGCACTGTCTATTGCCCGGGTTCCAAACTCCTTCTTTGCCTATAACCAGTCGTAGAGGTCGAAGCACAGGGATTCGACAGAAACACTCAGTGGTCGATCTTGTTTCCTGACTAGGGCAATGGACGCCGTTTTCCCCCTTTACTTATATATCCCATTCCCTCAAAACGGGGCAATTGGGCGTACTTGAATGCCATAATGCCAGTACAATAGATTGTGTTGACCATCGTCTGATGTGTTGAGGGTACCGGATTGACAGTTCCCGGCTGCTGTTCCCGACTGGCAGTACAGGGACCCTAACTTTTTGGTAGCGCTTAGACCGACTGCTCCATCAACAGTTGAATAATATAGGGATGGTTGTAGTGCCATGTTGCACATGGAAAGGGACCCTGCACTCATCCCCGATGGGCTTTCCTGAGACCACAGTCCTAGTAGATGGAAGGTAAGCTGATTGGCTGCTCGTGTTGCATGCCTGATATTCCGCATAACCACTTGTTCAGCACCTCTTATCTAAACTGAAACTCTTAACAAATGACAGTACAATCTAAAATTACGCTTAAACCAGGACAAAACTCAAACAACATCTAATTGCCTCCTCCCTTGATGCTTGCATTTACGAACATCCGTGGGTTAGAATTAATTTAAATGATGTTGAAGCATTTCTCCTTACAGACACCCCGGATATTTTAGCATTAAGTGAGACTAACCTACACTCCTCCATCCCCTGTAACTAGATTAACATGCCAGGATATATCCCACTCTGCCGTAAGTACTCTGACAGACATATGCACAGGCTTGGAGTCTATATTCGAAACAAAACTAGAATCGGACAATCAAGCTTTTATGTACTTTAGACTTAACATGCAACATAAAATTAGTTACTTTTATTTTCTCTACCGCTCTTCCTGGACCCAGGACTGTACCCTACTAAACAAAGTCTCTGACAGCATACAAATAGCACGTTCCCTCGAGACAAGCGCACAAGTGCATGTATTTGGAGATTTTAATGTCCACCACAACAACTAGCTTGGATTTTCTACTTACACGGACGCAGTTGGTAGCACAACGCATAGCTTTTCTATAACTCATTCCCTTTCACAGATGGTTAAGGTTCCAACCCGTTTCTCTGACCAGCAAGAACAACACGCATCACTTTTAGATCTGTTTCTGACCACCGTTCCTGATGATTCTATTACGAACGCCCACAGTCCACTTGGGAATGCTGATCATACAGTGGTAATGGTTGAAATCGCCCTAAAAAGGAGAGTAGAGAACGTTTTGTGGAAGCGTTGTCGGCAGCTCCCGTTACCTTCGCTTCTCTTTATTTGTCACTCAGTCCTCATCTTTTTAATGAGTGATTTTTCTGACAAAGGGAGAAGAAAAAGCTGTATTCTAGGTTGACAGTATTTTGCGTGAACAGTCGACAGAGATGGCGGAAATTTTCTGTTCTATGTCTATCCTTGTAGCCATGTCGCTAGTAAGGGTGCTGGAGATAAACGTTTTATCTGGGCTGACGTTATCCGCCTGATAATCAGGGACCCACAAACTCCAAAATTCTATCATGACAAGTTTCAATAAAAAATACACGATTAAACCCGGATCTGAAACTTCCAACGTAGACCCCCACTACCATGGCTCATTCTCCAATCAGGGGTCTACGTTCTACCCTTCCAGAGGTTGAAGCCCAATTACAGGAGACTAAACCAGACCTTTTACCTTTAAGCGAAACCGGAATTGGACAGACTATTTCCCTAAATGCGTTCGTAATTAAAGGATACTCTAACCTAACTTCCAAATCTGACCCCCAAGATCGTCATGGGCATGGATTATGTGCCTATATAAAAGATGACTTTCCATGTGGTAGGGACATCTCCAGAGAAGAGCTTAAGGTACCCTACACGTGCTTCCGAGTAGCACTAGCTAACACTACGGCATTTATATTTACTATCTATCGCCACCATAACAGCAGAGTTACTATCTTTAAAAGCATATCTGAGAAAATTGACCAAGTTCTATCAGCATATCCTTCAGCTAACATTCACGTATGTGGAGACTTCAATGTTCACAATGTGGAATGGTTGACCCACTCAAACAAGACCGATGATGAGCGGAGATTCTGTCATGATTTCTCCATTGCTTATGACCTCACCCAGATTGTTCACGAACCCACCCGTGTGCCCGACAATGACGGCCAGTATGCAAGTCTCCTAGACCTTTTTCTCACAACTTGCCCTGAACTATGTTCAGTTTCCGTTCTGTCTCCTCTTGGATCTTCCGACCACTCAGTTATATCAATTAAGATAAAAATGAAATGTAATAAGTCCTCAGACGTACCTCTCCATCGTACAGGATATCGACGTACCTCTCCATTGTACAGGATATGTCTGACTGGGATAGCTTCCGTACATTTATATCGGATCTGCCTCTGCGTTCTATGTTTAAAAAGGATGTACCGTCTAGAGTATCAGACCTGACGGAATGGTTAATTGTAGGTATAGACAATTTCATACCCTCGAAAAAGTTCCAGCAAAAACCTAACAGCCAGCCATGGTTTTCTCCAGAATGTGCTGCTGCTATTGCTCACAGAAATCACTTTTTCCACTGCTTCTAACGTAATAGATGTATGGAAACTAAAACCGCTTTCAGGACTGCCAGCAACCATTGTAAGAAAGTAATAAAGAACGCAAGAGAGTTGTATGCTCAATCCGTCAAGTCTAACTCAGCTTAGCAGCGGCTTGGTTCCCACCCGTTTTGGAAAATAGCAAACAGAATCCTGAACAGAAGCGTGTGCTCTATCCCAACTATCATCAATGGATCTGAGGTAATCTCGTCAGCATCAGACAAAGCCAAACTCTTTGCCAAGAACTTTGCAGCCAATTCTACCCTTTGCAACCAAGTCCGCCAACCCCCAATATTTCCTCCTGTATCAGAAAACACACTATGTGATATACAAAAATATGTACGTAATGTTGCCAAGCTAACCAAAAACCTTGATTCCAGTAAAGCAACCGGCCCTGACGGTATTCCAATTATAGTACTCAAAAAACTTCAACCTAATCTTGCAACTATACTTACAAAACTGTTTAAACGTTGTCTTAAAGGGAATTGCTTCCCATCACCCTGGAAAATCTCATCAGTATGCCGTGTATTTAAGAATTCAGGTGATCGCTCATCCCCCTCTCAGTACAGGCCAATAAGTCTCCTGTGCGTCAGTAGTAAGTTGCTGGAATCTGTGTTAAATACAGAAATAATCAACCATCTCAGCAAAAATAACCTTCTTAGTGACACACATTATGGTTTCCGTTCTGCTAGATCTACAGCAGATGTGGTTACAGTTATATCTCATAGTATTAGCGAATCTCTCGACAGAGGAAACCTTTCTAGGGCAATTGCTCTTGACATACCTAAGGCGTTTGATAGGGTATGGCATAAAGGTTTACTTCACAAGATCTCCAGCTATGGTATTGCTGGAAATGTCTTCTCAATTATTAAATCATTTCTCTCTGATAGGTTCATAAGAGTAGTAGTTGAGGGGCAGAAATCAGAAGCTCACAGTATAAATGCTGGAGTCCCTCAGGGGTCCATCCTGGGCCCAACTCTTTTCCTGATCTACATTAATGATCTTCCAAATCACATCCTTACATCATTCGTAGACATTTTTTCTGACGCAACTACCATCTATGGTAGCACATCTAAGACAGTAAACGACCAAGTTCTCTCCGATTATCTCTCCTCTGATCTTGATCACGTTGTACAATGGGGAAAGGAGTGGCTGGTTACTTTTAATGCATCTTAAACCAAGCTTCTCTCTTTACATCATCAACGTTCTGATCCCAATCTGGCATCAATTAAAATGAATGGCTCTCGTCTTGGGGAGGCCTCAAGTTTTGACAGGCTTTTGGGATTGACCTTTACTCCTGATCTTAAATGGAATACGTCCATGAAATCTGTTGCCAATGCCGCTGGAAAAATGGTCGGATCCTTCTATCGATCCAGTAGATATCTCACTGCTGATGCAATTCTCTATCTATATAAGAGGCAGATACGTCCAAGGGATTGAATACTGTTGCCACACATGGGCAGGAGCTGCCTTGAAAGGGTTCAAAATAGACTTCGTGGCCTGGTGGGAGATGCTCTTTTCTCTTCGCTGTAACCTCTATCTCACAGAAGAGATGTTGCGAGTTTGTCTCTGCTTTATCTTTATTTTCATGGAAAGTGTTCGATTGAGCTTCAATCTATGTTCCCCCCTCGTCAAACTTTCACAAGAAACACTCGACTAGCTGAAAACATTATCAATAATTTTTTCCACTCTTTACCTGTGCCTAAACCTAAACATAGATTCCATGATCAAAGCTTCTTTCTTAGAACTGCACGCCTGTGGAATTGTCTTCCGTTTTCTTGATTTCCAGCTGTCTATAATATGGTTGTCTTCAAGTCCAACGTGAACAAGTTTCTGATGAGCCGTTCCACTTAAGTTAACAAATTTACCGAACTTCCATTACTATAAATTACTATATTGTCCTTTTGATTAATGCACACTCTTTAACCCTTATCCTTGAGTAGCCTATCGGCCTTGATAAGTCGTGACGCCTATGTAAAAAAACAACAAAAAAACGCTAGAACCAAAATGGAAGAGTCATTGCTCAAAAGAACGAGATGGCTGACTGGGAAGCCCTCAGGGATCTCATCAGAGACGCTTCATGGCGAAATACCTTTTCACTTTCTGCTGAACAGTGCGCAAATGAGACCACTGAATGGTTCAAAACAGCAATTGAAGCACATGTTTTCACGCGGCAATTTCATAGCAAACCCCACTCTCCTCAATGGTTCACTTCCATGTGCAGCTGCCATCGAGCAAAGGAAGCATGCGTACCGCAGATTTAAACGACATAAATCAGTTAAAACAGATAGAAGTATATAGAAGACAGAAGTAACTGTAAGAAAAAATAGCGACAGCTAAGAGAAAATTTACTGAAACCACTAAAAATGCATTGAAGCAAAGAAATTAGGAACCCGTCTGGATTCTGGAAAATCTACAACAGTGTAGTAAATAATGGGCAATCAATAATTGCCCTACTATCCAACAATCGTGAGGTTGTTTGCTCGGCAACAGAGAAGGCTTACATGCTTGCCAGTCGGTTTGCCTCCAATTCCACACTGGACCCTGCTAACCACCCTTTCCCGGACTTTCCAGACAGATGCCACACTAGACGATCTGAAAATCATCCCTTCCCAGGTGCATGCTATCATAAAACATATTGACACTTCAAAAGTATGTGGAGTTGTTCTCATCCAGGCTGTGCTATTAAAAAAGTGCCGAAGTAGCTCCAATTCTCTCCAAACTTTACAACAAATGCCTTAATGACTCTTCCTTTCCTGACTGTTGGAAAACTGCTTCTGCGATACCAGTTTTCTAGAATTCTTGCGAAAGAACTGACCCAGTAAATTATCGCCCCATTAGCCTCCTCCAACTTTTTGCAATAATATCTGAGTCCATAATTAACCAGGCTCTAGTCCATCACCTTACTGATGCTAAACTTCTGAACGACCAACAATATGGATTTAGGCAAGCCCGTTTGAAAGCAGACATCCTAACTAACCTCCGAGCGTATATACCATTTACTTGACAAAGCAGAGGAAGGTAGAGCGGAACCTCTAGATATATCTAAAGCTTTTGACAGGATATGGCATGAAGGTTTTCTCAGAAAAATCAGATCATAGGGTATCACCGGAAGATACTTAACATAATAAAATCATTCTTAGATAAGAGAACAATCCAGGTTGTCCTCGATGATCGTACATCTAAACAATATGATATAAATGCGGGTGTGCCTCAGGGGTCTATTCTTGGGCCTCTGTTATTGACTCTAATATTCATAAATGACCTCCCTGACAAAATTGTCTGTGAGAAGGGTATATATGCTGATGACACCAAGCTCTATAACAGACATGGCAGGAAAACATATGGACACATATCTAAAGAAATTCATGAAACACTGGAGGATTACCTCCGACCTGTAGTGGAATGGGTACAAAACTTGATGGTCACATTGAATGCTGCCAAGACTAAACTTGTTTTCTTCAATAACTAGAAGACACCTTCTCTACCATCAATAGCAATGACCAAAGACCCTTTATCTGTAATCACATCTTGTAAACATGAGTTTGTACAATTACATTGAGAGCATTGCCAGGACCGCTGCGGAAAACGTAGGTTCTCTCTTCCGTGCTAGAAAGCTACTAACATCCGAAAGTATCATTTACCTCTCTAAGGCCACCATTCGCCGATGTATGGAGCATTGTTGTCATATTTGGGCCGGTACGTCTGCTATTAGTCTCTCACTCCTAGACAAGGTTTAAAAGAGACTCGCAAACCGGATAGGTCCTTAACTGTCATCCAAGCTTCAGCCTCTATCCCATCGACGAAATGTAGCACCCCTCTGACTGTTCTACAAGATCTTTTACGGTGAATGTTCCTACGAACTGCATGCACTTGTACCCCCTCTACGTAAATACTCCGACAAACCCGACAAGCAGTAAAATCGCACCCCTTCACATTAGAGATCACTAGATGTAAGAGAGACTTCTACTCCAGTAATTTCTTCCCCAGAAGCGCTAGAATTTGGAATTCCCTTCATGGTTTCTTCTTTCTCAATTGTACTGACATTCAGAAGTTAAAGTGTACCATGAACCGACGTCTTTCTGCCCAACTCCCAACATAATACCCCTGTAGCTTTTGCCCCTAATAGTAGCCCCCTACATAGCCCCCTACATAACAAGTGGCAATGTACTTTGTTTGGGGTGAAAATGTAGTATATATATATATATATATATATATATATATATATATATATATATATATATATATATATATATATATATATGGAATTAATATCTGCAAATTAAAATTTACAACACATTAATTGTTATATATATATATATATATATATATATATATATATATTATTACTGTTCATTCCACCTTCATTTAAGGCGGTTGTTTTTAAAGAAATGTACTTTTTCTAATCGTCTAAAGAGCACTCTAGTTAACTCAACATCTTTTCCAAAATATTCCCGTTCAGTGTAGCAATCAGGTAATATTTTTTTTATTTAACATAAATAAATGCTCTTTTTTATTGAGCACTCTAAATAATCTCGTTAAATTCAAAATATTTTACTTACATTTTTAGAAAATTGTATGTAAATATATATATATATGTATATATATATGTATATATATATATATATATATATATATGCATATATAAGAATTGTTTTGTCAATGTACATAAACTAGACACATTAGACTATTTGGAAGACTACATTGGACGGGTAATTGCAGAAATACCGCATTATGTAATGTGTTTAAATGCCTATTACGCAATATACGCGCAAACCGCGGGGGCCATTTTTCTTTAATTGCGTTAAAATAATAAAACAATACTTTCTTAAATAACCTAAATATTTGTCTTATGAAAATATTTTTCTGTAAGTATTTGAATTAAAAGTTCGTCGCATTAAACAAAAAGAAAGATTGTACCATTTTAAACTATTCGTTTGCATAGACACTTAGATCAACTAGTCGCTAAAAATTATGAAACCAATGATGTATGTAGTGCAGTCTCTTTATTGTAAGTAATTTTCTGCAGTCATCTTTGTCGTATTCAAACATCAAAGAAAAAGGAGCGGCAAAGGGCAGACGAAAAGAAACGCAAACGTTGGGTGCGGAAGTTCAGATTCTACTTGTCCGACATTTTGAATTCATCTTGTTGTTCTTTCGTCGTTAATTTAGTTCCTGTTTATTTCCTGTTATTTGATGACATCATTAGAAAAACTGTCCAATGCCAACTACGGAGGCCATTGTAATTCGACATATCGTAAACGATTAATTACGCCGATGGTTCGGCAGGCGGTAGTTAAACCGTGCAAACGGTCAAACTGTGTACACGCACTAGGTGACATTAGAATTATAGTTGGGATGAACAAACGCTTGTTGTTAAAAGCGCAAAAAGGAAAACAAATGTAAAGACTTATTATTTAGAAAGTTAGTTCATATTTCACTGATGCCATGTAAGTGCATTTCCTTCTATTGCTCTCCATAAGTATATATATATATATATATATATATATATATATATATATATATATATATATATATATATATATATATATATATGAGCAAACAGTTAATAAAATATGTTAGAAAACACTTAGAAATGAGTTAAAAACATTTAATTTGAAAAGGAAACACTAGATAAATGGATAGTCCTGAATCCGCAGAGTTTCGAAGAAATACTTTCCTTCTCATCAGAGGGTAGGAATTAGCAAAATGCGGGATCGGATTTTGCATGCAGAAGTATTTGATGAAACAACAAGTGAGTCAAAGATCTTACTTGAAAACAAAAAAAAAGTGAAGCAGAGGGAATGTGGTAAGGAAAAAGGTTATTACACACGAATGGATATATATATATATATATATATATATATATATATATATATATATATATATATATATATATATACCAGTAGTAGATATTTTAATTCATGTAGATTTTCTATTTATTATAATAGAGCAAATTTTCTATTGTTTGTTCGATTGGACACTATATATATATATATATATATATATATATATATATATATATATATATATATATATATATATATATATATATATATATATATTAAAGATTTAAAAAATTTAAAAAATGACGTCGGTGCCGACAGTTAGTATCGAAATCAAAACTTTCAATTTTCAAACCTTAATTGTTATTTAGCGTCTAAGCGTTAAATGTAACATTAAGGTATAGCCAGAATAATAATAAGGTTTATAATTAAGTAACTTCAAACTAAAAGTGTACATGTGAGCATGTTCAGAAGTTAGTCGATAAACTCCTGTTAGGCCAACTAATTTTTCAATTCTGACATTTTACCAGAAATTTTTACATGGTACAATTGAAATCAAAAATGTTTTTCAAGTGTAAATACTCTATATATTAAGTTTCAAGTACGTAAAATAAAACATTATCAGAGAGAAGTTTAGAAAATAAACTTTTGCACAGGAATATCTGTTATGCATATATATATATGTATATATATATGTGTATATATATGTATATATGTATATACACGCGTCTGTCTGCTAAAACGTTTCCATCCTAAATTATATCATGAACAATGTAAAAAACTAAGCTCATAAACTTAAGCTTTATCGTTAAGCGAATATATTCATATTTCGGTTTTAATAATTTTTAAAGAAAGCTTTAAATTTACATAATATCAGACCGAGAACACACCATATATATATATATATATATATATATATATATATATATATATATATATATATATATATATAACTTTAGGACATTAATGCAACACAAATACAACTACTACACAATGAGTTTAATATTTAGTAGCATACACCTTCTGCAATTTGACAGCCTGCAATCTTTGGGGAATTTCTTTGAATTAGACTGCACCAATACTCCGGTGAAAGGTCATCCCATTTTTCTTTAATTTTTGCCCAAATTTGAAATTTTTATCCTTGCTTTGCTGTTGCTGGATGTAATGTCATACGTTTTCGATAGGATTGAAGCCTTGTGAGTGTGCAGGACAATCCAAATACGGAATATCATGCTCTTCCATGAACTTCTTGACAGTGTCAGCTGTGTGAATGGGAGCATTATCCTACATAAAGATGGGATTATCATCCAAATTCTGACGAAAGTAGGGTAGAAAATGCTCAGTCAACATGTTAATATACTTGATATAATTAATTCGACCTTGCAAGCGAACTATAGGCGCTGGATCATTGGTACTAATAAAGTCCCGCACGAAAACTGAACCTCCACCACTTTGCAGCGTTGAAACTGAGCACCTAGAATTAAATTCTTCGTCTTACCTCCGACGGACGGACTGCCTACCATCAATGCCTAGTCTATTGGACTTGCGTTCGTCGCTAAAAAGCACTTTTGACTAATATGAAGAGTCACGATCTTCATTGCATCTGACGAAGTCCAGACGGCGCTTTTTGTTCTTTACAGAAATCATTGGCTTGCGTTTTGCAACATATCATCGCAAATTAAATTGCTTTAATCTGTTCTTGACAGTAGAAAGAGAACTCTTTTTTAGAAGATTGTTTCAAATCTGTTTCTTAGGCTGCGGATCTTGATAGCAGTGTCTTCCCTGTTATAAGTAACTCTAGTAAGACCAGATTTAGGTGCATCACGAACACTTGGGGTGAACGCGTGTAAGTTTTTTTATGGTATAGCCGACATGCGGTATAGCGGACATGAGAACGGGTTATTTTCAGATCATCAACGGTGGCTTCTTTCCACAAAAGGAAATTTAAAAGGGAATATTTTGTTGGCTATAAAGTTAAGTGCGAGTCGAATTGCGGGGTAAGCAGTTCCGCCTTCTCAGTTGTCGCGCATGAAACCTTCTGGCTGTTGATTGCCTTATCTCTACTATAGAAATTCTCATTGTATGAAATATTTGCGATTTTTTAATGTATGCTTGTGGTTATATTATTTCACTCAAAGCGCTTTTTGAAATTCTCAAGCGAATCTGCGATTGATTAGTCCGGATTAAACAAATAATTCAAAGTAAATAAAGAAATAAAGACATTTGATTTAAGAAATAAATGAATAGTATTATTAAAACATATTAAATGGGCATAGGTAATTCGTGGTAACATTGTATGATATTTTGTTTGAATTTTTTTAAAATGTAGATACGAAAATAGGTAAATATATAAATCTTTAAAAATACTTTGCAATGATGCGATATATGTAAAATATTTTCGCTTGTTTTCTCTTCCTAATAAGGGGGATGGTTTCATAATGTATCATTGTTAAAGCGTTTTTTTATTCAATAAGTCTGGAGAAATGACATAATGTTTAAATTTGTCCGAATAATCTTGAAACAATTGTAACTAACGATGAAATACACCATTTGTTGCTCTCTCTCTCGCTCTCTCTCTCTCTCTCTCTCTCTCTCTGTATATATATATATGTATATATATATATATATACGTATGAGTAGATGGGTGTGTATTTTATGGAGATTTGGTATATATCTGTTTACTATGCAAATCATGCTGTTAACACTACTACTACTACTACTACTACTACTACTACTACTACTACTACATCTGCCCCTGAAAGACTATTTTTTAATTCTTTATTTAGAATCAAACTTTACCTATTCGGTTTTTATTATGAATATTACGTTCTCTGTTTTGTAAGGAAATGGCGTATATGTTCTGTTATCATTTGCTTACCATCCTATGCATTACATCCTTTATATTTCGAAGAGGCAGAATAGTATATTCATCAGACAAACATAAAAATGTGCTACTCTGCTTTCGCAGTATGTATAAAGAAAAGCGCTTCGTTTGCAAGTGCCACTTCATTATTAAAATTCCAATCGTGTCTTGTTTCAAGATTTGACATTGCACAGAAAATATCTAACTGATAATCAAAAAGTGTCGATTCCATAAAATATTTTCAATATCGATTGTTCAATGAAAGTCACTTACGGTTATTAAAACAGAATTGTCTTGTGGTTGCTCTAATTATCGTGTACTTTTTTACAATTAATCATAGTATTTAAAAACTATCAAACTAAATGTGCATATTAATAAAATATCGAGTTTTTTGGAAACAGATGGCCCTTTAAATCCGTTGCCGATTCTGGCATTATTTCAATTATTCTTTGCTGATAGGATTACATTTTAAACTAGTAATAATCTGCATTTTACGTTTTATCTCGACGAATATATAGGAAGTGTGATTTAAATGTCTCACGTACGTAAGATAAACAAAGAAAAAAATGTCCCCGTATTCCAGCACAAATTATATGCTTACACAGCAAGTACTAATGTTCTAATATTTTATGTGTTATTTTTGCTGTTTGGAGAATTGAATAAACCGACGGATTTCTACTAAATGGAAAGACTTGAATATTGGTGAAATGTTATTGCCCAATTTCTGGTAATGTCTTATATGATTGATACATCTGTATATAAATAGGCGCCAGCCTTGTTGAATATATATAACCGGCGAGAGAGTCGTGTTATGCCACTGGCCGTTGCACTTAATACAAAAAGGTATACAGAAAACAGTCCGTAATACTGAATTATAATGTATTACTGCTACTTAATCTTCTCTTTGTTATGAATCTATTTAACCATCTCTGTCTGTCCCCCTGTCTTTCTCTCCTTCTCTCTCCACACGCACACACACACACACACACACACACATATATATATATACTCACCCACATATATATATATATATATATATGAAACACGTAAAAATAAATAAATACAACTGGAAAATTTGCAATATATTATAATTAAAAAGTGTTCAAGGAGAAAAATGAACTACCGTTTTAAATTCGTTGTCTTTCTAGAGACAATGTACATTTAAACGGAGAATAAAAAACAATAGAAGAAAAATAATTATTGGTTCTCATGACTTTAAAAATTTGTAAAAATACAAATAAAATAATTTACCATCTCTTAAACAAAGAAAAACAAGAAACTTTTCAAATAAACCCCGATTAATATAATGCGTGAATAATGCAAAAATGTACAAACTTAACTTAATATATTAATGTAATAATGCAAAAAGCATCTACTAAACTTAATATATTAATGTAATAATGAAAAACCAAACCATCTACTAAACCTAATACACTAATGTAATAATGCAAAAAGCATCTATTAAACTTAATATATTAATGCAATAATGCAAAAAGTATCTACTAAACTAAATATATTAATGTAATAATGCAAAAAATATCTACTAAACTTAATATATTAATGCAATAATGCAAAAAGTATCTACTAAACTTAATATATTAATGTAATAATGCAAAAAGCATCTATTAAACTTAATATATTAAAGTAATAATGCAAAACATATCTACTAAACTTAATATATTAATGTAATAATGCAAAAAGCATCTACTAAACTTAATATATTAATGTAATAATGCAAAACATATCTACTAAACTTAATATATTAATGTAATAATGCAAAAAGCATCTATTAAACTTAATATATTAATGTAATAATGCAAAAAGTATCTACTAAACTTAATATATTAATGTAATAATGCAAATAATATCTACTAAACTTAATATATTAAAGTAATAATGACAAAAAGTATCTACTAAACTTAATATATTAATGTAATAATGCAAAAAGCATCTATTAAACTTAATATATTAAAGTAATAATGCAAAACATATCTACTAAACTTAATATATTAATGTAATAATGCAAAAAGTATCTACTTAACTTAATATATTAATGTAATAATGCAAAAAATATCTACTAACTTAATATATTAATGCAATAATGCAAAAAGCATCTACTTAACTTAATATATTAATGTAATAATGCAAAAAGCATCTATTAAACTTAATATATTAATGTAATAATGCAAAACATATCTACTAAACTTAATATATTAATGTAATAATGCAAAAAGCATCTATTAAACTTAATATATTAAAGTAATAATGACAAAAATATCTACTAAACTTAATATATTAATGTAATAATGCAAAAAGCATCTATTAAACTTAATATATTAAAGTAATAATGACAAAAATATCTACTAAACTTAATATATTAATGTAATAATGCAAAAAGCATCTATTAAACTTAATATATTAAAGTAATAATGACAAAAATATCTACTAAACTTAATATATTAATGTAATAATGCAAAAAGCATCTATTAAACTTAATATATTAATGTAATAATGACAAAAACCATCTACTAAACTTAATATATTAATGCAATAATGCAAAAAGTATCTATTAAACTTAATATATTAATGTAATAATGCAAAAAGCATCTATTAAACTTAATATATTAATGTAATAATGCAAAAAGCATCTATTAAACTTAATATATTAATGTAATAATGCAAAAAGTATCTATTAAACTTAATATATTAATGTAATAATGCAAAAAGCATCTATTAAACTTAATATATTAATGCAATAATGCAAAAAGCATCTATTAAACTTAATATATTAATGTAATAATGACAAAAAGCATCTATTAAACTTAATATATTAAAGTAATAATGACAAAAATATCTACTAAACTTAATATATTAATGTAATAATGCAAAAAGCATCTATTAAACTTAATATATTAATGTAATAATGCAAAAAGCATCTATTAAACTTAATATATTAATGTAATAATGCAAAAAGCATCTATTAAACTTAATATATTAATGTAATAATGCAAAAAGTATCTATTAAACTTAATATATTAAAGTAATAATGACAAAAAGCATCTACTAAACTTAATATATTAATGTAATAATGACAAAAAGCATCTACTAAACTTAATATATTAATGTAATAATGACAAAAAGCATCTACTAAACTTAATATATTAATGTAATAATGCAAAACATATCTACTAAACTTAATATATTAATGTAATAATGCAAAAAGTATCTACTTAACTTAATATATTAATGTAATAATGCAAAAAATATCTACTAACTTAATATATTAATGTAATAATGCAAAAAGCATCTACTTAACTTAATATATTAATGTAATAATGCAAAAAGTATCTACTAAACTTAATATATTAATGCAATAATGCAAAAAGTATCTACTTAACTTAATATATTAATGTAATAATGCAAAAAGTATCTACTAAACTTAATATATTAATGCAATAATGCAAAAAATATCTACTAAACTTAATATATTAATGTAATAATGCAAAAAGTATCTACTAAACTTAATATATTAATGTAATAATGCAAAAAATATCTACTAAACTTAATATATTAATGTAATAATGCAAAAAGCATCTACTAAACTTAATATATTAATGCAATAATGCAAAAAATATCTACTAAACTTAATATATTAATGTAATAATGCAAAAAGTATCTACTAAACTTAATATATTAATGTAATAATGCAAAAAGTATCTACTAAACTTAATATATTAATGTAATAATGCAAAAAAAATCTACTAAACTTAATATATTAATGTAATAATGCAAAAAGCATCTACTAAACTTTATATATTAATGCAATAATGCAAAAAATATCTACTAAACTTAATATATTAATGTAATAATGCAAAAAGTATCTACTAAACTTAATATATTAATGCAATAATGCAAAAAGTATCTACTTAACTTAATATATTAATGTAATAATTCAAAAAATATCTACTAAACTTAATATATTAATGTAATAATGCAAAAAGTATCTACTAAACTTAATATATTAATGTAATAATGCAAAAAGCATCTATAAAACTTAATATATTAATGTAATAATGCAAAACATATCTACTAAACTTAATATAGTAAGGTAATAATGCAAAAAGCATCTACTAAACTTAATATATTAATGTAATAATGCAAAACATATCTACTAAACTTAATATATTAATGTAATAATGCAAAAAGCATCTATTAAACTTAATATATTAATGTAATAATGACAAAAATATCTACTAAACTTAATATATTAATGTAATAATGCAAAAAGCATCTATTAAACTTAATATATTAAAGTAATAATGCAAAAAGTATCTACTAAACTTAATATATTAATGCAATAATGCAAAAAGTATCTACTAAACTTAATATATTAATGTAATAATGCAAAAAGCATCAATTAAACTTAATATATTAAAGTAATAATGACAAAAATATCTACTAAACTTAATATATTAATGTAATAATGCAAAAAGCATCTATTAAACTTAATATATTAATGTAATAATGCAAAAAGTATCTACTAAACTTAATATATTAATGTAATAATGCAAAAAGCATCTATTAAACTTAATATATTAATGTAATAATGCAAAACATATCTACTAAACTTAATATAGTAAGGTAATAATGCAAAAAGCATCTACTAAACTTAATATATTAATGTAATAATGCAAAACATATCTACTAAACTTAATATATTAATGTAATAATGCAAAAAGTATCTACTTAACTTTATATATTAATGTAATAATGCAAAAAATATCTACTAACTTAATATATTAATGCAATAATGCAAAAAGCATCTACTTAACTTAATATATTAATGTAATAATGCAAAAAGTATCTACTAAACTTAATATATTAATGCAATAATGCAAAAAGTATCTACTTAACTTAATATATTAATGTAATAATGCAAAAAATATCTACTAAACTTAATATATTAATGTAATAATGCAAAAAGCATCTACTAAACTTTATATATTAATGTAATAATGCAAAAAGCATCTACTAAACTTAATATATTAATGCAATAATGCAAAAAATATCTACTAAACTTAATATATTAATGTAATAATGCAAAAAGCATCTACTAAACTTTATATATTAATGTAATAATGCAAAAAGCATCTACTAAACTTAATATATTAATGCAATAATGCAAAAAATATCTACTAAACTTAATATATTAATGTAATAATGCAAAAAGTATCTATTAAACTTTATATATTAATGTAATAATGCAAAAAGCATCTACTAAACTTAATATATTAATGCAATAATGCAAAAAATATCTACTAAACTTAATATATTAATGTAATAATGCAAAAAGCATCTACTAAACTTAATATATTAATGTAATAATGCAAAAAGCATCTACTAAACTTAATATATTAATGTAATAATGCAAAAAGTATCTACTAAACTTAATATATTAATGTAATAATGCAAAAAATATCTACTAAACTTAATATATTAATGTAATAATGCAAAAAATATCTACTAAACTTAATACATTAATGTAATAATGCAAAAAATATCTACTAAACTTAATATATTAATGTAATAATGCAAAAAATATCTACTAAACTTAATATATTAATGCAATAATGCAAAAAGCATCTACTAAACTTAATATATTAATGCAATAATGCAAAAAATATCTACTAAACTTAATATATTAATGTAATAATGCAAAAAGTATCTACTAAACTTAATATATTAATGTAATAATGCAAAAAGTATCTACTAAACTTAATATATTAATGTAATAATGCAAAAAGCATCTACTAAACTTAATATATTAATGTAATAATGCAAAAAGTATCTACTAAACTTAATATATTAATGTAATAATGCAAAAAGTATCTACTAAACTTAATATATTAATGTAATAATGACAAAAAATATCTACTAAACTTAATATATTAATGTAATAATGCAAAAAGCATCTACTAAACTTTATATATTAATGCAATAATGCAAAAAATATCTACTAAACTTAATATATTAATGTAATAATGCAAAAAGTATCTACTAAACTTAATATATTAATGCAATAATGCAAAAAGTATCTACTTAACTTAATATATTAATGTAATAATGCAAAAAATATCTACTAAACTTAATATATTAATGTAATAATGCAAAAAATATCTACTAAACTTAATATATTAATGTAATAATGCAAAAAGTATCTACTAAACTTAATATATTAATGCTATAATGCAAAAAGTATCTACTTAACTTAATATATTAATGTAATAATGCAAAAAATATCTACTTAACTTAATATATTAATGTAATAATGCAAAAAATATCTACTAAACTTAATATATTAATGTAATAATGCAAAAAGCATCTACTAAACTTTATATATTAATGCAATAATGCAAAAAGTATCTACTAAACTTAATATATTAATGTAATAATGCAAAAAGTATCTACTAAACTTAATATATTAATGTAATAATGCAAAAAGTATCTACTAAACTTAATATATTAATGTAATAATGCAAAAAATATCTACTAAACTTAATATATTAATGTAATAATGCAAAAAGCATCTACTAAACTTTATATATTAATGCAATAATGCAAAAAATATCTACTAAACTTAATATATTAATGTAATAATGCAAAAAGTATCTACTAAACTTAATATATTAATGTAATAATGCAAAAAGTATCTACTAAACTTAATATATTAATGTAATAATGCAAAGAATATCTACTAAACTTAATATATTAATGTAATAATGCAAAAAATATCTACTAAACTTAATATATTAATGTAATAATGCAAAAATATCTACTAAACTTAATATATTAATGTAATAAGACAAAAAATATCTACTAAACTTAATATATTAATGCAATAATGCAAAAAGTATCTACTAAACTTAATATATTAATGTAATAATGCAAAAAGTATCTGCTAAACTTGATATATTAATGTAATAATGCAAATAATATCTACTAAACTTAATATATTAATGTAATAATGCAAAAAAGTATCTGCTAAACTTAATATATTTATGTAATAATGCAAATAATATCTACTAAACTTAATATATTAATGCAATAATGCAAAAAGTATCTACTAAACTTAATATATTAATGTAATAATGCAAAAAGTATCTGCTAAACTTGATATATTAATGTAATAATGCAAAAAATATCTACTAAACTTAATATGTTAATGCAATAATGCAAAAAGTATCTACTAAACTTAATATATTAATGTAATAATGCAAAAAGTATCTACTAAACTTAATATATTAATGTAATAATGAAAAAAAGTATCTACTAAACTTAATATATTAATGTAATAATGCAAAAAGTATCTACTAAACTTAATATATTAATGTAATAATGCAAAAAGCATCTACTAAACTTAATATATTAATGTAATAATGCAAAAAAATATCTACTAAACTTAATATATTAATGTAATAATGCAAAAAGTATCTGCTAAACTTGATATATTAATGTAATAATGCAAAGAATATCTACTAAACTTAATATATTAATGTAATAATGCAAAAAATATCTACTAAACTTAATATATTAATGTAATAATGAAAAGAATATCTACTAAACTTCATATATTAATGTAATAATGCAAAAAGTATATACTAAACTTGATATATTAATGTAATAATGCAAAAAAATATCTACTAAACTTAATATATTAATGTAATAATGCAAAAAGTATCTGCTAAACTTTATATATTAATGTAATAATTCAAAAAATATCTACTAAACTTGATATATTAATGTAATAATGCAAAAAAATATCTACTAAACTTAATATATTAATGTAATAATGCAAAAAATATCTACTAAACTTGATATATTAATATAATAATACAAAAGTATCTACTAAACTTCAAATATTAATGTAATAATGCAAAAAGGCATCTACTAAACTGATGCAAATGTTCAGACTCTGATTTTTTTAGAATCATTCCGGTTACTATTCATAACATTTTGGTTGCGGATTTATTGCCATCGACTACCTCATTTTTCCCGGTATATTTGTATTGGATTTTTCTGGATTCATTTACCTCTCTACGCAATTTATACTTCGCCATTTTCAAATTGCTCATTTGATTGTTTTATTTATTCAATGTATTTCAACCTTGAAATCTTTGCTTGAAGTTTTTTCCATTAAAATAGATAATTGAAAAGAAATATGGAACAGTAGGAAAATAACTATGACGTCAACATTGGTAGGAACACTAACGACAGTGTCGGAAACACACGGGAGAATGACTTGGAATTAGAATCAAATGTTGGATAAGATAACACAGTGTATGGGTATGACGAGAACACTTCAAATTTTGGGGATGTCTTTGACTGCAGTAACCAAGAAACATATACAACGAACGCCTAACAACCACGAATGTATATGGAATGGAAGAAACTCACAAAAGAACAGCGCATTGAAATGGCTAGAATGATCATAAATCGGCAGTAGTACACAGGTGGTAGAACTATCTTCGATTGATAACACAGAAAAAAACTTGTGAAGGGTTAATGAGGATAAAACATCAATAGTGGAGGACCACAGATCCAAACTCACTGAAGAGGCGCGAACGTACCAGAACATTGAGGAGATATATTTCTATTCAAATTCATAATTCAAACTTATATTATCGAGCGATGAATCAATGGAAAAAAGGTTGCCGCGATCAAGAAAAATGGTGTTCAAAATCATCCAAAGAAGTGGAAAGTGTAAGACATTTGAGCAGAATGTTGTCACTAAGGTTTATTTGGGAAAATATGTTGTTATTTTCAGGGAGCATCACTGATTATGACTCGTAAGTAAAAGAATACGCGCTTATATTCACAAAAAATCATGAAAAAATCTAAATATATATAAGTTTGCTCGTAATAAATTGCAGAATAGGTCAGATAAACAGGTATAAAAAAAACTGATGTAAATTGTAGAAAAAAAGTCGGAATAATTTTCTTTCAATTATGATTATTATGATGCTAATAAAATAAAAGGTTCACATTTACTTCAATGGTGTATAACAATACGAATGTAATATAAAGTCAATATGATTTCGAGAAATATAGTACGTTAACTAAAATGTATATGTATTTCGTAATGGAATGAATAATTTAATAAATTTTATAAAAAAAACGTCATGGTCTACTTTAGGAAAAGCTATTATTGTGTAGGTTTATGAGATTAAAGGTTTTCAAAAAAATAAATAAATAACCTGAATTTTATACTGCTAGTCAATACAATGTGAAGGAAGATAATAAAATGGCTGTAAAAGCAATTAAGAATACCGCTGAACATTTATACGATGTGCAGCGAGATAATAAAAGGGTTATAAAAATAAAGTAAAACTACATGCAAATCACAAAAATCTATATATAACAATGAATATATCGGTATACATACGTGCTACAAGAATACTGGTAAGTAATATTTAAACTACATTTGTCCACCGAGCAAGTCAATTATTAATCTGAAAATGGGATTATGTCTCTGGTAACATTAACTATTTTCCTACATAGGACGTCCTTTGAAGTAAATTGCTCTCCTTCCTCATGAGCACCCCTTTTCAATATTGACTAGGAATGTTCAATAGGGTAAAGACCCGGAGCCCACGCTACCCAGGCCATGAGGGTTTCTCCAACAAAGCCCATGGATTCAAGAAAGGCTACAGTCGCCCTAGCATAATTGGATGGCGCAATGTCATGCATACATATAATATGAAAAGGACGTGAGAATGGTAGGTTATCTGGCCAGGGCGAAAAATAACTATCCAAAAAGGCTCTGTACGCATTACTGGTAAGCTTTGCGTCCTCTGGCTCTCAGAATGGTCTGTTAAACTCATCCCAAATTATTCCCGGCCAAAATATGATAACTTCACCTGCTTGTTGGAACTGAACTCTGTAAGGGGTCACAGTTCCGTTCGGGTTCCAAACTCTGGCCCTTCCATCAGGACCGTCAAGAGTAGCAATAGCATTTTCTATAAATAAGGCACATTTAGAAATCCATTTTCATAAAAAGTTGTGCCTAAGCAATTCATTTTTCCTGATGTTGTTTGCTCACTGGATGGCCTTCGATAAAATTGCTGTTCTTTTGACATCTCATTCAACAAATTGCATCGGACCTTAGAGCGATGCCAGCTTTTGCAAAAATAGAAACATTGGTACTTGTTGGATTTCGGTTAACTTCTCTACGAATTTTCCGAATATTACGATCTGAAATGATTTTTCTAATGCTCTTATCCTTTCTGGACTTGGTATTCGGATTCTTCACGAATTAAGCCAAAGTTTTGGGATCCAGCTTCGTAGTTAAATATTTGGTACTTGTACAGTTTAGTCAAGACATTAAAAATAAAAATATCGAAAAAAGTTTAAATTGTATTTATCCGTTATGGAACGAAGTTCTCCGAAAAAAAAATTGACTTAATTTCATCAAGTAGTTTTTTTTTACAGCGAAAAAAACAATTTGTTATGATACCGAGCAAAATGTTCGATTAAGTTAGTATTAAAGATGGGAAGGGGTGTCAGTGCTTTAACTAGAGTTATCTCCCTTTGTTATTTCTAAAATTCAACCGAAAATTTTTATAAATCCAAGATGGACGCCTTCAACGCGCTCTCATAAAAACATGTTTTTACGCTGTAAAAAAAAAACTACATGATGAAATTAAGTGAAATTTTTGTCCGGAGAACTTCGTTCTATTACTATTTAAACTTTTTTCGATATTTATATTCTTTAATGTCTTGACTAAACTGTACAAGTACCAACTATTTGATGAGCAATCCTTTCTTGAGTCTAGCAACAATCCTTTGCTTCGATAACCTTCAATCGCCCGCCCCTTTTTGGCATTATAAGAGATCTGCAATAAAGCGATGCCAGTAGAAATTCTTGGATATAAAATGAAATGCGATACTTTCGTGAATATCGCTTACAATTGAATAAAAGTTTGGGTAATGACTAAACTTGAAGCAGTTTTCTATGACAATTTCAATTTTTCGTGGCGTATATATATATATATATATATATATATAATTTACACACATATGTTTCTTATCTAATACATACATATATATATATATATATATATATATATGTACCACAATCCTTTATATGACATGGGTATATATGTGTGTTCGTCTGTGACTCTCTATGGTTGTGATCGGTTCATCTAAAATTTGTCTGTGTGCATTTAAATACAGTTTATAACGGGACAATTACATACAGAAATACTTTTGCAGCACAAAGGATGAATGAAACTTATTTGAGTTTTCAAAATTTGACCAATTGTGAATAGATTTGGTCCATCTTGAAATCTTGTTTGAGGGGAAGCTGCGATGGATATTCTGCATAAGAAATGACAGAACCTTGGGTGTCATCTTAGGCATGTTATTTTATTCCAGAATGCATTCCTGTTTTGGAAAGTTGGAACACTGATTCTTACTGTTTCTGACCCACTTCTTTCGGAGTCATCACGATATTAAAACTGTCTTTCCCTCGCTCGACTCTGAATGACCCATCTAATTTTCATGTACCTCAAAAAGTAAATTTTATCTTCTAAATGACGTCATTAGTATGCATTACTAAGATAATCACCTGATGTTTTTACACGCCATTATCTCTGAGTTTCAACTATGTTATAATAACATTTTAAAGTTACATTCCTAAATTAATGTAAGTAAATGCTTATTCTGAATATTTTTTATTATCCCAAAACATATTTCACCTGAAAAATCTTTTTGGTTTGAGTAATCATAATGATAATCGACCAGCACACGTCCGGCGTTACACTGACAATATTAAACAACAGCAGAAGATTGACGAAAAATAACCAGCTAGAATGTTGACAAACCATTCTCAGTATGCCAACATTTAGCAAACGATAAGTGTGTTTCCTGGTCAAACAGTAGAATATGCCCAGATTTATAATTATTTCCATGTAGAAATATGCTGGAAACATCAAGCTATACATAAATTATGGATTAAAAAGCACAGAAAGAACTTCAAACAGAAATAAGACATCATAAAAGAACGAAATAAATTAAAAAGAAATTCAAAAAGAATAGAATAAAAGTATGCCCCAACCACATATATGAGAAAAGAAAGTAATACTGAAAGAATGTAATAATAGTAACAAAAGAGAGGAATAAATTTAGTAAAGAAAATATAAAAGAGACAGAAAAACAATATTCGAGATAAATCAAAAGAGAGGTCGACCTGAAGACAATAAGAAATACTAAGAAAACGTAGAAGAAGAAGTAAAATTATTCGATGTGAATAATAGAAAGTATTTGATGAATAAAGACAAAATAAAAGACAAATAAAAACAATACTCTAGAAAGAACGGAAGGGAGGAAAGGAGATACTTTTAATCGATAACATAACGAGAGCCGTGTGCTTTTCCCGAGTAAGAGAACTGGGACAATCGTGGTTGGCGCGATAAAAAAGCCTATCAAAATTTATGACCGCGGCCAGTTTAGGTCACTTAACCAAATGGAACGTCAGACTGCGTGGGTTGTGATTACCTTAATGGCAACGGCCACGTATCGATATGAAGTTGATAATACTCAATCGCCAACAAGAGATAAACTTAGCTGCCCTACTTCGTTTATCTTTTCTGCTTTTTGTACATTTGTTAATAATCTCTTATAAACGTTCACTTTCAATCGCTAGAAGTACATATCATAGCATGTATGATTGCTCACAAATTGAAATTCCTATCTATGGACATATATCGGTCTATGTATCCACCTCTCTTTCTCTCTCATATACATACATACATACATATATACATATATATATGTATATATATATATATATATATATATATATATATATATGGATAAAAATCAATACGAAACATATATAACTGTAAGCACCATATGACGTCGAGTTCACGTCAACCACAGACAATTCTGCATTTATTTACCTATCTGGGGCAAGGCTTTCTTGAACAATTCTGCGCTACATGGCCTAGCTTGTTGCAAGGATAACAGTATTTTTGTCCTCGTACTGTTTGCTCATTTGGGTCCTCTGTATTACTCCCTCTTATGCAGTCCATGACGAAATGGTTGGAGCCACTATATCTGTAGCATTTGAACCTTCTGTTACTGGTCCATGTGCTTTCATAGCTGCCACAATCAATCCCAGGTCATTTAAAATGTTTGGGCCTAGTAATATCTCTAGTTCAAGCTCATTAAGTCTCAAAGATGCTTGCAGTAGCCTAGTTGTGTCGTCTGGGACACCTGCTTAAAAGGCGCATGCTAGTATGCTGTCGTTTGTTCCACTGAACGGTAAGTCAGCCTCCTTAAATCGGCCATGTAGGCGTCCACAGTTTCGTTCGGTCGGAGCCGTCCTTCCAAAAGTTTATTCCAGGCAATGAAAGACTCTATACCAAAGGGCGCATATAGTGTCTACTTGATTTCTTTCAGGTCCACATCATCCCGAAGTGGCTGGTACACAGTGTAGACTCCTTTTGTAGTTCTCAGTAAGATGACTATGCTGGCTATTTTATTTTGGACAGCTTGCAAACCTTTTCTGCATTTTCAAACCATTCGACAACGGACAGGCTCGTGGAAGAGTCTTCGAATTCAGGGATAAAATTCCGGTAGAATTCATTTATAGCGCCGAAATAGTTTGTAACACAAAAATAGGAAGGGAAAAAAAGCAAGAAAGCAAAGTGGCCCAATAATCGCAACAGCAATCTCCAATGATTACTTTACAAAACTGTTTCTGCGTTTTTATGCAGTCGAGACCCATCTAATCCCAATAAACTGAATACTATAAGAGACTATGCGCATATTTTATCTCTTTATGCTCAATGATTATTTATATGGTACGTTACATTCGAGAATTATCCCGGCGACGCCCTCGCCATTTTAAATAAATGAAAAAGCTAACTTGATATTATTTGAACTGTTATGAATATAACATTTTACGACGTTATTGTTTTCATCCCATTCTGAATGCGGGTCAGTTGAACTCATAAATATTATTAATTTTAACAGTATAACAATAGTACGCATTTTTCAAACTATTACAGCATATTTACAAATGTTCCTTTCTGGCATCGTTAATCGATGTGTTACCTCATTAGAAATTCTCTTTTATCAAGTTTTTAAGTTTTAATATGGCAAAAGGCTGCATTAATTGAGCGCTAAAGAAAGATCGAATTCTTCGACTATGAATTATTGGATTAACTTAATTATTCCCCGGTTGGTCGGATCAATGGTTAATAACATTAATTTATTTAATCTCTAACCCAAATTCTCATTAGTAAAGTGCACGTTCAGGGCGGGAGAGAAATTCTTCGTATTTTCTACTTTTATCTCCCGTCTTTCTTGGTTTATTAGTAGTTGTTCTCCTCTTTTTCTACTACTACTACTACTACTACTACTACTACTACTACTACTACTACTACTACTACTACTACTATTTTTCTTCATATTATTTTCGTTCTGCTTTCTTAAGTGTCTCCATTTTCTACTTCGTTTCGTTATCTTTCACGTCCCAACTTCATTTCTATTTTGTGGCAGATTCTAATGATATTATTGTCTCCATTTTTGCTTTTACATTTTTCATTTATTATTGGTCTGTCAATTTATCCCTTCTTCTTCTTCTTCTTCTTCTTCTTTTTCTTCTTTTTTTTTGCTTTTGCTTCTGCTTCTTCGTCTTTTTTATCACCCTATTCTCCACTTATTTGATATTCTCATAATATTTCTTCTTTTCGTCTTTTATTTTCATGTTTATACTAATGTTGTTTATACTTTTATTTGTTATTTTGGTGGTCCTCGTTATATTTCTTTACGTATTGCCTCTCTCTCTCTCTCTCTCTCTCTCTTCTCCCAATGCTATTAACTTAATTTTGTTTCTCCCTTTTCCCCTATGCATTTTTTCATAATTTTCTCGCAGTGTTCCTTTAAATTATTTCATATTTTTCTTCTTTCATCATCTTCCTCTTCTTCTTAATTTCTTTTAGTTTTGATCTCCTTTTTTGCTTGTTTCTTTTTTTTTGTTGTTTTCTCAAAACACTTTTATTCTTTCGTTATTCTTTGTTCTTTCCTTCTTCCTCAAGTTAATCATTTTCATTTTCTTTTTATTCAGACTTGATGTACCTTTCAAGGCCTTCATACATCGTTATCTTCTCTCTTCTATCTTTTTCATTCGATTCTTCATTATTTCCTCTATGATTACTCTCTTTATTTCATATTTCCATTCGATGATATCTTCCGATTCTTTGACAAAATGTATTTAAAATTAGACAACATCCAGGGGGCGTGCCGTTGAGCTCATCTAACATCCGACTGGTTAGGCGGCTTCGAACGGCGTCGTTCACTGGCGAAAGGAAAACATCTCAAGAAATTAGAACAATTCAAAAGAGGAACAGATTAAAATATAAAAATAAAAATCTCTTAATATAATGAACACCCGCCTGGCTAGCTATGTGGTTACAAGATGCAACGAGTCGCGATCAAGTTCAATTGTGAATTCTACCAACATGATTCTGCACTAAGGATTATTCGAAGAGAATTTTCCACGATGTTTTCAACTTTTAGGATGTGAATACTTTAGACTCCATGTGAATTTATAACATTCAGTAAGCAGGCACGCGTGCATGCTCAGGCATACTTAGGTTCGCACGCTCAGATAATACGTACACACATGCAGAGAGATAGAAAGAGAGATAGAAAGAGAAAGAGACATGCCTACACATATAGATAGATAACTCAGAAGCACACTAAGTAAGAGCGTACACGCAGGAACATCATAATATATATATATATATATATATATATATATATATATATATATATTTAGATAAACATATTCATATGTACAGCTAGACAGGCAGTTATATACGCACACACAGTACCATGCGACAAAACGGACACATGGACTAATGTAATGTTATGACCCTTTTAGGCTGTGATCATAGCGTAGAATCTGTTTACTGTGGCAAGCGAGGTCAAGGGTTAAAACATTAGTATTATTGTTATTGTATTATTATTAATTGGCTTGAGCGCCGGATGGTTGCTGGATCACTTATTATGATTGAAAAACAATTAAACTGGGGAAGAGATGATTGACGTGTTAATCGCAAAAGGAATGTGAAAATAGAAAATAGATGTAAACATTATTTTGGGGTTTGAATAAACAAATACCTAGATGTGGACATTAGGTTGGAGACACGTAATTAGGTGACGTAAGAGAACACTGATGTAGTTAATTTTGGATAGAGTCAGAGAGTGTAGACTTGACCACCAAAGCGGACAGACGTCTATACAGGGGTGGACAGACAGCTGGAAGCGGGCTGTAAGAATAGAAAATGTAGACGAACGGCAGATCCAGTGAAAACCATTTGAGACAACTGTAATAAATTTATATTATAAACATATAAAGCGTTGTTTTATGGTTTCACAAATAAGAACAGATGTATCAATTGGATGATGCTGACCGTTTCATGGTTTGTCACAGAGCAGCAGGAAGATAAAAGAACTCTTCAAGAAAAAAGGTATGAAGCATATATTCTTCTTCTTACATATTAACTGTAAAATATCCCGTGTGATAAGTCTGATAAAACATGACTCAGTTTACACGTCAATATCATATCCTGGCAAAACAACATACGTACGATTAATACGTTTATTATATTCTGTTAAAAGAACAATATCTCACATCCACTAGATAACACATGACACGTTTTAATATATCATCACTTCCAATATAATCCCGATGTACAACACTAGCACATACACGTTCAAGCACGCAGAAAAATAGACATATCTGGAGGCAGAAACACACATATATAGTAAAAAAAAACTAATATTTTATGCAGTACAGTGAAGATAGATTGTATGCATGCATTACTATATATATATATATATATATATATATATATATATATATATATAATATTTCTATAAATGTACAGTTATTTAAGGCAATACTTGATCAATCTATGCCAATATGACTCGATTTAAGGCAATTCTGCAATATGACTCGAAGAGCTAAGGATTCTAAAACGAAACAGTTTCTAGAACAAAATGTCACGAAGCCTATCTATTAAGGAAGGAAAATTGTAAAGCCTATAAACGTTTCAATGCGTTTACCAGTTTCCTATAAAAAATCATTATGCCACTAAACTATCTTTCTACAGTAATACGTTTTATATACTGCTGATACAAAAAAGTAATGATTATATGTTTTAGAAATTCAATATGATTGCTCTACTTATATAGAGGCGTTTTATACCAATCACGCATAAAACAACTTATAGTTTCAAATGTTTCCCGAATAATTTTACCTGATATATATATATATATATATATATATATATATATATAGAGAGAGAGAGAGAGAGAGAGAGAGAGAGCGCGAAAACAAATCTGCTTCAAGGTAGCAAATAAAAAATCTCAGTATAATTTAAAGTTTTATAACAGTAATAATTATCAATATTTTATTTTTTTATTAGAGCCGTAGATTATTATTCTTGTGTATATATTATTGTAATGGAGGAAAACACACGCGCAGAATATATATATATATATATATATATATATATATATATATATATATATGTGTGTGTGTGTGTGTGTGTGTGTGTGTGTGTGTGAAAGACGACACAAAATAGATAGAACAAAGCATAGTCAAGTTCGGAACTGAAAATGATATGTATATATTCTTGTGCAATTTTACAGGAGATTTCCTGTTCCTTAGCTCAGTTTATCCGGTAAGTGATCATACGAAGTTATTTCGTGCGTTCGTCATGATTCGAAGAATCCAATCACCTTCAGTGATTGAACGATTTTAATAGATTAATTGATAATGCCTCACGAAACAGACATTAGTGCCAATACATTTCAGCGCGCGTGATAAGGAAGCATGAACAACAATGACGTTGTCTCTTCATTGTAACATCCACCTCGAGTTATTAACGCATTTCACGACAGATTTTACAAAAGAAAGGCCGCTGGGAAACCGTACAGTCAGCGTTAGTTCATTTCACTTTTGAAAAGCAGATCACTTCGTTAATTGCAACTTAATATGCATTCAACAACAGAGATCTCTCGGTTGCTGAATACGCTTAATAAAAGCATTTACATTGTGCTAATTATGTCGCTAAGAGTGCAAGTGATAATAAATATGCTTTTGAAGAAAGCTGATGATGGGCTATTCTAACCACAATGAAGATATATGATGCAGTAAAACAGTTTGCCTTTAGGTTAATACATATGCCCATTCCAACTTTCATGAGTTTTACAATGTGTTTATATATTTGCCATGAAACATTAGATGATTATGCATAACCAGAAAAAAAACCCCAAAACATCCAAAACTGATCATGCAACGTCGGCGCACTTGTTTATATATTACAGAGTAACCTTGTCTTTCTATTTGTTTATCTCCAAACTACAATGTCAATTTCTTGGTCTGCATACTTCATATATAATATATAAGATATTCATATCTGTGGAAAAATCAGTATAGTTTTAACTACTAGAATTAGACGAGATCAATACTAACACACACACACACACACCCACACACACACCCACACACACACACACACATATATATATATATATATATATATATATATATATATATATATATATATATATATAATCCCCATATATGTGGGTGTGTGGGTGCGCCCGAGACGCTGTATTATTTCCTCTGTGATGGGTGGACTATAATATATGTCAAATCCTTATGGCATCATGCTCTCAGGAATATTTTCTTCGCAGGAACGATTAACATTATATTTGTTCTATCCTCATGAAACCACTTTTGAGAGTTAATTTCATATCTTCTCTATTGTCATGGCACTTGCAGGCTTAAAATGTGATTTTCATTAGAATAACGCCTAGATTATTTTTCATCTCTTTAGGTGGGTGGTGTAGTATCTTCCCCGTTGTAATAACATCACCCTCCGATACATTATCCCATCTTTTGCTCGTAGTGTAGTATATACTTATTCACTAAAATATTATCGATTTACGCATTACAACCTCCGTTTTTCATAAGGCAGAATAAATTCACTCGGTCATTAACCCCCTCGTTGAAGAATACTGTCGTGTATATTAACTTATTCTGATACATACCCCACAGCCATCACTTCTTCTTTGGGGGTGCAGTATAATATATATAGTTTGCCATTAAACCATATTCCAACGAATACATTCTCATTAGGCAGTAGTGTTATATCTGTTCTTGTGGCGTTCTATGATCACGAATAGAGTATTCGTTATTTCGGGGACTGGGTAGTATTTTACTGTAACATTGTAAGCGTCTCGGTGATTACGTCTTCTTTCGGAGGTCTGTGGATTATATGTTCGTTCATCCTGGTATCCCCTACCCAGGCTCGCTAAAATATGCCACGATTTAATAGTATTACTAACGGGTTCTAATTTTCTAAACAGGCAAAAAAAAGCATTTGTAGTTTATTATTCTTAAATGTAAAGTACATGAAAATTATATAACATTACACAAACTGTAAAAATATGAACATATTTCAAATCTCTTCCTAATGGGCTCGTAACTTTACAAAATTATACAGTTACTAATCTTAACTCCGAGCTCATTTTCCTTGATTTAATTATAACCGTATGTTTCTGATTGCTTTGATGTATTTTGTGTCTCTCCTTGCACTTATAAAATGGTTCAAGGTTGTTTGGGTATTATAAATACATCTTGGTTGTGGTGGCACTATATAAGCAATATCTAGCTTGTGTCAATTGAGTGCTTTCATCAGATTACATGAGAACTCTTCTAAAATTAATGTTTTACTTATAAATAATATATATATATATATATATATATATATATATATATATATATATATATATATAGACATTGAAATAGAGGTGATGATATCAGTGAATATTTCTAAAGGAACGCACTTTCACGGGTGACAACTATTTATACTTGATGAGGATCAGATTTAAATTCGATAAAAACACACACATTCTTTCTCTCAAACACACACAAACACACACACACACACCTATATCTGTGTATGTGTGTGTGCATGTGAGTTTCCTTATGCATGTATGTACATTAACTATCATATGCAATATATATATATATATACACTTGGTGTTATACATATGTGTGTATGCATAAATATATGTATATTTATATTAGATATACCTTCCTGATATTGCACACATGCGTGACCTGTAACTTTTATTTAATTTCTGATTCATTATAAATTGTATAAATACTAATTTTAAATATATCTCTGCGACTTCTACATGGATTTTAGAAAACTGCCAATGAGATTCAAAGTATATACATCATTGGTAATTTGCGGTTGCTTATACACACACACACAACCCCCCCACACACACACACATATATATATATATATATATATATATATATATATATATATAAATATATATATACTGCAAAGTTTTGTTGAAAATTCAAAGACTCACGTTTTCTTTTTTATAACATTCGTTTATTTCCTGGATTTTTCCATTACAGCTGTTTCATTAATGAGTGACAATTTTACGATTTATGTTTCCGTAAAAATATCCTGTCCCCACCAACTTCTTCAGATGTTTATCTATTAGATTTTTACAACAAATGGTATGTTTTTAACATGCTGGACATCGGATTCGGGTAAAAGGATTTCCACAGCCATGCTTCCTCATTTCCTACATCTTTTTGTGCTATGTAAAGATAGTTTTTCGTTTTAACCCGTACTTTCGTATTTTTATTTTTTATTCATTAATTATTTATTTTTTTAATAATTTTCCCTGTTTTTCCTGTTTGCTTTTTTTCTCGTGGTATCATTTTTTTATCTAGGATTACCTCCCTAGCATTTTTTTCCTAATCTGCTCTAGTGTTAAATTTAATATTTGTTTCTGTGCAAACACCCGTGGATTACATCTAGTCTTTTGTTTAATATTTTTTCTTTTGATATTAATATATGGTAAGATTCTAATATACATAGGTTGCATCTTTTCGATTTGCTGGGTTTATATTTTCCCCCTTATCAATTATTGACCATCTTAATTCATATTCAGTTTTATTTTCCTTTAATTCCTTAATCCATACTGCTAAAGATTTACTTTGTTTTCCCCCCGTTGTTTTCGCTATTACTGTTATTTATGTTTCTGTTTTCGTTATTGTAGTTGTGGTTGTCACTATTGTTATGATCCTTTCTACCGTTGTTTTCATTTTTATTTACATTGTTGTTGTTGTCGTTATTTGTGGTGTTCTTTTCTTTCTCAGTTTCATTTTTAAATGATGCTAGGTTATTACGATATGTATCCTTAAAGAAAGTTCCGGTGCTCCCCAGGTATACTTTAGTTTCATTATTTGTTATAACTTCACATTTGTATACTACGTTTGATGTTAAACAGTCCCCCCATTGGACATTCATTAGGGTCCCAGCAGTTACATTTTTTTACGTTGTTAGATTCATTTTCTGTCCTATCTCTGTTTTTCAAAAATTTGTTTAATTTTGTGTTATTTGAGCCAATTATGGTATTTGTTAAGTAAGCAGACGTTGAGAAAGATAGCTTGCCAGTGTTGTTATTAATTATCTTACTTAGTTTACTATCTTGCGGGAATTTTTTTCTATAATTTTGTAAAATTCCCGTGGGATGTTATTTTGATATAGAGTAGTTTTATTATGGTCTATCTTTTCATTGTTCCTTTTCGTGTTTATTTTATGTTTTATTTTTTCATTTGTTTTTGCTCTTTTTTTCCTTTTTTATATTTCCTCATCGACATGTTGTAAGATATTACATTTGCATTGTTTATTGTTCTTTCTGTACCTATGTTATTGTTTTTAGTTTCCTTAACAAATTTAATTTGTTCTTTATATCCTGATCTAGCTAAGGCTTGGTTGTAATATTCCTTGTTTTTATTGAATAATTCTTCATTTTGTGATATTTTGGATATTCTTTTTGAGATGCTAGGTATAAGTGTTTTTTCATACTATTCAGATGGTTGGACTTTTGATCTATGTAGAATAGCGTTTGGTTGGGTTTATGGAAGGATTTATAGGAGTTGTTGTCTAGATTAAGGGTTATGTCTAAGAACTTTACACATTGGTTTGGGTCTATTGTTATAACTAGGTTAAGATTACTGAAGAATTGTTTAATTTTTTTTAAAATAACCAATTTCTCGAGTTCCAGTAGAATGATGCATCATCCCGGTATAGTCCTCCTCTTAGTCCTGAAATCTTTTTATATAGTTCATTTACTATATAAAGACCTACAAGGTCTGTTACTTGTGCATTATCCGTACACCCCATTGTGACTTCAAAGTTGAGGTTTCTGTTCTTCTTGGTCTATAGTTTGTTATCATATTTAATTAGAGTTCTTCTTGCTAGTCTTATAATATCTAATTCTACATTTGTTATCATTGTTAGTTTTCTAGCTAGTTCTAGTGCTTCCACGGGGAGATTTGGTGAAATCGAGGGGTAATATAAATCTATATCAAACATAATTATTTTTGACTGTGGGTAGTGTGCCGAACCATTCAATTACCTCTTCCGATGATTTCCACAGGTTATTGTAAATTTTGTTTTTAAATTTAGGTAGGATTTCGTCTAGTATTTTTTGCTAATGTTTCCCTAATCTGAAATACATGGAGAAATCACACACACACACACACACACACACACACACACACACACACACATATATATATATATATATATATATATATATATATATATATAATGCATACATCTACTTAGAATATTGAACACTAAGCGTTTAGATATACTACTAAAATATTTTGCGTAGAAAACAAACCCACACACACACACATATATATATATATATATATATATATATATATATATATATATATATATATATATATAGTTGGCCTGTGTGAGAAAATTCAGACCCTACCAAACTCTTATCTAAATATTTGATTTATAGAGTTGAAGTTTGATATGTAGAGATTTGAGCCAACAAAATTGCTGCTCAGTGGTAAATATTGAAAACAAAACAGTTAATCCTGACTGGGTAGGGCAAATAAAAAATATATTCTTTTTGGTACTTTAGCACATGCGCAAAAGTAAACATTAATACTTCAAAACCGTTTAATATTTAACCATTCCGTATCCAATTTACGGTAGCTCAGACGATAAGGAGGTTGGAGATATGGATGACGATTAGGACTAGCGCGATACACCTTCTGGTTTCAATTCAAGCGATTGTTGCCCAAGCCATATCTTTAAAACGTTTGAAATAATTTCTATATAATCAATTAAAATTCTGCTCTATTGTCATAAATCCAAAAACTGCGTGAATTTTAATATAGTATTTGTGTGTATTCTTCGACCGGGCAACAGTAGACCTTGTAGTTCCCCCCATATATATATATATATATATATATATATATATATATATATATATATATATATATATATATATATATATATATATATATATACGTTTTATTTTTTATTACAAAATCTTTCTGTTAAGTTACATTATTGTTTCAGCTACCCGGCCGTGTATATATATATATATATATATATATATATATATATATATATATATATATATATATATATATATATATATATATATGTATATATATACTAGAACCCCGGGATACGCATAAAAAAATAGAAGAAAAATACAGTACAGTATATAATGTATATAATAAAATACCATTATAAATACCCCCGTCAGCTGGGGAAAATTAAATTAACAGGGACCGGAAAATCATCGTATTTCACATTGTAATCTGAAAACCAGGGTTCTACTGTATATATATGCATAAAATTTGATAGGTGTATCAACATCTGAAAATCTGCTGAGCTATATCATTATCTTTCTATAGAGGAAAATACGAAACCTTTGGATGCCAAAATCATCCAAAAGGAAAATCAACTGTGAAACTATCGTGAAATCACATAGATTGCAAGCGAACTCCTATATAGAATGCTCCCCCTTGTTTCTTTTTCACGTGCTTTTACATAATCGCTTAATCCTTGATAGCCTACATCGTGATTCGGGCGTCACGTGACCAGACAGGCGCAGAATCGATCGACCCTAATGAGGCCGAACAAAGAATTAAGCTCTAATTTCGTCTCACGCAAATAAGTTTCGATTCGTTCATTCGCCGCAAATGATCAGCCAACCGCGAAAGAGAGACGCCATTTTTTATGATTTCGTGTTCAATTGACTTTCAACCAAACTTGCTTTCGTTTATTTACTTTTTTTTTTAAATATTACTCTGGTTTATACTGTTGGCTTACAACTAACGCTACTACATCATCTCGCTATCTTCTAGTATTTCAATTTTCTTCCCATCTAGTTCATCTTCCTTTTCATAGTTACAATAATTATGAAATAATGATGCAATAAAGAGATGAAACTAGTATCACTCCGTCTCTGTATAAATAACAAATTACCGCTATATGATTGATATAGTGTTTTTTATGAAGAATATGATGATGATGATGATGATGATAATAATAATAATAATAATAATAATAATAATAATGTTATATTTAGGGTTTTCATTATTATTCTTGTTATTGTTGTTTGTTAAAAGTGAGTCTTTGAGTCTTAGAATGTTAGTGTCTTAGTAATAGTCTTATTAAAGAGAGAGTCTTAGAGAGATGTTGTTGAGAGTCTTATTAAGAGTTTATGTTGTTGCGTTCTTTATGTTCGTGTTATGAAGCGATTTATATATATATATATATATATAATGTTCATACTTAGAAGCGTTAGTGAGGAGGTAGTGTTGAGACAGTCTTAGTGTTCACATTGTGTATGCAAAGACATTTTACACCACATGATATAGAAGACATATAATGACAATTTCTTCTTTACCTTTTTGGTAGAATTACAACACAAAGACGACGTTTATAAAAACACATGATGGGTGTATTTCCATGGACCGGCTGGTGGGTTTGCTTTCAGGAATTCAAAGTCTCACATCCTATGTTTCAAAGGTGACCATCTCGCTTCTAGACGTTCGACTCCCAACTCCAGACTATCGTCTGTCGTCCTCAGACTCCCTCTGACTCTCTCTCAGACTCTCTCTGACTCTCTCTGACTCTAAAGTTTCTAACTATATCGAAAACTTCCCATTTTCCATGACGTCATACACATGTTAAAACATGTCTTCTTTCTCGTATTCTGGAAATACGCGTCCAAAACTTTTTCCTTTGTTTACAAAAAGAATTTTTACCTATATTCCCAGTAACCTATATTTCCAATATGTTAAAAACATGTTTATTAAATTATCTTATAGTTGCAATCCTCAATTGTTTTTCATAACTGAATTAATTGACAATGCACATTCTTTTCTTAAAACTATTTTATCTCTAAGCTAGCCCACTGGTTTGTTTGTTACATTCCATTTGCTAATTCTCTCTCGTAATCTATTTCTAAACCTAAATTACGAGGTTCGAATTTGGTCTATTCTATTTCATTTTCATTTTAACTAAATCTCTCTATTTTTATACTTACATGAAAAGGGGACAGCCCTTATCATGTAACAATAATATATATATATATATATATATATATATATATATATATATATATATATATATAATAAGTTCGTTTAATTGCCTACTGACGAAGCGATCCATAAATATGTATCGCAGGTTTTAAATGAAATATGTTCGCTTTTTATGGATAAACTATTATTGAGTTCTACGTTCGTCTATCAAAAATTAACTAAGATATACATTAGGGTGAAAAGAATATTCTGGCAAAACTGTTCATTTTAATTTTAAATGATATTTTAAAATATGTTTTCGTTATAATATCTTTACTTTATTTATCATTTTACCGAACGTTTTTCGCTCTATCTGATCGTTTAAATTACAACCATCTTAAACAGTTACGACTTCTTTTTACAACGTTGACTAAAAGATGAAACACAAGCAAATTCGCACAAATTTTCTCATTTCGATTCCAGTTAGGCCTAGAAGCTCGTGAAACAGTTTGCAATTGTGGCTGGTCTCCCGTGCTCAGGTCAACAACTGACCTCTGGCTTTGGGCGTGGTCGTCTACCGGGAGTCCTTCACATGAATTCTCAGCGTCTCTGTGTTGAATTCTGCTAAAAAGCAAAAGCAATGCTTGCATGCGCGCCGAATTGACAAGACAGACAACTCAGGGTTTTTCTAACCACGAAAAATTAATTTAAAAAAAGATACAGATGTTTTTTTTACATATGTACATCATTCAGTTCACAAAACATTTTGCGTCCCACAAATCTCTTGCTTCATCACTGGATGGCTGGTCAGTATAGGCGGAGCGCGTTGGGAACTTATTTCTTCTCGAGATTTCGGTGCAATCTGCCCAGACAGTCTATTACAATGCATCCAGAGTTTTGTAATCTGAGACACAAAAATGAAATCCTTTTCAAACGACCTCAAGTGGTCAAAACCTATTATTCAGAGAGCTAGTCTGAACGGGTGTTTTCCAGGCAAACAAGTACACATCTCGTTAAACTTATATATCTGTTTTTTTTCAAGTGCAAGTATATCACTCTTGGTACGCGTCGTTGTCTGGGATTCAATTAACGTTCAACAGACAATCTAAGCATATTTACTGGCCTTCCTCAGGGCCCAGGGAGTGTCAATTTCTCCAATGGGGAGTAAATTGCTCCCACAAGACGGTGACGTCACGCGATATCAACAAAGCGTTTGGCCCAGAAACCACTGCTGAACGCACAGTACAAATGTAGTTTAAGAAATTTCGTCGCGGCGACGAGAGTCTTGAAGATGATGAGCGTATTTGATTCTGATTCGTTTATAAATTTCTAAATATTAAGCTATAAAGTTTTAGTTTTTCTCTGATTATTGTAAAAACACACATGTTAAACGTGCAAATATTTTCCTAAACGTAAACATGTACTTGTTGGGTCTCTAGTTTAGCTTCACTGGTGGTTTAAAATCAATAAATACTTATTTCTAGCAGGACCCGTTAACTTGCGCTGCCCCGTGAAAGTATGTCCCACCCTTGTAAAATAGTTTAAGTACGGCTGTTGTTAGTATTGCCCACCATCCAAACCCACAATCCCAACCTCCTCATGTTAAGATGGGCTTTTGGAAAAGACACCCCCAAAATCCTCATGAGAAGAATGGTGTTTAGAATGGACACCCCCAACCTACCTCTGTTAAGAACAAATGTCGGAATACACACTCTATTTTGTGACGGGCGGCTTGTCAAAGTATTTGCACCTAATATAATCTTGAAAATGGTTGTCATGATCCCCACGCGAAAATACTTTGAACCAACCTTGTAATTTGGGTTGTGCAGTGTCAATCGAAAAAAAATATTAATGTTTAGGGGTGCAGTGTCGGTCGGGAAAAAATGTAAATGTTGGGTATTTATGTAAGTTTTGTTACCGTGCTGAAATAATGTTATTATTTTGAAAGCCATTCTGAACATGGAAGCGGAAAGTGTTCTGGAAGTAATCCGTGTTTGTCAGATACCCGCGTTGACTTTTAAGTTCCTCTTTTATTTATAGGGTGTGCGTTAATCAAGAAAAAAATGTAAAAATGATAGAAAAGCGAACGTCGGTGACTAAATTGCCCATAAATTTAAAAAAATACATATGCAAGCCGACATTTTTTTATGTTTAATGATTTCGCAACTGTAGTTTGTATAAATAACTTTTTGCTTAATCACCTTGATTTAATCGGGATTTTTAATTTTAATGGTAAAAAATAAAGTTATACTGATTAATATTCTAAAAACTACCAATCTGCATACAAAGATAATGTGTTTTTGTAAACGCAAATAGTTCACAAATAACGTAAATTATCTATAATGATATTTTTTTTTCGTAAAACTACTTATTTGTGGACGATGTAAATGCGATCTTGGTTCTCGTGACTCTTGCCTCCCAATTTTTCGTCTGCTAAAATGTTAATCACGTGATTTCGGAGTAACGATAATAAAACAAACCATTTAATGAAGTGCTGCTTGGTATTGATTTAGCTGAATACCATACTAAAAATCACTTTTTTGATACTTATGCACTTATGTTACCGGGCTGGCGTGTGTTATATATCTATTCTGTACTTTAATAAACAAAAATGATATCGTTAAACTTGAATCTATATATTCATTTTATTGTTTATATTTTTGAGGGGTTGGGATTGACTTAGCGTGCATGCACTTATGTTACCAGACTGGTGGGTGCATTGTAACGACTGTGTACTATCATCTAACAATTTAATAAACAAAATGCAAAACTTGACTGTAACTTGAAAATACTATTTTCAAAAACAGCACGGTAACAGAAGCACCCCTTTATTTTATATATTTCATTCCCAAAAGACCCTTTGAATAAATATACAATGATTTAAATGTAAAGTGTTGTGTAATGATTTCTAAAAACAAAAAAAATTAATTTTTATTCATGGTAACATTTATTTATTGTTTTCTTTTTTTGTTTTTTTTTGGGGGGGAAATACTCGATACTTCCTTTTCGTCATAACTATCTCTTTCAAAGGTGACTATCAAGATATGCTCTTACGTAGCAAGTTGAAAGAAGTTAAAGAGTGTATACATTTTAGTGGGCCACCCTGTATATATAAATGTTTTTTTATTCATCCATGTATAGTTTTATTTCTTTTGTAATTGTAGATATTTTAGAATGCAAGTGCCAAGTCTGCGATGAGTTTAATTTGTTTTTTTTTCCAAGAATTTAAATTACATTCTTTATTTTCATGTTTACATTTTTATTTTACTCAAAGTTTCTTTAGACTATGTATTGTTTTTTTTTTTAGATGTGTATAGATATGTTTCCTTCTTATTACCTATTAGTCTGTTTTGTACCAAAGGTACTTAAGGTTTATGCATTTCTATTCTTATAAAATGTATATGCAAATTAAGATTTCGAAGAATAGACATATCTGATTATTATTATTTCATTTTTTATGATATTAGTATGAATAGTAACTGTATTGTATCTACATTTTGTTATTGGGGAAGTAGTATTTTCCACTGGAGACCCATGCATTTTACAGCTGGTCTGTTTTTAAATCTTCGAAACAACTACATGGTAGGCGGCTAATGATCCACTTTTTCTATTTAACAATTTTAGTTAAAGTTTTAATCATTTTACTATATTTTTTCATACTTGAATTTTCTTTATAATTGTAGGCATTCTAACAATGGCACTATGGATATGCAAAATCTATTTCTGTTTAACAATTCTAGTTAAGTGTTTCTTTTTTTTTCATCCGTATATAATTGAATTCTCTTTTGTAATTGTACACCGTTTAGAATCAGATTATGCAAATGTTAAGTTTGCGATATGTTCAATTGTTGTTTTCTTTTCGGGAATTTTAATTGCATTTTCTTTTTATTTTTACGTTTTATTTTTTTACTCAAAGATTCTTTATATATATATACATATATATAACGCAATCATGAGAGGAAGACGAAAATTCATGATTAAAGCGTTAAAATAAAGTCAACATCTAAAATAAAGTTAACTTGGTGAAGAGAAGAAAAGAGAAAAAAAAGAAAAATGGGAGAGATAGCTGACCGGTTTCGTCCTCGCTTTATCAAAGCCGAATCGAGGGATTTGAGAGGGGGAAAAGCACGAATGGGAATCGAAATTATGCACAAATAACGAATAACGTTGTGTTACGTTATTTATGGCAAGAAAATTAATTTAGGAAAAACGATTGAAATACAGCAACGTTATATTACTCGAAGATCCTAGAGACTAATCACGCTAAAACCCAAGAGGCGTTCCCTCTTTTTACAGAGGAAAGGCGTTCTCAACCGAACGTGAAAACTCTCCATGATCCTTAAATAAAGCAGTGAGTGAGCACAACTCAGGATTGAAAAAAAAATCGTGCTAAAGTTAATTGCAAAAAAACGGGGGTTTATGCGGTGGTCAGTAATTGACGACCCGTATGTATTGCCAATTACGTCTATTGTTTGATATGCCAAATTTCTGATTTTAGTAGGTACATGTTGTTGGACTCTTTCATTCAATCTTAGTGTTGTTAGACCCACATAGTTGGCACTGCATTTACATTCCAGATTGTAAATTTCATTACTATTATGATAAGGGGGTAAGACATCTTTTCTAGTGGATTGCTTTAACGTTCCCGTAGAGAACACAACACATATATTTGAAGCAAAATAACAATTTTTCACTGTTGAGCTGATTTGCGTTGCAAATTTTTTCGCTTACTGTCGCCAGCCAAGGTAAATGCATTTATTAGCCGTTTGAATTTTAGTTACAGAGAACTCAGCTATTTTCCTCTGTATAACTGACCTAATCACATCCACGAAGTACCAATTTTTTTAAAAATTCCTCATCCAGTTTTTGTTTTGAACAGATCATAAGTGCACGATTTGTTAGCGTCCAAATTAAATTTATCTTACGTTTTCGGGGGCAAAATGACTCCCAGCGTATATATATATATATATATATATATATATATATATATATATATATATATATATATATACATATCAGATTGAAAATATTCAAAAGTGAGAATAAATAAGATTATTATAAGTGCTAAAAAAAGAGCAACACATAATTTGTATTTATATTCAAATAATATTTGACATAAACGCAAAACTGAATATGGCAATATTTCGGACAGATAGTTAGAATAAACAAAGTCCTCTTTAGGCAATTAGAAAAATCTTTCTTTTAATATCAATTATATATATATATATATTTATATATATATACTTATATATATATACATATATATATGTATATATATATATAAAGAGAAAGAAAGAGATAATTAGAGTGATATATAAAAGTGTTGACCTTAAGAAAACAACAGTACAATCTATTTGAAAACTTTTATTGAAAAAATCAGTTCAGAGTACTTAATTATGTAGAATTATATATATCTAATATAGATATCTTCATCTTCAATCACCATCTCGATATGGTCCAGGACTGTGAACATTTCTTTTCTGCAAGCGACGGCAGGGCTCGCCGATTACTCGGCGGATGGCAGCAACCAGGCTTGCTTTGATATTGTAGAAGGCCATATGTGTGATGTTCTCGACGTATGGGCGAACAAAGTAGTCCAGTTGATTAAGTTCGTGTGATGAGAGACGCCAGTGACAGAAAGGTACAAATCTAAGCACTCCTACTACAGCTAAGCCTGAGCCTCTTTGAACTTGTTGGGCAGCGCCGTGTCCTGCTTTCACATCCAATTTGGCCAACAACCACTTGATTACTCAAGCGGATAACCCCCACTGTTCTGCACATCTAGGCAAACTTTGGTGTTGATTTTCCAGTCGACTGAGGATGTGAGATGGCATGATGTGGCCCTCACTTGAAACCACGCCAAAGAGCATAACCGTGGCTGGAAGCTTTGCTTTCATCACTCTGGGCATGTCCCTACTATTCCTGGCAATGTATCGATTGTTCTGGCTATTGTGCACCTGGTCCTAGCAGAATTTATTTTCGTCAGAAAAGAATCTGAGTACATTTGACTCCTTTGAATGCTTCAGTTTGTTGAGCAATCTGACAGACTCGATTAGCCCGATGATATTTGTCTTTCCAGTCAAGATCTGGCTTGTCTCGTGCCTGTAGGGCCTACACTTTAAGTCCCTCTTTACACCTGCATTTTACAGTTGTGTGTGAGACGCTTAAATTTTTGGGAATCTGCCGAATATGCTGCTGGATAGTTACATCAATGATTGCATTGACCATTTTGATGAACTCATTGGTCCGGATCTTCCTAGCGTTGTCCTCGGCCTTGGGCTTCCGCTCCACCACCTCCAAAGGGGAGTCCGATTCGGGGAGCTGATTTGCATTTTTAGAGTGTAGGCAATGGCCTTGCTCTCATGACTTGGATCGTTAGAGAGCATGAGTTGTAAAGTGGCGCATATCCGATCTCGCTCATTGAACATTGTATCACTTTCAAGCAGGATAGAATGCTTCTATTGCTCTAGGGATTTGTACACAACGGTCAAATTAGTAGATGGTCTGTAAAAAAGAAGCCCAGTTTTAATTTAACGGAAATAGAATCATGTCGTCTTTTCTAGACGGCAACATTATTTCCGTTCAACCCTTTATATGGTGTATGAACGTCACTATTTTAATATGTATGCGCATATTTAATAAATTCCACTTGTGTTAAAAAAACATTTAATTTGCTTTCATTATTATGAATACCTGGTTATTTATTTAATTTTAAAATTCTATATTTTTGAAATCTAATTTTTTTCTGGCTCATATGGGTATATATGTGTTTCACATAATAACTTCTGCTTGGCTAGCTTTATTTAATTCTGCTTGTCTGAATTTGTATTTTCTCTATCTTCCAAAATGTATACATTTTTAAAATTATTATTATTAAAGAGAATTCTCTCAGATTGAATTCATGGAACTAATATAAATAATGTGATATCAAATGCGGAATAAATGTAACTGTATAAGAAAAAACTATTATTCATGTTTGGTTTATTTTGTACCAAACTGCTAACACAAAGTACGCAGTCCTTCTTACGAAAGCATATTACATTTAAACTAAATGAAACTCATCATACCCTATCAAGTCCGTCTGCACTTTACCATATTTATAATTTATCACGTATATATGATGGACTACATCTGTAAATAATACCTTGGAGCTTAAAGCGTCAATTTTCTCCCGTTAATCAAAAGTTAATTATTACCCGTTTAACCTATATATGCTATACGATTCGCACGAACATTCGAAACGATAAGGTTTTAAAAAGAATTACTAACATCAGGATCTTATTTCACTTTATATACACAATGAGGAATGGATGGGGGAAATGCAAAATGAAACATTGTGCTTAAACGAAAGTATGAAATACTTTTTTTTATTTTTGCTTACAGTTAAATTTTTTTGCTGGATACATATTTGCTTAATAGATTCGCAGACTGAGGGATTATCTATGCAGATTTTTTTCAGATATGATAGTGCTAAGTGTTGAGAGATAATGTTGAACAAAGATGGCAGTGGAGAAACAGTACAGTCCCGAAAAAAGTAACTGCCAGTAACAAAGATGGCGGCCAAGAATCAAATGCGGTCCGTGACGGAGTTAACGGCGCACTGATTGAATCTAAAATTCGACAATTTTTATAGTAACTTTGGAAGGTTTTCATTAGTTGGTTAGCACAGCCGGTGGTTATAAAAACGATTGTCGAAATCATTCGTCTCATACTCCCCCCCCCCATCAGGAGTCAAAAAAATTTCAGACACCCCCTTTTTTGATATAATGAAAAAATCCCTTCGGATTCAATTTTGGTTTGACTTGTGAAAAAGAAATAAAAAATAAATAAATTAAAAAATGAAAATAAACCAATAAAATAATTGTTTTTTTTTTTTTTTGCTTTTTGTTTTGGAGGGATTTGTCTTTATTCTAATCGGTCAAAAAGAATTATTAATATATTGAAATAATGTGTGCAAAAAGAAGCCATGCTTTTTTATAAATAACATTGAGCTTTATTGTATTTTTATATATATAAAAATAAACACTTTTCAAATATATATATGTATATATATATATATATATATATATATATATATATATATATATATAAACATACAAATAGAATCCTATTCAAATAGATATAAACATATACGCACAAACATTCACAAATATACATTTTTAAACAAAAACTGGAAAGATTATGTTAGGTATTAATTGGTTAATTTGGTTAGTAAGAAAGAAATGGTCCCAGTTTAACGTCGTGCCCGGGACAATTTACAATTTTTTTTGTGTGTGTGATTTCGACTGTTCAAGCTTCTCTTTTTGAGTTTCTGAAAAGAGATTTATTCATAATTATATCCCATAAGGTTCAGTTATAAACTGTTTTAATTTAATTGTTTTTATAGGTTTAGCGAAAATGTCGGCTATATTATTCTCAGACGTCACATAAGTAAGAGTAATAGATTTTTTTTACTTATTTCATCGCTTATAAAATGATATCTGATATCAATATGTTTCGACTTTGATGAATCATAGAATTATTTGCTAATAAGATACTGCTCTGATTGTCACAATGAATTACTATAGAGTTTTTTTTTTACTTAGATCTGGTTTTAAAATAGATTTTAGAAGGGTGTTCAGAAAAAGTGCCTCCTGCGCGGAATGGGTGAGGATCACAGATTTTACTTCACAAGTAGAAAGGGCAACAATTTGTTGCTTTTTAGTTTTCTTAGAGAGCATAGGTCTAGTCTTTGACAGTCTAAAGCAATACCCCGTTATGCTTTTTTCTATCCTCAGTCATGCCAATCTGAATCTATAAATCCTTCTACATTTAGAAGATATGTAGACTTTTTAAATATTAAAGATTGTTCCTTGGTTCCTTTTTGATAACGACATATTAGTTTTGCAGGATTAAGGTCCTTTATTTTCGGTCTCGATAAGTTTTGAGATAGCTTAATTACAGTGTAACATATGTCAGGCCTAGTTGTGGTCATCAAATAGATGAGGCTTCCCACCATTTCTCTGTATAATCGGTCATCTTCAGACTTTGTTTCGGCCTCTATATTTTTATTTTTATCCATTTCGACGGGAGTGGTCCGCTGTTTGCAATCTTGCATTCCGAACTTGAGCAGAATTTTTTCAATGTATCGTGATTAGTTCATTGTTATAGTTTCATTTTCACAGGTAAATTTTATACTGAGGAACAATGGCAGTCGTCAAAGATCGGCCATTTAAAATTTTTTGTTAAATTTATTTACACATACTTTAAAATGTTATCACAGTTTGAGGCGAGTAATATATCGTCAACCAAAAAAAACAAAATCAGCAATTTATTACCTACATTTTTGGTATACATGCACGCTTCTACGGAACATTGCTTGATTTCTGGAAAGTGAATGTATAGATTTCATAGTCAATCGGAATACTTAAATAAGAATTTGTTACATCCATGTCATGTATTTTTAAATTGTATTGAGTGGCAAGTTGTAATAAAATTCTAATTGTCGTTAAATTTTTCATTGGTAAAAATGTTGCAAAATATTCCACTCCAGAAATTTGTGAAAAACCTTTTGCAACAAATCTTGCATTAAAAGTGTCACTGGAAAACCCCCAGCGTGGAGAAATTATAATTTTATCTGTGGGTTTTGCCACTATTTCGTATGTGTTATTTTCAAATAAGTTTTTCAATTCGTATATCATAGCTTGTTTTCATTCTTGATGATTTTCTGAATCAATCGCCTCATTATAACTTTCCGGTGCGTTTTTCAACGAGGAACGGTAATCCACTGCGTAGTCTTGTATCTTTTCCATTTGTTAGAAGTCTGTCCTTTTGTCTCCCTTATAAGGTATCGACGTGTCTGGTTAATATTTTGGCCAGTAGTTCTACTGTAATTGTCGTCGTTATTAATATTTTCATTATGATCGATTAAGATGCTAGATAATATTTCTTAACGTTTTTCATCCACTAGATCGCCATTTTTTAAATTTAATGCATTATTGAATTTTACACAATTACACATAAACTGGGACCATGTTACACACTTTTTATGGCATTTCGAGCTGGAAAGTAGATTAAATATGTTGGACTGTTTATCGTACCTACGATAATACCTTTTTCGCTTTTACTACACTGGTATTTTCTATAAATGCAAAACAATCCCAACCAAATGTATACATTAGGTTCATTTTAGATTTTACATCGCAAAACGCTTCATGTGGTGTTTTGCCTAATCTTTTCTTGAACGATCTATTTCTGATATATGATGCTGCCATTAAAGCGTAGGTCCATAAACTATGCGCTAATTTCGATTCGATATGTAGGCATTTTCTCATCTCAGAAAGGGTCCTCATGCCTAAGCGGTGCCATTTTGGAAGGGAGGATACGGCGTTGAGTTCTCGTGTTTAATAGTGGCTTATTAATTGAAGTTCAATTACTTACTTTACTAGTAAATTCAGTCCCATTGTCTGAGCGAATACACTTTACTGAGCCGTACGGGACAATATCAGCTAAATATGTTTAATGGCGAGGATAGTGTCAAATTTGTTTTTTTAGAAAATAAACTGTAATTAAAACGGAAAAATCATCAATAAAGTTCAAAACGTACCTTAGATTATTTCTCCCCATCGGGCTGATCGGACCTTAGTCACAGTGGCCTTTTTGTCTGGCGTTCTGCTTATATATTTTGTAATTTTCCCCTGTGCACACACATCACAATTTGGGAGATCGTCTGAAGGTAATATTTTCATGCCTTCGACTACATTTGATAATTTCTTAATATCAGCTGTATTGCAGTGTCCTAGAATTTTATGCCAGGTTTTCAAGTTATGATAGGCAGTTTTTGAGGTTACCACACTTTTTTAATAATACAGTCGGCCATTTTCTTTAATGTTAAATACAGTTCCATTGGGGTGTATCAATTTTGACTTGTTGTGGCAAAATTTTATATTCGCGCCTTGTTTAATTGCAGCCTGCACGGAAAATGTCTTGCTTAAATGTAGGTATAAACAGAGCATTTTTTAGAATACAGTCACAGATTTCGCCTTTATTATTTTTAAGAGATATTTTAGCGTCGCCTCTTTCAAGACTATACTATTTATTTGACTACCGTCGGCAAGTTCGACAGAATGACTTTGTGGGTTTAAGTTTGAATCAAAATTAATAAAATCAGATTGCTTGATGATTACGTGCGCTGTAGCACCACGGTCTACAAGGAGATTTTTACCGTTTGTGGTATTGTCAAAGTTACATGTGAATAGAAATGTATGATCTTCCTCAAATTTCTCAACGATTTTTACGGAATCCATTTGTGAGCGTTTATATCGACTTTGGAAACTTTTGTGGTTGGGTCGTCCACAATTATAGCAGATAATTTTATTCGTTTCCTTGGGGAACACGTTGTGGTGAGGTGCGTAATTTGGTGGTATCTGCTTCTGAGAAGCATTTTTGAACTTAATAATATTGCTGGAGTTATTATTGTCCACGGGCATGCGATTACTCTCTTCGTAACTGCGCAATGCTACTTTAAATTCGCTGGAATTTATAGGTTTTTCTTTCTGAGTTATAACAGTTGTAAATGGTTTAAAATCGGCCAGATGTCCCTTGAGGTTCATTGATATCAACAAGCTATCGCTTATTATTTCACCTGAGTTTTAAGGCATTGGCGGTTGATTCCGCCCTTATAACATAGTCGGCAACAGTTTCATCCTCGTTACGTTTCAGAGACGTTAGTTCTGTATATAGTGAAATAATTGTCGGTTTCCCTTTTGATAAATAATGTTCTCTTAATATGTTCAATGCTTTCCGTTCGTCATCCAAGGCGCCTATTATAATCAGAGACAGACTTCTATCGTCTAAGCATTGAATCAGTTCTGCAGAAACAGTCGGGGTCTTTTCGAGAAATTCGGGGTCTTTAGGATTCTCTGTTCGAAATTATATCACTTTGTGTAGTTTTCGAATCCTTAGATACCCCAGAAATTTTACCTGCTACAAATGGAATTTAGATTCCGATCCGTCAAAGAAAGAACGATGCTTGGGCGCATAACATGTTAAGTGGTGAGACATCCTGTTAAACTAAGATAGCAGTGGCGAAGCAGTGCAGTCCCGAAAAAATAATTGCTAGTAACAAAGATGGAGGCCAATAATCAAATGCGGTCCGTGACGTAGTTTACGACGAACTGATTGAATCCAAAATTCGACAATTTTTATAGTAACTTTTTTATCTTCACCTTTCATTTATGAATCAGGGAATTGCATTTTGCATTACAGAGTATCGGTTTAATTTTTGTATTTAACATTGTAAGGCAAAGGAAGATACAGCTAATGCTATGCAACTCCTCCAGTAACAAACAATGAAATAGTAATGTCCCGTAATCACTTTGAGGAGTAAAATCTCTCAGTAGATATATAATTTGTATAAACTAACCGAGTAACAACACTAACCACCCTCGCGGGGTCGCAGAAATACCTGGATTAGGACCCAGGCGCGGGGCAAACCATCTCGGTACTGATGGACCCGTAGATACTCCAAGGTCATCCGTCTAGGAGACGTAAACCTCTGAAGCTAAACCTAAGGGGGGGGGGAAGGCCTCTCCAGTCTCGGATGACAACTTTCCTAGAGCTGGTGACAAACAAATTACCGGTCTGCAAACCTAAACTGCTTAAGGAGTAGATAGGCACTGTCCATCGCCCGGCTTTCATACTCCTTCTTTGTTTATTAGTCAAGCGTAGAGGTCGAACCACTGGGAGTCGACAGAAACACTCGATGGTCGATCTTGTTTCCTGACTAGGGCAATGAACTCCGTTCTCCGTTTTTTCCCACTCCCGACACATCCCAACACTTAAACTGGGCACTTGAGAGTGTTTGAATACCGTAATGCTAGTGCAAGCAGATTGGGTTGACCATCATCTGATGGGTTGAGTGTACCGGATAGACAGTTCCTGGCTGCTGTTCCCGGCTGGTAGTACAGGGACCCTATCTCTTTGGTAGCGCTAGGAGCGGCTGCTCCATCAACAGTTGTATAATATCGGGATGATAGTAGTGCATAGATACAGCACTTTTCCTCGACACTAGCGCACAAGTGTATGTATATGGTGACTTCAATGTCCACCACAACAACTGGCTTAGATTTTCTACTCACACAGACTCAGCTGGTACCACAACACGGAACTTCTCTATATCTCATTGCCTATAACAGATGGTTACGTTTCCAACCCGTTTCCCAGACCAGCAAGAACAACATGCATCACTTTAGATCTGTTTATGCCCACAATTCCCGATGCCTGTGTAACGAATGCCCACAGCCCTCTTGGGGACGCTGATCCTGCAGTGGTAATCGTTGAAGTCGCCATAAACTCTAGAGCCACAACTTAACAGCCACTGCTCAAAACAACGAGATATTATAAAAAGGCTGACTGGGAAGCCATAAGGGACCTCATCAGAGACGCTCCATGGCAAAATATATTTTCATTTCCTGCTTAACAGTGCGCAAATGAGACCACTGAATGGTTTAAAACTGCAATTGAAGCCCATGTTTCCATACGCAAATTCTATAGCAATCCCCACTCTCCCCAATGGTTCACTTCAACTTGTGCAGTTGCCATAGTGCAAAGGCAGCATGCGTACCGCAAATTTAATCGACATAAGTCCAGTTAAAACAGACAGAAGTACATAGAAGCCAGAAATAACTGTAATCAAGGAATAGCGACAGCTACGAGAATTTACTGAAACCACACAAAAACGCATAGAAGCACAGAAATTAGGAACCCGTCTGGATTCTGGAAAATTTACAACAGTGTAGTAAATAATGGGCAATCACTTATTCCCCACTATCCAACAATCATGGGGTTTTCTGCACAGCAAATGAGAAGGCTAACATGCTTGCCCGACGGTTTTCCTTCACCCCTGCTTAGTTGCATGCTATCATAAATGTGGACCTGATCTCATCCAGGCTGTGCTATTAAAACAGTGCGCCGTTGAAGTAGCTCCGGTTCTCTCCAAACTTTACACCAAATGCCTTAATGAAGCTTGCTTTCCTGCCTGCTGGAAAACTGCTTTTGTAGTGCCAGTTTTCAAGAATACTGGCGTAAGAACAGACCCAGTAAATTATCGCCCCATTAGCCTCCTCCCACTTTTCGCCAAAATATTTGAGACAATAATTAATCAAGCTCTAGTCCATCACCTTACAGATAATAAACATCTGACTGACCAACAATATGGATTAAGACAAGCTCGTTCCACAGCAGACATCCTTACTCTAATCTCAGAACGTATATACCAGTCAGTGGATAAAGTGGGGGAGGGCAGAGCGGTAGCTCTAGATATATCTAAGGCTTTTGACAGGGTATGGCATGAGGGTCTTCTCAAGAAAATCAGATCATACGGCATCACTGGAAGAATACATAACATAAATAGATCCTTCTTAGATAAGAGAAAATCCAGGTTGTCCTTGACGGTCGTACATCTAAACAATATAATATAAATGCGGGAGTGCCTCAGGGGTCTATCCTTGGATCTATGTTATTCTTAATATTCATAAATGACCTCCCTGACAAAATTGTCTGTGAGATGGGTATGTATGCTGACGACACCACGCTCAATAACAGACACGGCAGGAAAACAGATGAACATATATTTAAAGAAATGGCAGACACACTAGAGGAAGACCCCTGATACGTAGTGGAATGGGTACAAAACTTGATGGTCACATTCAATGCTGCCAAGACTAAACTTGTTTCCTTCAATAATTACAAGAAACCTTCCCTACCGCCAATAGCAATGGCCAAATACTCTTTATATGAAAGTACATCTTTTAAACTCCTCGGCCTAACGTTCACAGGAAACGTGAGTTGGAACAATTACATAGAGAACATTGCCAGGACCGCTGCGAAGAAGGTGGGTTATCTCTACCGTGCTAGAAAGCTAGTAACGCCTGAAAGTGTCCTATATCTTTATAAGGCCACAATTCGCCCATGTATGGAGTATTTTTTCATATTTGGGCTGGTGCATCTGTCACTAGTCTCTCGCTCCTTGACGAGGTTTAAAAGAGAGTGGACAATTTGATAAGTCCTGAACTGTCAGCTAAACTTAAGCCTCTGTCACATCGACAAAATGTTGTATCCCTCTGCCTGTTCTACAAGTACTTTAACGGTGAATGCTCTGACGAACTGCAAACACTTATGCCCCCCTCGACGAAATACCCCCGACAAACCCGACAAGAAGCTAAGTCTCACCCCTTCACAGTAGAGATCCCTAGATGCAAGAGTGCCTTCTACTCCAGTAGTTTATTCCCCAGAACAGCTAGAGTTTGGAATTCCCTTCCGGGTCCCTGCTTCCCCGACTGTATTGACATGCAGAAGTTCACGTGCAACGTGAACCGACATCTTGCTGCCCAACCTCCTACACAGTACCCCTGGTGCTCATATCCCTGATAGTAGCCCCCTACAACAAAGTGACAATGTGCCTTGTTTGGGGTGTAAATGTAAAAAAAAAAGTTGGTTAGCAGAGCAGCTGGTTATAAAAACGATTGTCGAAATCATTGGTCTCATACCACCCATCACTCGTGTTGGGGGATGTGCCTCCTAGCGGCTTCGGCTTCAGGGAGACAGAGTAGAGTACTCGTTAAGGATTCGTTCTTGACACTTAGCCCGACAGGTGAAGGACCGGAAACCGGACCAGCACCTGTCGGACTGAGGTATACCACCTGGGTTATACCTAGGAGGTTCACCCTACCAGGCCTTGCCACCGGGCTTTCTGGTGGAGTAAGTTCATTGCTTACTGCCTGAGGCGCCCGACTGGGGAATGCTGACGGTGTTACTCAGGCAGTTTTTGCAATTGCAGGAGTACTCCTCCTTTAGGGAAATCTGCTTTGATCCCAACCTTCTTGCCTTGTGCCAAATATTGATGTGGTGAGCAGCAATTAAATATCTCCCCCCCCCATCAGGAGTCAAAAACATTTTACAGATAGATTGTTTTCTTACTTACCTGTTAGTTCCCAATTAATCTAACTCATTTTATTATGCGTACCAAGTCTAAAGACCACTCGAGAATAAAAGTGAATGTCATTGTCAATGTGATACTATGAGAATAAAAACGATTTAATATTATGGCGGAAAAGCCGGATGCGAATATTTAAGAAGACGGTCAAACGGTATTTGTTAAATTGGATATAAATATTGTTATGTTGTAGTCAATAGGAAAGATCTTCTGTGTAATAGGAAGATCTACGAATAGAAGATGTGTATGTGTTCATTTCTTTTGTTTTTAATACACATAAGTACTTTGTGGCAATTCTGATAGCTAGACGAGTACTTGCTATTTAATATAAGCATTAACCTCATATCACATATATTCTATTGATTAGTTGTAGCAAAGAGGAACTCCAAACGAATTATTTATGCTGCGATCATACACACAGATTTTATATACTATCCCTGTAATACAAATTATATGCTACTGATATGCTAATGATATGCTAATGATATGTAATTATAACGAAGTTTGATTTTAATCAAATATGCCTTATTATATACATGAATTATGTCAACGATATGATTTTTATAATCACACAATCAGATATGCTGAAATCATTGATATTATGACGTAATACATTTCGAATGTGACGTAGTTTATGTTACTGATAGACATGCAATATTCATTACAATAAGATTTGTCTGGATCAAAATAAAAAGGGGACAGAAAACGAAAAGAAACAAAAACGTATGAGTTTAAGAAGAGAGAAATATGAAATATGAAAAGAAACAAAAGATAAAAAAGGAAATAAAAGCAAGAAGAAAAAAAGGAATGTGCAAACTATAAAGAATTAAATGAAAACATATGAAAAAGACAGGAAAAAAGTTTACGAAAGCAAAAATACTAAAAAGAAAGAATGAATGTAAACATAAGAGTTGTGAACGAAAGATATAAAAAGACAGGCTATAAAGAAATTAAAACAAACGGAGTTAAACATTAAAAGGTATTGAAGATAGAGAAATTATAATGAGAAACAGAAAATTCAAGAAATAAAAAGAGACTTCCTATCACAACAAAAATGGCAACAGAATCAGAAAGAGAGAGAGAGAGAGAGAGAGATAGAGAGGAGAAAAAAGGAGAAAAAAGAGAAAGAGGAATTTTAATAGAGAATAAAGGAAATAGTGAAAGTGAGGGGGAAGAGAAAGCCAAAGAGATTAAGGTTAGTGGGCCACGTCATGGTTTTGGCATCAGATCAACACATGCAAAAGCGATCGAAGAAATACATCGCTCCACATTTAACGTTCAGACACGAAGTCTTCGTCTCTGAAGCGGAAACGCTCAATATTTTCATTGAACCGACTGACTTATGAGTGTCTGGCCCAAAACAGGACACCGACCGGACGGCAAGGTTGGAAAGGGCGGGTCGTTGACTGGGAAACTGTGTCCAAACAGACAACCATCAGAAAGACACGGACGTCAGAAACAAAAACAAAGTGTAGCACGAATGGACGTCAAGTATAAAATAAGATGAACGTCGTCATCTTTACAAGAATTAGTTATTGCAACTATGTGGAATATAGTCTATAAAACACTAGTTATTATAATACATTCTTTATAATGATTATAACGAGAATAATACCTTCATTGTATGAATACATTATGTGTGTTAAGTAAAATAATTTCACTTTTGACCTTATATATATATATTAGGCACCGCCAAAAATGGCCGCAAAATCAAGTTGTTGTTGTTTTTTAAAACTAAATTACATTTATTACAATCCATTATTTCTGAGTAACTTTTTTTTTTCCAGAAAGATAAAACCCTGAATTTTATCATATAGAAAACAGAATAATGTAAAACTTTTTCTACTATTTTAAATTCAATTTTAAATGTTAAATTTTCCCAAAAAGTTAACAATTGATATTTTTTGTCTTGCACAAATAACGTACTTAAATATTTAAAAAAAAGGGTTTTTGAAATAATTTATTTATTCATTTATTGTCTAACTAAGATTTAGGATGATTTTCTAAGAGAATATGCAAAAATATTATAATATAAGTACCTGAATTTCAAATAATTCCACTTATTCATATAGGTAACCAGACATTTCGCGTCGCCGTAGAGTTCAGATCGACTCTGTTTACGTTTTCTTTTGATTGAGACGAAAACTATGGAAGACCAAACAGGCCAAAAAAACTTATTTTTCAGTGACGAAAATTTCAATGTATTATTAAGCTGAGGCTGGCCAGTACCAGATGGGTGAACATTTGTATGAGTTTGGTTTTTAATGTGTATGTGTGTAGGGGCCAGGCTCCCCAAAATGGGGGGAGGGGGCAATTTAAAGTAGAATAAAAAAAAATATTTCAGCGCGTTTGGTCCACCGTAGTCGAAAGGCGGCAAACGTTTTCAAACGAGATCGAAAAAAATGATGCTATTTTTAACACAAAGGGCACACTATTTATCGAATTTTTTTTTTTGTATCGATTATTCAAAGCATGCTCTGTTTAATAATGGTCATGCATTATTCGGCTCGCTAAAAAAAAATTGTTAATTTATTTATCAAAAATTTTAAAATGGCTTTTTTCGTATAAATATAAAAAATTTTTTTTTTTTGTTTTGCTTAACTTAAATTAATTATTTTACTTAACATATTCACCGAATTTCACACTTCAAAACTCAAAAGCGGGATAATTAAACACAATCGAAGTTCTGATATTCAGACGTCAAAATAAGGTATGCAAACAATGTTTTTTTGTTTGTTTTTTTTTAAATCTATAATCCTGTCCCTTACAACAACACAATATGTTTTGTTCAGTTTCAGATGCTTATTTTAAGCATATTTGTTCCCACTTCAAAACAAGGGGGGGTTGTAAGCAAAAAAATATATATATATAAATATCGTTTATGAAAAATAAGTACACTGTTATAAAGTTCATTCTTCTAATAATCGCTGAAAATTTCGTATTGATCGGATAATTACCTGATTTTTGGTAGATTTTTAAAAAGACGGTCCGTCAAAAAGTACTGACCTGCCCCCCCCCCAGTTTTGGCGGTGCCTAATATATATATATATATATATATATATATATATATATATATATATATATATATATATTTTAATTATATTTTCACATAAAAAAATAACAGTGCCACTGTAGTGCAATGGGCTACTATCAGATATAAGTTGCAGGGATACTATTAAGGAGTTTAGCAGCAAGATATCTGTTTACGTTACACTTGAACTTCTGCATATCAGTACAGTTGGGGAAGCAGGAACCTTGAAAGGAATTCCAAAACCTAGCAATTCTGGGGAAGAAACTAATAGAGAAAAAATCTTTCTGACATCTGAGTATCTCTATTGTTTAGGGGTTGGACTTTGCTGTTTGTCGTGTTTGTCGGGTTTGTCAGGGGTACTAGTGCTTGTAGTTTGTCAAAGCATCTACCATTAAACTACTTGAAAACAGGCAGAGAGATGTAACATTTCGTCTATAGGGCAGGGATTAAAGCTTAGATTACAATTCGGAATTTATTAGGTAGGCAACTCCCTTTGAACCATGCCCAGATGTTAGGGACCAGTAGCAGATGCACCAGCTCAAATGTGGCAACAATACTCCATACATAGGCGAATAGTGGCCTTCTAGATGTACAGAATACTTTTAGGCGCAAGTAACTTTCTAGCACGGTAGAGAGAGCCCACCTTTCTCGCAGCAGTCAGGGCAATGCCACGGATGTATCTGTTCCAGCTCATGTTCCCTGCTAATGTTAAGCCGAGGAGTTTGAACCTAATACGTGCAGGTAATATATCTTTAGCCATGGCTATTGGACGTTGAAAACGTTTCTTATAATTATTAAACGAAACGACCTAAGTCGTGGCAGCATCGAACATAATCATCCATTTTTGTCGGATTTCACTACAGATTGAAGGTCTTCCTCTAGGGTTTCAGCCATTGATTTGAATAAGTGTTCCTTCGTTTTGTCCTTGTGTATGTTATAAAGCGTAGTGTTGTCAGCAAATATGCCCATCTCGACGACAATTTATAAGTGAGGTCATTTATAAATATTAGGAATAATAAAGGTCTAAGGATTGACCCCTGATGTCAACCCGCATAAAAAGTTGGCAGATTACTAAAAAAATACTTTCAAAGACCGGACAATAATACCTGATGCGAGAGAAGGACTTTGTCAAATATTTAACATTATGCATATTTGCAGTTTAATGCAAGGGTTGACTATTGACACTTTGACGATTGTATATTGTAAGTTCGTAAGAATTTATAACAGAATCAGAGGAAATTTCTAGTTTAAGGGATTTAATCAAGTACTATTAGAATTATTAACAGTTGCTAATTCATTCACAGCTAGATAGCATCTATATATAAAAAGAAAACTAAGAAAGCGATCGAAATATTACACATTATACAGCTATCACATAAAATACTTGAAAAGAAATTTATAGGGGGATTCAAACTAAGTATGACCTGTAAATGCTACTCATCACATTGTTAATAACATTCACAATCCTTTATGCAATGCAATATTTGTTACAAATAAACTTCAATTTCGATAAAACAATGTCTCGACGGGGTTTGATAGGATGCAGTATTTGTAATTCATTTTATACACATATTGATTATATGATATTCATGAAGCTACCAGGATCAACTCTAAGCTAAATCTAAACGGTTTATATTTAGAAAGGTCATCTATGTATTATTTCTGCTTTAATTCAATAAAGGTATTTCACAGAAATGTATACATTGCATAAGAATCAGAATGCGAATGCTTTTAAACTGCGAATAAATAAGCCTAGAAATATTTATTTTATAAACATATTTTAGCCATTATTTTCTTATTTCGTTCGACCTGTTTCCTTACTGTATGCATTCATTTGATTGTATCTGTAATGTACTTCATTCCGAGAAAGGCTGAATTTCCTCTAAAAAGTGTAACAAGTACTGATCACAAAAAATGATATTTTAACGATAATACAAACTAGATGTGTATTTTAGGAGATAACATTTGAAAGCATACTCGATTAATTACAAGAATTCTCTAATAGTCCTTGATATTGTCGACTCTATCATGAATGTATGATTATTTAATGTAATTTCTTTATTATGGAGATTTCGTGTAGGTTTTTACCGTCTTTTAATATAAAGAATAAATCTTATGGTGTGCTCATGCCAAACTAGTCATTCTGACTTTAAATATATGAATGATAGTAGTCCTTACATTTATTTACTAATTTAGGATGATCTGTGTTATCAAAAACAGTCTTCTCATTCACTAATGTACCCACGTGTGTACACACTATTCATTCATGAAAGTTCGATTATTGTATACAACATAGTTGTTTTCATTTATATTTTATGACTAATTTTACACATCTGTTAATGATGAATCACCATTCATCGATTACGGTTTCACCTCCTTTTCCAAAATCAATATTGTAGTATTCTCGCTATCTTCGCTATCCATCCCGCTAAAAATCCCGTACTATTTAAATTTTATTTTAACATTTGTCGTGATTTACATCTATAACACCCTACAATTTCTATTAATCATGTTATGTTTAAACGACGACTTAATATTTAGATTCGTATTCAAATTATTATACGATACTTTCCTACAGAAAAATAAACAAGGAGGCTACGTATCCACTTGAAAGATTGCTAGGTGACGCATGTATTAAGAGGCCTTCATACGAAGCGAATGGGAAGGAAGAAGTGAGAGTGAATGAGTGAGTGATTCACATGCTGTATGTTAAAATATTACTAGTATTAGTATTAGTAGTATTTCTAATAGTGTCACGTAAGCGTTCTCACAAGTTCTTATGAAATATTAATCAATGATAATAACCAGTTGTGTTCCGTGGAATCTTGGTGACAGAGTTTGTTAGTACTCTCCACCTCTTTCGATAACGATTGCAAATGGATTTGCGTTCTCGCCGCATCCGCTGAATTTTTATTTCTGGTTGACAACAATTGATATTTTGTGGAATTTAGGAGAAAATTAGCATTCTGAAGATTGCAGTAATTCCCACATTCTTGCATCAATCGCAAGAGTGGCATCCCCCCTCCCTAACATTTTCAATCTTCTCGATCTTTCACGATTATTTTATGTGGTATAAGCTGAGGCCGATACCCGTTTTAGAGGGATACATTGTTATTATCATTAATATTACTATTAATTGCTATTTTTTTATTAATTGCTAATATTTCTATTATTAAATTGTTAGTAGTAGTAGTAGCATTAGTAGTAGTAATATTAGTAGTAGCAATAGAAATTTGATGATATTTCATAGATTCTAATCTATCGCATGCTTTGTCTTTATTCCAGAAAGATAAATGCGTCTCAGTAAATAAAACAAACGTTCTAACACTGTAATTTATTAAAATATATTAAAAAAATAAATAAGCTATTTCTTATCGTAGATATAATTGCTAGCTTTATATATTTAAATGTAAACAAACGAATGCCATTTTAAAGTCGACCAATATTGAACTTTTATATGCCCCACCTTATTCTGAAATAATTCATTTTAAAATACGTAAATCTAAATTATAATATTCAACCACACATAATATTTCTCATGTATGCACCAAATTAAATGTAAGGGCATCAGGCTATCTTATTTTTGTTTTTAAATTAATGTCGAAGATAATACAGGGATTAACACACGTATTAACACAAGTGATATTTAGTAAGCCATTAACACAACTACATTAATAACTATAACTGAAATATATTTTATTTATTGAGCCGTTAAATTTCGCTGAGCAATGGTACTGCTTATTGTGAAGAGCAGATCTTAAAAGATAGAAACGATGCGACATTCAGACGAAAGCTAACATGCTTAACTTGCGTCTGAACAACAAAGAGAAGAAGCGCTTGTTTCGGGGATTGGCAAATGAAAGACATGATGTTCAAATGTCGAATCAATTCTGAAATTCTTTGGATTGATTGTCAGATCAGCAAGGTGAAGATAAGTAGGCCAAGGACCTAAAATTAGCTCGCGGCTTTTATCGAACAGTGAACAACACTCTAACAACCACATGAATACAGCCATTTTCATGATGGAAAATTGATTTGGAACGAAGTAAACTCGATGTAAACTAAATTTAGCTTTTAGATTTTTTTAAACGCAGATTTTGTAGAAGCACATTATTATTAAGAGTGTGTAATATCAACCTTTTATGCATCGACTTCAATTCACGTACAGCCAAACGTGATGCACCACTAAAGCAAAAAAAAAGCGTTTGTTATTGCTTGCTATTAAAAAAATGAAACACAATTATTCTTATAACAATAGAGTGATAGGAAACTTTACCAAATTAGCGGTTATGGAGTGATTAATTAATGGGTGATTCCACCTTAGCCTTATTTTCTACTGAATCATATTAATATCTTTCTCACATCAATCTTAGCAGGCTCCAAAACCTACAATCTATTACAACATGATAAAATATTATCTATTTGAATCGCATTTATATCTTTACAATAAATGGCATGTTATACCAGCACGACACAATAAATATTTCATTTTGATTTTCCTAGAAAATTATGCAAAAAATTCAAATAAAAAAATGAAACAATAGAAAATACCAGGGTATAATAAAATTAAATTGTATATTTCAATTTTTTCAATAGATTATATAAATTTTCAATATTCATATAAAGTTGACAGAGTAAACATGAAACGTATGCGTCAACGAAATATCTTGTCGCTTAATTTAAGAATTATATTTCAATTATGAAAATAAAATATTTAGCAGGTACACACTCACACACACAACTATATACACTGCTGATCAAAAATTTAAGACCACTTAAAAATCTTTAATAATAAACCTTTATTAAGGATGGATTTTAAACTCTTCCGACTTAAGGTTACTAATACTAAAATCTAAAAGGTTATGGAAATAAAAGGTATATTCCAAAATAATTATTTAAAATTTTGCATTTTTATTAAATTAGGCTTTTTACACATGATCAGAATTATAACACCAAGGTTATGAGTTGCTATAATCATGGTAATTCTAATTCAATTAGAGATTAGCAATCACTGTGTAAATGTGTTACCATGCCATTAGCAAGAAAACTAACCGAAGTTGAGCGCTCTCGAATTCTAGGATTCCATAAACAAGGTTTTTCACAGCGAGAGATAGCAGCTAAGGTAAGTCGCAGTAAAACTGTTATTCACAACTTTCTAAAGAACACTGAGAATTATAGAAAAGCAAAATCCTTTAGTTCCTCCCACCAATTTCTCCTGCATTAATTTTTAGTATCAGACGGGTTGTTCTGAATGACAGAGGATATTCTTCTAGGAAAATTAAGGCGGTTACAGATGCTGATTGCAGTGCAATAACCATCAGACGATATTTACAACAATGACGCATGGTAAATAAAAAGCTGAAACAAATTATTCGATTGCTTCTATGTCAGAAAGTTGACCGCTTAAAATTTGTTCGTGAATACCAAACCCGGAACGTTGAGAAGTTGAAGTAAGTCCTGTTTTCTGATGAAAAAAATAAATAAATTTAGATGGTCCCGATGGCTTCCTGCGACATTGGCTTGACAAAAACATGCTCCTTGAAATTTATTCCACACGACATAGTGGTGGCCGGTCCCAAATGTTATGGGGGACCTTTTCTTACAGAGGGACGATATATATATATATATATTTAAATAAGGGAGTAGCTACCAACAATGTGTATTTTTTAACATTATTTTATTATCCCGTGTCTTGGTTTTTCATTGAGAATTATGTTTGGATCATTGTAATAATGTTTTTAAGTCATTGAAATCGTTTTTACGCGCGTTTCAGACGGTCTGATGCGTCCTCGTCAGAAATTATTTTCAAATATATATATATACATATATATATATATATATATATATATACACACACACATATATATATATAAATATATATATATATACATATATATATTAATATGTATATTGAATATGTGGTAGTTCTGTGTATTTTTGCGATGATTCCATTCAGTTAACAATTTAAACGAATAGCAGTAACCAAAATTGTATGTGAAATCTATTTTTCCCTCCACAATGTGGTATCTCCATAAAAAAACGTGTATATATTTTAAATATAACAATCCTAGAATATTTATTTCAATGATTCATAAGCAAGAAAAAACCCAAATGAGGTTAAAAACCAGACTCTCAGAGACTGAAGCCCAACTATTTACCACTAAGTAAAACAAACAAAAATAAAAGATATGCATCATTTATTGATGCCATGTAAATTGTTTTTTGCGAGATATATATATATGTATATATATATATATATATATATATATATATATATATATATATATGTATATATACAAGTCTATCCGTTGGCCCTTCTGGTTATTAAGATGAAAAATGTTTAAAATAAAACGTGTTTATGTGATTATAATGTCTTTTATTGTTTGAGGGAACATTTTTTTAGTGATGAGTGAAACAAATTAAGAACTTATTAAAATTAAGGAGGTCGTTCTAAAATCACTACAACAATCAAGTTTTTACCTCTCATCTCCTGCAAGAGAAAATATTTTTTTAAAATAAAGCCTGAAATAAAAGAAATCGTCAGAATCAAAATAAATATTGTAATAAATATGATTATAGTTATATAATGTATATTTATATTTCAATCAGTTTTTTTCCCCCAACGGCGTTAATTCACATTTATTCGTAAGGAAAACACATTAAAATATGTTAAAACAAAACAAAATATTGTCGACCTTGTGTCTGCTTTAAATAGCAGCAGTTGTTTTAATATCGGACTTAAGATAGGCCGGCCATGAAAGAGGTAAGCTGACAATTTTTTTGAAACCGGAAGTCACAAACTGTATGGACGGTTTAAACACCCAAGCAAGCAACAACGCAAACTCATCTCTCCCTCCCTCTCTCTCACTCTCTCTCTCTCTCTATATATATATATATATATCTTTATACAGATATATATATATATCTTTGTATATATATATATATCTTAATATCTTTATATATATATATATTGATCTTTATATATATATATACATATCTTTATACATCCATATCTTTATACATATATACATACATATATATACATTATGTTACATAAACACAATATTCTGTATTAAGTATGTTTTTACTCTTTGCATATGTCTAAAGAACTAAGTCTCTGTATCTATTAATACTGTATATTTATGCGTACATGAATAATAAGTTGCGTGATATCGAATGCTTTTTAATTCAATTATTCTGAATAGACTTTTGAATTTCAATAATATGTGCGCACATATCTATATATTAGGTTGCCGACAAAATAATGTATATTAGCGTTCAACTTCACGTCAAAATCTGACATTACTTTTGACCCCACCTAATATATATATATATATATATATATATATATGTATATATGTATGTGTGTATATATATGTATATATATGTATATATATATGTGTGTATGTATATACGTATAACGTTTATTCAGTTATTATATGTTTGCCGAAATAGTAACAAATAATTTCGCAATTTAATAATCATATTAACGTATCAGGAATCTGAGCAGAAATTAGTATTTGTCTAGTGCTAAATAAATCTATTTTATTGTTAATCCAATACAGTTAGAGTCCACCTGTGTTTCTATACATGGTGACATATCATCGCATTGTTTATTAAAGAGTGCGGATTTAAAATAACTAGATCATTGTTAAAATCTTTTCTTATATATGAACCGAATATTTTACTTCTAGAAATTAAATATTTCAAAAGCCATATGCCTGCAACAGGTTTCGACATATTTAAGTCAATGACAATAAATAGAACATTTTATGATGAGTTTTGCGTAATGTTATGTCTGGAATAGTGCTATATTATACAAATCTGGGCATATCATTACAAAAAATATCAGCAATAATCGCTATATATTATACTTTCTAACGGTATTCGTTGATAATGTTTTTATGAGTAAAAAAATTTGTTTTGAATTATTCAATTTGAGGTCCTTAATAATTAATATATTTTTGTTTGACATTTTCCGTGTGTGTATGATTATCGTATTAACATTGTTACGACATATTATGTTTTTTATTTACTATTAATAAATGCAATAGAATAAGTTACTAACAATAACTTGTAAAAATCATATTTACAGTTATTTATCTTATTTTGAAATGCATTTAATGTACTTCGAAAACTAACCAGTCAATCTAATAATGTTTAATAGTTAACCATGGCTACATTTGTCGAAACTTCTTACTTTAAAATTCTTAGGTATTCTTTCTTAATTCTATGAACGAACGTTTTGGAAACAATTTAAATTCCATAAGTTTATAAATAGAGATTACAATAATATTAATTTTTAAACATATAGTTTTGTAGCAATTAAGTTAAATTAATACCGTAATGACTGAACGATATATTAATTAGTAAACTTTCAAAATCCTATTTTAAAATAGCTTGGTGAAATTAAAAAAAAATCTGTTTAGTAAACAGAAAAAAAATGTATTAAATGTGATTATAAATTCTCCCTACAAACGTACATAGGTACGGGTAGGTTTTAGTCAGAGGAAGAACTTTGTTTTTATAAACGTTTCAAATGCATCATTTTTTCAAGTCGGTGCACGACATTCCTTATCTCCTACATTATGCATATATTTATATTTTTCTAAACACTTGGAAAATTAATTCTATCATACCTTAGATGTATTTAGCTAAAACCTTATACAATCCCGTATTTATACAAATGTATAATATAAACTAATTCCACACGGACAGACAGCAAAGATGGCGGTTATGAATGGTGAAAATGGCAAACCTCTAAAATGGATCAATGTTTAATATAAAGAAAACGAGGACACAGACTCTGTTTGGGGCTTGGGGAATGAGGGAGAATGTATCCATACATAGAATAAATTATTTTCTAAATGTTTAGAATCAATCATCTGCTTGGCGAGGCATCAAGAAGCAGGGCTAGGACACGGAAACCGCTGAAGGCACTACGGATATAGCCGAACAGTAAACGGAAAAAGCCGAAATCTTCAAGGAAATACACATACGTCTTGGCCGGCCTAACTAATGCTGTCTGATAGCAGTGAATGTATAGCTTTATTAGTTGAGTGGTCCGTGAAATTACTAACCTGTCAACTCCTGTTCTATTCGTGGAAGATATCATAGAACAAAACTTTCAGACATTGAAGTACACCTGATTACAATATTATAACGAATTGACCTCTTCATATTTGGCATTAGGTACCAGATATAAAAGATATATTCAGTTGAAGAAAATATCGGGATTAAAATTAATTTATCCCGCACACACACACACACACACACACACACACACACATATATATATATATATATATATATATATATATATATATATATATGTAAACTTGAACGTTCTATTTTAATTATATTGATGTAATCAGATTTTAGATTTAAAAATAAAATACAATTACTCAACGTAAGAGTATACCAATTTTATGAGTAACGAAAGAAATTAGGAATGATTTTAAAGTAAAATAAATATCACATTATAATACTTCAAGTTAGATAATTAATATCTTGCTATGAATGAAGTTGTTTTCAAAGTGATATATATATATATATATATATATATATATATATATATATATATATATATACATACATATATAATAAATTCCACAGCCAAACAATGTCGCAGCCCACAAGAGCCAGGACAGTCTACGAACCGGATGTCCAAGATGCGAGTTTCGCCCTCATTTGGGCTCATCAGTTAGACACACCCGAACTCAGGATTCGAAACCCGGGCCTCTTGCATGCGAGGCAAGCACACTACCAACTGAGCAAACGCCCCGCACAAAAGAATTTCTATTAACCATCACAGATCAAGCAAACCGCGCCGAACTCCGACTGTGAGATGAACCTACTTCGTCTCGACAAGGGACAAAGTAGGTTCATTTCACAATCATATATATATATATGGTGTAAGACGTCACAAGCAAAGATTAGTCATGAAATTTCTAAATACAGAAAAATTGAACGGATAAACATTCATACGCGTCTGTTATACGTTTCCGAAGCGGATTCAATTAATGTCAGCATTTACAATATGGGCTTATGTTTAAGCGTGAGAAAAGAGACATGAGCGACAAACGAGCTCCGAAACTTTATGACGTAGGCACCAAAAGTACACTGAAAATAGCGACAACTATGTATTAAGATAAACTTTGGAACGCAAAAGCTCGCCCGTTTTAATTGCACTAGTCCCATATTCATATCTTCGCAATGTCTTAGTTTATATATATATATAATATTAGTTTATATATATATATATATATATATATATATATATATATATATATATATATATATATATATGGAACCTGTCTAGGCTAGATATGTTCCATACAATAATAGGGACTGAAATGCCTAACGTTATTATTAAAAGTCAAGATTGAGTTTTCGTTCCCTTTGCTTTTCATAAATGATATTTATATATAAAATTGTTAATGATATAATATTTTGATTTTATATGCATATTTCGTAATATATCTTGATAAATTACTCTGGCAAACAATAGCGAACAATATTTGTTTCCCTGTTTAAACGAAGGTATATGATAACATATATATATATATATATATATATATATATAACGTGGAATAAAATTCTCATAAAAGTTATGCTACGGTGTTTAAACACATTTAAACACGTAGAGATTCAACGTCTCTATCAACTGCGCCATGCGCCCCGAAGATGTTTAATCTCTACGGTTCCAGATGAGTATTCTCTAAGATAACGGTTTCAATCCTACCTAAAGCCGACCAGAGGCTTACTTGGCCAAAACGTGGTGAGACGACAACAACTATGGATGGCAGTAATTGCTGAGAATGCAGTTAGGAGATTCGAAGTTCCTATCTGTTGCCGTTACCACCTGACGAACGCCAGAGGAATAGTTGGCCGAAATGTCGTGGAGCAACAACCAATAAAGATGATAATAATAGTCCACAATAAAATAAATTAATATAGATAATATTCATCTCAATAATGAATCCCAATTAAAATAATATGAATCAAAATGTGTTCATTAGGATGCATTTCAAAATTAAATATCTGAATTACTGAAACATTTTTTTAAATTCAATTTTTACCCCAAACAAGGCACAGTGCCACTTTGAAGCAGGGGGCTACTATCAGGGACTTTATTAGCGGGGTCATTATGAAGGGAGATGAGTTGAAAGGTGTTTGTTAACATTACACTTGAACTTCTGCATATCAGTGCAGTTGGGAAAGCAGAATCCCGGAAGGGAGTTCCAAAGACTCGCAGTTCTGGGGAGGAAACTATTGGAGTAAAAGCTTTCTTGCACCTATGGGATCTCTAATGTAAAGGAATGAGACTTAATAGCTTGTCGGGTTTGTTGGGGGTAGTTACGTCGGGGAGGTACAAGTGTTTGCAGTTCCTCAGAGCATTCACCATTAAATTATTTGTAGAACAGGCAGAGGGATGCAACATCTCGTCGATGGGACAGAGGCTGAAGCCTAGATGACAGTCAAAGTATTTATTCAGGTTTTGCTTTCATAATCTTTCTTTCTAAAATATATGATGAATTTTCCTCCCATTTTACGAAAGCTTATAAGATATCCCTTTTTCAGTTATTGGATCAACTGAGCAAAGGGTATCAGGATATTTCAAAATTGATATATTCGGATGTGATGGATAATAGAAAGATGGAGATGGTCCATTTGGTTGTAAAAATGTCACTTTCACCTCACCATTATCTGGATTTTTGTCAAGTACACATCCTAACCACCAATTCCTCGCATAAAGATCTGTCACAAATCCGTTAATGTTTTCGAACTCCATATTGTTCCGTTTTGTGATTCGAACTACTCTTTCTTTCTTTTTTGTTGACACTGTTTTTTTATTTCCACTTCTCTCTGAGAGACAGGAATGAAAGCATGTAATTTTGGTGTTACTATAATCGCGGAGGAATCTGTCTTCTAAGTTGTTTGCTTCCTTTGTCCATTTTTCAGTTGAGGAATATAAGAAATGTATTCCAGAAATATGTTTTATTGCATAAAATTACAGCTGCCTTTGCGTCATTATTTGTTTATCATGGGGTCGCTGCAAGCAAGCTTTTGCTGCTAACCTTTTTACAGTGCCGCCTAAATCATCACATGATCCCTCCCCATGAGAAGTAGCAAAAAGTGCCACTCTGCATCTATATCAAAATCAGATTTATGGTTGCACAAATTTATAAAGTTTTTAAAATTTCAATTTCAATTGAATGGTGAAAATGACGGCCCCCATCAGAGAAATATATCATTTTTTTTGTACATTAACATTTATAATTTATTTTATTTTTTATATAACCTTTCTTTGAAACAAATGGACAGCTACTGCATCATGCTTAAGACAAGCAGATATTATAACAAAATTAATGCTCAAGGTCAATTCTATTTCTATAGTAGCAGATGAATGGGTGCAATGTAGCTTGATCATTATTCCAGTGAAATCCTTGAGCTGAATCTTGCAAAATAAATGAATAATTCTCAGAAAAATCTGCTTTTGCTAAGACTTCACCAAACTTTAAAGAACCTTTTCTATCAGAACAAACTTTTGACTGTGCTTTGGCAATGAAATTAATCTTATTCAATTTTTGAATGCCTGCATGGAAAGTTTCAATAAATAAATTCCTCTCTAGATTATGATAGAGTTTGTAGAATGGTTCTATCCGTTGATAACCACTGTCTGTATACAAAATCATCAATTGAGTTTTTTGACAAATTTCTCGCATATACATAACAAAATCATTCATCAGTTTGTTGTCACCCAAGTAACAATTTGTCGATGCTTCATTGCATGTAACAGCAAGTGTGCATGGGTTGTAATCTGTCAAATGATGACTTTCTCCTTCAGTCAGTTTAGCCAGAGGAGATTCTGTAATCATCAACTGTATATTCTGATGGATTGTGCAAATGCAAACAGTATGAGTCCCGGAACCACCTGCTAGCACGCATTCTTTTGGCCAAAGTTCGGCGAATTTAGAGAAGCCTATTTTCTCTTGGTGCTTTGATCTTTTTTTTTTATTAAACTCTTAGGTGGAAGCACAGAATAGTTACAAAACACTAGGCACCTCCAAAATCCGCCAGAGAATTAACCTACTATATGTAACACGTTGAAACTTTATTATAAGTTAATATTATAAATATAACTTCTGTACCATTTAAGAGAAAAGGGCATAATAAACAAGTAATAATTTTCCCATATTTTTTCAGCGTATGAAATTAATAAGAATGTGAGACGAAAATTCATGTTTACATAAATAACGCTATGGAGTAAGCATTCCGAATGTAAAACACATCCATGTTTAATAAATCTAGCAAAAATCAACTAATTGTAATATTTCCTGAAGTTTTCGATACTTATATATTTTAGAATGAAATTATATATACAATGACATTTTCTGTAAAATATATGAGAAGAAATATTTTTGTTCTTGTCCCCCACATCTTTATTTATTATTATTTTTTTAATTATAAAGAAATTATAATCCACTGAAAAATAGCAAGAAACCGAACAGAAATATATTTTTAGTAGGAGTGACGCTCCTACAGGTTCACCGTTTTGATAAAAATAACTACTAAAATTCTACATTGATTGAGATTGTCGGACGGACTTCCTCATCTTGGTTGTTATGGTCACAATGTTTCGGCCGGTTTACCCTCCGGCCTTCATCAGGTGTTTTGTCTTGAACTGGGGAACCGTCTGTTAGGAGTCTCGAACCAAACCCTTTATTGTTATTACGGGGGTACCGTGTTCGGACTCCAGCTAGGCTCTGAGACATAGTTGCTGATTCTCTGTTTTGAATGTTACTTTTTTACTGCCTTTGTTCAGGATTGAACTCAGCAAGTTTTTGGGTAACTGCAAACTTTGATACAACGTCTAGGATCACTCGACCATATTTCACTCAAAAATACAGACAATTACTAAAATTCTACATAAAATTAATGAAAATAAAACTTACATTTTTATAGTGACTGGCAAAATGTCAATCATGTAGCATGCATTTTTGTGTCTTATCTGTTTCAAGTAAAACTCAACTCGCAAAACGATTTAAATAATACTATATTTTTAATAATTTCGTATTAATTTTTATATTCACTATATATATAGAGAATTTATTTTATAACAGGCAGTAAAGGGAGGGTGACTTCAAAAATTCAAAGATGTCTAAGATAGAGGTAATAAAAGTTTCGCTTACTGAAAAAAACAAAGTATTTTAATATCTTTTAGCACTTTCTTGTCAGATTTGCTACTGCTGAAGGATTGGACAAGAAAAAGGTCATGTTTATAGTTTTTTTCACACAGTTAAAATAAATACCCATCATATTTTTATGTTTTTAGCTTAAAAATAAATGTTCTACATATTATCTTCAAATACAAGCAAAATAAATGTTTAACATTTTTTTGTAATCGTTTTGTCACATAAGTTTGAAATACTACTGTTCATTGGTTTGTCCATATAAGTGTTCTGTTTCGATAGCTAAAACAGTTTTAGATGTTCTAGATACTGATTAACTGCCTCAACACTAATTATGTCACTATTTTCCATAAAAACATCTGTGTTGCATTAAAAAAACAAAAACAAAAAATAAAACGAATAAAATTCAGTTTCATCAACAGAATTTCTTTTTTTTTACTTTTTGATCATGGTCCAGCATCCAAATTGCTTTACAAAGATATCAAACTTGATCATATTGAGAAATATCAAAATGTTTTATACGAAGTCGCAGGTATTAGGTTCCGCCATTTCTAATTTTCCCACTTTTTTAAACGCTTGTAACGATAGTTCTACTGAAAGGCCAATCACGAAATTTGGAATATGTACTGCCATAAAATAGACAGATCGTCTGTCAAAATTTAAAACAAATTGAAAGAAAGATTTAAAACAAATTGAAAGAAAGATGTGTGTGTACGTGGGTGTGTGTGTGCGACTGCGTATGGTTGCGTGTGTGTGAATTTATATATATACTGAATATATATGTATGTATGGATATATACAAACAACTACACATCCTTGCTTAGAAATGAAGAAGAGCTTTTTTTGTTATCTGAAGTCCATTCCCTGGCCTGTAGATTAGTTCTTCTACGTAAAAGTATGAATTTTACTGACCGATGGCAGTAACTGAGCGGATGTTACAGTTAACCTGTTTGTCAACACCTTTTGTAGGTGATACTAAAGCAGAATATATGTCGCTTATTGGTATATCCGTGTGAATTCCTTGATCTTATATGATTTTATTCATTTGGATACAACTATATTTAACCAGGGGAAGACTTATTGCATAATATAATCGTCAGAGATCCTGTTTACCATAAAACTGCAGTAGGTTTTTAAGCTAAGACCCTTTGATTATATATATATATATATATATATATATATATATATATATATATATATATATATATATACGAGAGAGATTGAAAGATAAAAAGAAGGAGAATAGATATGGGGATGCAAAGAGATTGATTAAATTAGAAATACAAAGAAAAGAATATGCTTTTGTTGGTTTGGATTCCTTCTATGAAATCAGACACTGTAATAGTTTCCAATTGTCGACGATGTTAACGAACTCGATTCTATTTCATACTGTTATGTATTTCTTTTTTTCTTTTACATATCATTATCACATTTATTCTCCAAAGGTAAATGATACTTTTTATGAGCCATCACAAAATGCAGAATTCATGGCCGACCGATGCAGGAATTTTCCCATGTGACCTACTTTCCTTGAATGCGGAAGAATACGTAAATCAATAAGTGACAAATACAACGCACGACATAAAACGCGGATGAATATAAAATAAGCGGAGAAACGCAAAAGAAATTGAATATTTAACAGTAGATAGAAAAACACAGAAAATCATTGCACAAACACACCCTAACAACTAATTAAACGAAAAGAAAATAATATAAAATTAATTGGTTTGTGTTCTACACATGTTCCTCGGCATCAAATATTTTCATTTATTCGATATTCAGCTTTCAGTTTCAGTTTTTTAAATCAATTTTTATGAATTGACTTTATTACACTGATGCTATGATATGATTATTATAGAAATATTTCATGATGTTTTTTTAAACGTTTGTGGTGTTTTTGTTTTATAAAATCCATTCTATTTCCTTCTAAACGCTTCTCATATTGATTTTCGCATTTTTAAAAATGGATGAAAATGTTCGTTTTCTTTTGCATTCTTAATTTTTCTATTTACTCGTATTTACTTTTGAAAATAAATTATTTCTGATCTCTTTCAACATGTGTTATTTGTCAAAAGACTTATCTGAGAAAGGATGCAACACGAAGTTGAGAGATATAACAAAATTAGAAAAAAATAGTTTTTATACGATATTCCTCTATTTATTTATATATATATATATATATATATATATATATATATATACATATATATATATAATTATTAATGACTCGTATAATAACGAGTTGAAGTTATTCTTATACATGTACTAGTAGGGAAACCGGACGTTGCCCAAGAGTGAATGATGATCAACGAATGTTATGCACTACCATATTTACTGGTGACCGACATCGGTGAAATCGACCATTATTTAGCAACTCGATTGATTGCCCGCTCTAGTTGGAAACTCATCGTTGTCCATCGGGAGGAACGTTCATATTCCTCCTTTCAGTGACAATAAATTGTAGTCTACATTCCACTGTAATGAATGTACTGTCGATTTTATAATCTTATTTTATATAATAGCTGAATTAAAGTTTACAATGCAAACGTTAAGTATCATGTTTCAATAATTTCGGTAGCGCCACTGTAATATTAAATAACCGCCTGTTGATTTTATATATCTGAGCTTACTGCTTGTGCGATTATAATGTTTGGATTTAAATTTAAAATGAAAATACCAAGAATCATAACGCAATTTAATATAGGAATCCATTTCGAAGGCGCCCTTATATCAAATGACCTAATGTTGCTTTCATATGATGGGCCCTTCGTCTTGTATGTTAATAAAACTTCTCGCGTGCAATTCTTATATTATGCTGTGTTAGCTGTTTACTTTGGTCAAATTCGCTAGTCCTTCTTTCATTAGATTGTTCGATTATCGATTATCGATACATCTCGAGTACATTCCGATACGAACCGTATCTAAGAACACAGCCGAGTAGATAAATTTCCTTTGTGTGAAATTTCATAAAAATCAACGCAGTTGTTTTCAAGACCAAAGAGAAGGAACACACACAACTTTTATATAACCGTAGAGATAATGATAGAGGTATGAAAAACTTGTTTACGTTTGGAAATTGGTTAATACTGGGCTTCATGGATCCACACTGCAGAGTTGCCCTCAGATTTCAAGTTACATTTGAACTACTTTAACCCATCAATTATTTTCAGTGTTAATCAGTTCATTAATAGTTTTTTTTTATAATGCATATTGTTATTGATAGTATTTTATTCATTTTTCGTTACGTAAATTATCAATATGTTGATAAAGTTGAGAAAAAGTAGCATTAATGAAACTGAATGAAGCATATGTGTGTGTGTGTGTTTGTCCACCAAAGAGTTCGTTCATTTTTTTAAGTGGACATTAAAGCAATTCAATTTAAACGCTGTACTTGGATATTTTGAGAATGTCTTCAATTTGTCTGCTCGTCAAACGATAATTTCGTTTTATATCAGCTTTCACTTTGTCACTAATGATTATATTTGGCCGACCAGAGTAAGGGACATCTCTCACTTAAAATTTTCCGTTTTAGAATCGAACACACAATTTTTGGCACTTCCGTTCTATAAAAGCATTTATAGCTTTCTTTTATAAGATATCGGTAGTGCACTGCTTCCTCCCCCTTCCAATACTTCTAATGCAAGCCAGAGTTAAAGAACCTGTCTGCTTGGAAGTTCATTATCCACTGACATCAACACACTCGCTACACCAAAGACAGAATTCGAAGAATAGGAATCAATGTGTAATAGATCGTAAACGAACATTTTTGGCAATCTAATGTTGTTTGACCTACGTGTAAACAAGGCCATCCAAACTATAATGTAGGACGGATAAATTCTTCGATTTATCGAAAAAAAAAGTGTTGTAAGAATGTGCAAAATACAGTTATTAGTTTAGTTGGTTGGAAGTTGACGGGGACATGCCTATTTAATAAAAACTATTACAGAATGCTAATTCTGACATTTATCTTGACGAATTGTTTATGACTTTATTTAAAATGGCATATTTTGTATTATAATTACTCTTTGCTCTATCGACATCAGATAGTTGCCAAAAATAGTGCTGCCATTACGACTTGTTAAATAAAAAACAAAAGTAAAATAATAAAATAACAAATATTATACATCTGCTATTTCAGCGACCTATACACTTTCACACTCATGATTTTCTTGGATTGATTGGTTTTTTTGAGTAAAACACGTAATGTTATATACCGCTCGTATTTTATGGCGTTAACCTTTTAAATCAACACCGGTAAACCGCAAACAAATTCGATCATTTTACTATTTACCCCCCCCCCCAAAAAAAAAAAAAAATGAATGCTTTCTTTTTCTCGACTTTGCTCGTCAATGTATTCTGTGTGACACTATCGATATTTAATTATCAATAGGCAATTTTATTCCTTTGCAGCCGGTTAATAAATGTTAATTCGATGTAATTCATACAAAAAATAATTTATCCGAGTATGAATATTTTTTTTAGATTGTTACCTTGGTATTAGCAGAGAATTTAAATTAGGATAGGCGCAATTTATTAATTTTAGTTATTTATATTAATATAAGTATCACTAATGGACATGACATATTATATCTGATACAGCTGTCATATTCATTTATCTGAATCCTTTGTTAGCACAATTTTGTCCCATTCCTTTGTAGCCTGTGTTTATGATTATTGGAAGAAGTTGTATAATTACGATTTTCACCAACACTTCTATTCTACGAAGGTCATTTCATGCAAAATTTTCGGAGTTGATTTCGCTGTACATAACTATTTATTGTTTTAAGTGTATGGGCATAGTATTAATACTGGTGAAAATAGTACTCGCAGACGTGGTGTGAATAGTTGCATTTGGATAACAGACATTTTGCTACTTAAAGACGTTTCACACCAAATAAAATTCGAATATCATCATTGTTGGTTAATGATTGACATTTAAACATTATTTCGCAATACGCCTCACTTAATTTTCATACGAAAATACTAGTCAACAATTCCCGACTTTCAAAAGAGTGTTAAACACAAATATAAGGAGATTATACAAAAATTGATTTTACGTGATGTGACATCAATATTTTTCTAGAAATGATAGTTCATTGTATTTTTTACTGCAGATTTTTTTTTACTGCAGTTCAAATAGCAATACTTTCTTATAGCATATGGATGATAGATTATGATTTTACCTGGTTTGTCATAAACATCAGTTTGGAGTCACAGAGTATCAATGCACTACTATTACTGCTTATACTAGTAGACGAGTTCGCATCCCTCTCTAATATTGCTACTAAACTTTTAAACATAGGGAAGATTTTATATAATTTTAGATGAAGACATCATTGAATGCCAAGGAAACCTAGGGACATATATAAAAATGAAACATCTGGTTTGTTCCAAATCGATAAAACCATATTCCTACATTACCAATTTAATTGAAATGTTCAAACAGTATAACTGTAGAGTCGAGGAATATTTTTATGTTATTAAAATAAATTAACATTGCAAATTATAAAAATATTAAATAAAATAATAATATTTTTGGCAAGTGCGAGACTGCCCGCCATTTTATTTTCGGTAGAAATGAGCCTTTCACTGAATGCACCACGAGTTGGCAACTTTTGAATTACAAGATTTCATTACCTGTTTACACGATAAGTACAAAAATAACATTCCCTACTTTTTTTAATTTAAATTAATTTGTTTTTCTTGAGACTTTTCATCCATCAAACATTGCGTTTTAATTGTTTAGTTTTTTTCTACAGCATCTAATGACATCTCAATTTCCAATTTTTTTGCTTAAAGCTTTTCTCGCCAAGCCTATCTAAAATAAATTGGTCTTATTCTTTATTTCTTATGTGATTGAAAAAAAATGTAAAACATTGGCATTCATTTTTATTCTATCGAATTCATTTGCTGTTTTTTTGTTTTTTTGTTAAACTTTTTTTCCCCCGGATTTTTGATAAAATTTTACATTAAGGCCCGGCTTATAATAACACAATTTTCTGTAGATTTCGGTGTGCTAAAAACGAATCTGCAAACCGTTTCCGTCGCAAAAAAATAGTTTTCACGATATGAAGAAATTACATTTTCGAAAAGCTGGTGATCTCTTTCCCTTGTAAATTTAACTTAAAATCAACACCCACTTTCTAGCCACCTGAGAGCGTTTTCTGCGTTTATTGCACAAAAGGTTTTTTGACAAGGCAGTTTGGTACGCGAGTGCATATTTAGCAACCTTTGTTTATGCTCGCGTGTAGCGTAAACGAAGGCTACGGCTGTGAAATGGGAAATAGTCCCAGAGTTCAGGGGTTATTACTATGCAAAAGAAATCAAACAAATATCTTTTTAGCCAAGAAACACAAAAAATGCTCCTCTCTCAACTGGCCAGATAGTGGGTGCTCATTCTAAATTAAATTTACATCGAAAAGTGATCACCCACTTTTCGAAAAAGTAATTTCTTCATATCATGAATTTTTTTTTGTGACGGAAACGGTTTGCAGATTCGTTTTTAGCACACCGAAATCTACAATAAAATATTCTGTTATATACGAACATACGACGGGCCTTAAAGTAAAATAATACCGGATTTATGGGGGCAGATTTTCCGTTTAGTTGTACAAATATCCTCAAACCATGTAATCACTAATATGTACTCTTAAAAGTCGTCACCCGCATCGAGCAAAAGTTTAAAACCACCGAATATATGTCAGGCTATGTCACGGTTACATATATTGAGTGAGTTCTTAACAGTATTTTGTATAGTTTTTTAGTTTTAACTCATTTTCCTACATTTTTCCCGAACATTTAACATTAAATAAAAACACTAAACAATTATCCAGTAACTTACCTTAACTTTGTTTTCATTTATTTGTTTTTGGACAACTTTTTCGAATCTGTGTATAGTACCCCCCTCTCACCCAAATATAAATTAATAACTCACATTATTGTATACATAGATAAAACAAACAAACAAAAAAATAACGATATAGCGTTTCAACATTTTTGCTACGTTCGGCTTCATCCACTGATTGTTGGTCGAGCCCAAGCCATGATGACTGAACATCCCGAGGATCCAGATCAAATTCTGCAAGAGTACCATTTTTTTCCTTTTCGCATCCTTTTTCACTTTTTGGAGTGGATTGCTGAATAAAGAATATAAGAAACATGCATGTTCTCTTTTTATTAGAGTTTTTCATTACACCAAATTGAGCCACAGCAACGCGTGGCAGGGTACAGTAGTTAATAAATAAATAAAAAACATTAATATTTTCTAGTTAGCTATTTATCTATCTATCTATCTACTAAAGGAACATGATCTGTGCTTGCGTGTGACAGTTCGTTTCCTTTGAAATCCTATCCGGCTGAACCGATTTTTAGGAAAATCCATACACATTTACTTTATGTGTATAGCAGTGATATGTTTTCTATTGCAATGTAGAATTCGATGAAAGAAGGCACAAGTAATTTTGACTAAAGATAACACATAATACAGCCTAATATAACAAGTGAATTTGAGAAATGTAATTACTGCACAAGCAGAAAGGCCCGGCATATAAACTCACTAGTAGGTTCTTTGATATGGCAGGAGCGCGTCTAAAATGAATGTATGTTTAGAAAACAATTGAACCATCGCACTTTACTTTTGCATATTTAACTTTAATTCAAGTCATTATATAAACTGATTTCATAAAACTAACAATATGTCTTCTACAGTGCACGGTAAACAGCAATGTATTGGGAATACATCACTGCACGGGGAGTTTGTGAACCTTTCTCTTGATGCACCGCTGTGTTTCCCAAACTGAAACAGACAACTAATGAATTTGTTTAAAAAATTGGCGATTTCACCAATTTCGATGGCAATAACATAATGGAGGGTGGAAAATTCGTTGATCATCTTTCAATCACCGGTAACGTTGGGTCTTCCTGCTAGTAGTATTATAAATAACAATAATAATAATAATAATAATAATAATAATAATAATAATAATAATAATATATGAACACTCGTGGCCCGCGAAACGGTTGTATAAATCTATGCAACATTTAGGATGAGAAAACATTTTACTTGCCGAATGTTATAAAATTAAGAAGAGTAATTAAGGTGATTAAATTAGGATCAACCAGCTTCTTGTCAATTATATATTTTTAAAATAAAAAAAATACATATTGTTATAAAACTATATATTATATCATTGCTGGCTTTGAATATGTAAACTCCTATGAAATTTAGAAAATAGTATTGACACACCGATTCTTTACTCCTGGATTAATAACTATTAAAATGTAAAGAACTCAAGACAAAAAGCGGGCATTTCCTCATTTGATGCTGTTTGGTTCTTGAAGAAACGAAATGTCTCTTGCGTTTCTAATTAAATGAACTAAAGGAGAAACATTGATTTGATATTAAATTTGATATTTGTTCGTTCTCTGATCGAATTAAGGCAAAGCAAGTATGTGGGGAAGATGTGAGTTGAAATCACGAACTTTAAATGTATTGTTTCTTAAGTTCAAATATTAAACAATTCGTTCTAATTCACATTTTTCCTTGTTCCATGGGGAGATTTAGTTAACTATTTTTTTTTACTTTTCTTAAAAATGTTATTTTTAAGCTCATTTACATGCAGTTTCGCGCCAATTTTTTTTTAGCGTTAAATTTTACGTTTTCTTTTTTTAATTTTTAATTTATTTCGTTTTAAAATTCATGTTTTCAAGCTTGATTTAAAATCTGTACTACTGCGTCTTTTTCATGATAGAAAATTCATCCTTTATGTGTTAGTTTATTTTTGTGAAGAAATAAGTTTTCCTATTTTCCATTCTTTTTCTATCTAAATGCTATTTCTTTGAGATATGTCGCTAGAGCTACTAGATAAGGCTGTCTGAAGATATCGTCTTCCTGATTCAACGGCACCGTTAATTTAAGTTTAACGTTTCTTTACAAATCTTAACTATGTTCTGGAAAGTCAAGAACAAAAGGAATATAATTTTCTAAAACATGGCCAAGTCAAGCATTATGAATTAATATTTGAAGATATGAAAAACTTGAAGCATAAGAACTTTTCTCCAAAATGAATGAATTCTGAATGAATAACACGGAAAAAAGGTTGATATGATGTGAAACAGAATAGCTAAGAATAACCGTCTACGTACTTCACCATATTGTGTTTTCATCGTTTCTTATCATTACTACACAACGTCATCATTTTTATATATTTTTGTTAAGGTTCGTTTTATTGGCTGATTTCATTTTTTTTTTGTATTTATTCCTCTTCTTTGGATTTCACATTTTTATTTAGTTACCAGTAATTTAATTTATTGTTTATTTTCTTACCCAACCAAGATTTGACTCTAAATCATCATTTATGAATGTTTCTCTTTGTTTGACTTTTCATTACTTATTTTATTTCTCTATTATTTAACATTTTTATAAATATTATTTTCTCATAGTTTTTTTATCTTTCGTTTTAAATAAAACTTTACATTTCTCGTTGTATTTTTTCTCGTTTTTCCCTAGCTTCGTTATGTCTAGCCACTTTTGTTTTTTTTTTAATTTTTTCTGCCTTTGTTTCCAATTTCAAAATCTTTTTCCGCGTCTTCCATAAGTTTATTTAATCGTTTCAGTTTCTCTCATGCTTTTTCGTATATTTATTATCCCTTCACATTGCATATTTCTAGGTTTTATTTTTCTGTCAATAAATTATTCTCCAATTCATTGTTTTCTTTAGTCTTTTAATTATGTCTTGTTTTTCTTCCTAATTTCTTGCTTTCGTTTTGAATTCTTTCAATTTGTCCTTTTCTTTCGTGTCTCTCTTCATGTTTTTTTGCCTATCACATTTCTGGCAATTTAATGCTTTATTTGTCTTCCTGCTTTTGTTCATCCTTTCATGATTTCTTTCATCTCTTTCCTTTGATTTACTCTCTTTCTTTATGTCATGTTTTTATTTAATTCAATCTTTCATTTATTCCTTTTTCTTTCTTTCACCTTTTCATTTTTATATTTTTCTTCGTATTATTTATTGCTTATACGTTTTAATTTTTTTCAATCAATTGCGCTTTCTTCTATCATGTTTATATTTCAGTTAAACTCATTCGATATCTTGTTTAATCTACATCCATCCTCTCTTCTCAACTAAATTCAGTCGTTTTTTTTTTTTATTTTCCATTCACTTTGTATCTTATTATGTTTCGTTCTATTTCATTCCAAACCAGATTAAAAATCGATTAATTAAATACGTTATTCGCTCATCCCTTTTTCACCATGCGGATAAATTCAGACGAGTTATGAGCGGCATCCGTAAAATTGAACCGGGATGCACCGGGCGGGATGAGAAAGTTAATGAGAGCAAAAATGAAGGAAAGATTTAACGAAAACAAATATCAAAAATTGACGAAGAGAAGAAGCAGAAAATGTACTCGTTGGTGGATGAGAAATGGAGAAAGTGAGGTTGTTTTAGTTGAGTGGTTGCATTTTTGCGGTAATGGTGGCACGATATTTCCTGTGAGAATTGCGGAAGAAGAGTGTGTGGGTGGTCAGGTTGAGGTTGTGAGAGAATGTAGTGAAATTTGACACGGCTGGTACGACCTCAGGATGAGTTTAGTATTGTTCAATAAGGATACGTTTGGAATGGTTGGGAAAGGAATTAAAGACTGGAAAACAAAAAAGAAAGAAAAAACGAGCAAGAAGAAAAACAGGAAGAAAAAAACAGGGAGAGAACAGCTGAAACATTCTATGATGCTTTTTCCGAATGCGACAAATTCATTAACGACAATGCTTTTAATGTGTCGTAGTCCAGGTTTTAGACAAGTCCATAAATGAGGTGGCCTTGAAAAAAACGAATAGGAAACGATCAGATGGCTTGACGGTATTTTTCAGTTAAATCAGAAATGTTGATAATATACGATACGATTTTAATCGACACTTTAGCACCCTTGTCAATAAAAGAATCGGTGAAAATTCCTGGAACTATAAAAGCGCTGACCATTAAGATACGAATGTCTTCAGGTCACGTTTGAATTTAAAACGATAGTAAACTAAGTATCTATCTTGAAATATATTAAAAATTCATGAAATATAGAAGAAAATTAAGTCAAGTAAAAAAGTATGAAAGAACTTAAACACAAAGGGAGAGAAGTCTGTTATAGAATATTTTAGTTGGATGATTCGGATTACATAGATTTCTTACTCTTCTATATAATTAAAAGAATAAACGTATGTGTGTGTAAATATCTAATAGGTAAACTATTAAACTACCCGTCACATAGCACTGGAATTCTTAGGAAATAATATTCATGCACCAAGGGTTGTTTATAGCGAATAATATATTTGCTTACATGTATGTATATGGCATCCAGACATCGTCAAAGTTACATGTAAAATGCTCATTAAACATTAGCCGACATTTTGTTTTGTATGCGCACGCGCGTACTTTCGTTTTTTTCTCTGGCTGGAACGCTTGGTTCGTTTAAATTTCAATTCTAACTAACGACAATAACCAATTTTTTTTATGTTTTTGTATTAAAAACAAAACGAAACAATACGTACATTTTATTCGCGGTTTAAAATTTGTAAATATGAAAACAAACCTATAAATCTTTTTTACGATCTCATATTTACTTAATTTCATGCATAATTTTAAGATGGAGGAGGGGGAGATGACAAATTGGAAAATTTATAGCAAGATGTTTATTCGCATTAGGCTAAAATTTATTTATGCTTATCTGGCAGGGAAAATAGGAAAGAGGGAGAATAGTCCATGTCCTTACCGTCGGCGGAAAAAGCTATTAGAGTGGAAATATTCCGTCATTTAAGGAACTCTAGTATGAAAATGGTGAGGTTTGTCTGCTAGTTCGGATTGTTTATAGTACTCACACTTATCGCTATAAGTGCAGCAATGTTATTGCATGGATTTACGTGTAAAATTAGCTGAGGATGCAATGCAATAGGAGCTTGATTCTGACAGAAGGCATGAGTGTTAAGAGCTTAATGAGAGTAACATACGCATATTTACAGTAATATAACAATTATATATCTATCTATCTTTCTCTCTCGCTCGCTCTTTCTATATATACATATATATACACACACGCGCATATATATATGTGTGTGTGTGTGTGTTTATGTATATGTATATATAGAGAGAGCGAGAGAGAGAGAAAGATATCTATCTATCTATCTTTTTCTCTCTCTCGCTCTCTCTATATATGCATATACATGCGCACACAAACACACACACATACACACACACACACACACACATATATATATATATATATATATATATATATATATGCGCGTGTGGGTGTTAGTGAATCTATCTATATTCATACCTATTTATCTATAATAATTTCTATCCATAGTTATATTTACTTGTCTTAAGTATGAAATCGATTAATCGTTTCCCTCTTGTCAAAATCGATTAATGATGATCGCTATCAGCGGTGGTTATTTTTGAAACGGATTAGAACCCCTTCAAGTTCCTTTTGGCTGATTGAGCGCTCAGCACGGAGTTTTACTTCCTTCGGACAGGTTCGGAAACAGCGCAACGCAGCATTTTATCCGAAAGAAACTCCCTGCATAGATAGTATCTTTCCATTGTCCTAAAGGAGAAATAGCGACAAATGATGAATTGATTTGACGATCGAACCTCTTAATATGTTCTAGATAAGATCAAATGTGTTATACTTGTTTTTGGTAAGAAATATTTTCACACTTGTAGTTGTATCTCTAAAAGTTTTCATTTTTTAGAATTAATTTCTTATCTGAAAACAAAACAACAACATTCTACATTATATATATATATATATATATATATATATATATATATATATATATATATATATATCTGATGAGAAAAAAAGTATTTCTTCGAAACTCTGCGGATAAAGGACTATCCCCTTATCTAGTGTTTCCTTTTCAGATTAAATATATTTTAAACTCTTTTTCAGAGTGTTTTTACTATTTTGTATTAACTGTTTGCTCGTATTATAAGATCTATCTCCTATAGCTTTATAAATATTAATTCTTTAATATTTATATTATACTTAATTTACCATCTTGGATCATTTTGGCAAATTTAATTGTAATTTTTATTGCATATATATATATATATATATATATATATATATATATATATATATATATATATATATATATCAAACTTCGTATTCCTGTCTGTTTGTTTGTTCACAAGTTGATTAATATATACAAAAATCCATTAGTTTATCTTATTATTAATTCCTATATATCCTATGATTATTGCAAAATATGATATTAAAAGATGACGTCATTTGCATATTACATTAAGGAAAATCGACTTAATTAAATTAAATAGCGGTTTATTATTGTTTATAGTGAGAGAATTATTATAAGTGTTCTATTAAAGTTTATTATTTAAAATTTGATTTATATTGGTAACATGTTTAATTTAATTTATTTTACCGACATCGAGTTTTTTATGAATCGGTTTAAGCTAGTTCCCTTCGGCACTAACGGTGTTGTTGTTGTTGTTGTTGTTGTTGTTTTCTTTTTCCGCGGATATTAAAACTAAAACTTTCAAGCAATGTTTTTTGAATTAGTTTAAATAAAATAATTTATTTGATTTCGCAATTAACATTGTGGTCCAGTAAATTTTTATTTTGAAATAAAAAAACAATTCAATTCAACTACGATTTTTTTTAAACAAAAACAAAAAAAAATACCTTCATTTACGTTTTTATACTAGTTTTTTTTTCTTCACATTTTTTTGACATCGTAACTATTTTTTTTATTTTAATAACGCAATAAGTCATAACTCATCATTTTTATAACATAAACATTCGGTTAACACAAATTCTACTTTGGTATTTTTGAAACAGAATTATTTACAGTTTGTTTCGTTGCAGCAGACCATAAAAACAATCTTTCTAGACTGAGGTAGCATAAAAGAAATTCGTTTAAACTGGAATGTATTCGTTTCTGGATTTTTATCATAAAAAGTGGCTCAATATCCGGAGAATAACTTCTCTTCGTATCCCTTCTGCTGAAATCTGTGATGGAACGTTTGTCACGTACTTATTTTTTCGGGGTGGGGGTATATTTTTATGTTTTCATTCATTCTTTAATTTTTTTAATTTTTGTTGGGGTAACGATGGATTTGACATATAATAATGAAAAACTGCTTAATATTCTTAGTATAGCAGGTCTGGCTAAACCGAACTTCATTTGCAATATATATCATAACTTTATTGATTCTCGATCAGGGGTTATCATATTAGTCATTGCTCTATTTGTTTTTACTTTCTATTATTTCTTTCTATAATTTTTGTTCTAACACATTATAGCCTTTGAATAATAGTATGATTATTGTTTCTATTATAATCATTATTACGATTATATTTACTTATTTCTTATTTCTGTTGTTATTAATTACGTGTAAGGAGTACTCACGCTGGCTATCAGCTGCGATTACTCTCTAGCACTAACCTGTACAGTTCCCTGGAATATGAGTGCCAACCATTAAAGCTCTACTACTCTACTCGTAGATTCCTAATATTTATATTATCATTTGGGCGGAGAGGATATGTAATATTTGATATTATAATAATTACTACTATGAAATTTATTTATTATCATTATAGTTAGTGAAGCTGGACGGAAGTGCTCGCTAACAAGGAGTGCTTAGACTGGTATTGTCCGAGATTACACAACAATATGTGGAGTTCTCTGGAGTCTGAGTGACAATCATTCTCCTTCTATATGTTAACTTATCTCCCTCACGAATCTCAGATTCGTAATATTTATATTCTCATTTAGGCGGAGATGGATTCATGGTCTGGGTGACAATGAGTCTCCAGAATATACCATCGATACGGTACTTTTCTAATCGATGTCTACTGATTGTTATAACTCCAGTCCTCCCAGACCTTTCACGGTTATTTAGGTTAGTGCCATAGAATATTGGCATTATCATTTATTTTTAAGATATTATTATATAGGGGGAGGGCGCCGTCAACTAACATTTAACACTTTTGGTTTTCTTATTAATTTCTGATCGTATTGTGTTTTTGTGTTATTTATATTGTAATATACAAAGTATTAGGTAATATTCGAACTTCATATGTGTTGGTTCCCGCGTAGCTTATATGAGTTGATTATCGTGTTGTTTATGTGAATTGGTTTATTATTATTTGTACTCTCTGTAAATTTTAACACATATCACCATAATACTGTTCTCTAAGAACAACCAGTGGTGTTTCTTGTAGTCTGGATGAAAAAAAGAGACTTCCGTTATTTTTAATACTCTCCACATCTTTCGTATAAGTTTGAAAATGAATTTACATCATCGCACCAGTGCTTGCCATTGACTTCTCATCTGAAATTGCCATTGGTCATCACTGGGATCTGGGTGGCAATAAGCCTCTCCATCGTGCCAGTTCTGGTTATTTCTTCTTCATTTCATGCTTCTCATCCTTCTCAACCCTTCTCGACTATTTAATGTGGAGACAATTAACGATGACGCTACATACATATTATGAGGTGGAATTAAACTTACGATTACACATTTTTATTTTTCTTGTTTCCATATAATGCCCCTCTACTTTTTCTTTTACTCTAGTTGCAGTTTCCATATAGCCGGTTAGCGTTTTTAGTTCATGTGTATTAATTTCCATAATCAAGTGTTTTCTGTTATATTGAGCCGCTTTTCATTATTGATATACATTACATATTCTGGCTTATCCCTTTATTTCGATTTTTTCACATTCTTTTTTCGAAGGTTATCGGGATTGTTCCTTATGCTATTCGATTATTGGTATTATCTCGACTTATTCTTTAATACTGTCAACTCTCTGACCAGTCATGTATATTTTGTTCGCTTCTCTGTCCAATTTGTATAAAAAACTGTGAGGTCGGCTGGAATAGATTAATCTATGATGTGGCAGAACTTTTTCTTCTTATTAAGTATTATGACATCTGGCTTCCGTGTTTGGATTGGTTTATTTGTTTATTCGTCTCATAAGAATTTATAAGATCTGTTTTCAAGTAGTGCTAGACGTTTGTGCTTTTCAATTTATCAGCGCATTTTAATGGCAGTTGTTTCCATATTTCCAGTGTATCGTCTTCCATATGCGATGATGTAAATTCTGATATATTTGGGAGTATAAATTGCTGCATTCAATTATTAAGTTGTTTATTCGTTCGCCCGCGTGTGTTCAGATTCTTCCCCTTCTGCTTTGTTATGTCATGTCGATCTTAGTTTTGACATAGTTAGTTCTTAAGGGCTGCGTTTAGTGATTCAATTTCTGTGTTAAGGTATCATTCTCGTTGCAATTTCCAAATGTTTTCGTGCGTCAGCTGCATCAGTTGTCAACTTTACGAATCATTTGTGTAGCTGTTTCTCTTCACATCATTCTTTTCCCCTCTCATCCCTTTCCTCTATTCTCTGTCCTGTGATATTTTACTGTGTTTCTTTTTTATTAGCTTTTCTTTTTCTGAATTATTTTATTTCTAATTCAATTTTCTTATACCACATTCTTCAATCTTAATTTCCGTCTGTTTATTTCATGCAGAGTGGCAGCATCATCTATTAGCTCTAATGTGTTGTGCATCAATATGAGATTCCTGGCATTCAGGTCAAGTTGGTTCAGTTTTTTAATGATCAAACCCATGAAAGAATCAAAGTAGTTTACTACTACATAATTTAATTCCTGGGAATTTTCTTATTATCCGTAGGTATTCTTTCCAAGTTTTCTCCTTCGTTTCTGTTGATTTGATTGTCCCTGTTTCCAACACTCCAAAATACTTGAAACTGTCATGCTCACCAAGCATTCGCATCTCCCTTCGTTTGACAGACCTTACTCCACCTCCATTTTCCCCTACTGATAACTAGCAATGCGCACTTTTCAATTTCAATTGCCTTGACATGGATGAAGATTTTGGTGGTGTTTATTAGTGTTTCCATCCATTTTTAGTGCTTCCGAAAAATTTTAGATCGTCCATATATATTAGGTGTTCATTCTTTTGTCTGTATTAGTAAGCTTATATTCGGCTTGGCATTTCCTAAGGAAAGAGTAGTGATTATAGGAAATCACCTTGGAAAATAACCATTTGGGTTTTATCTAAGCTATGTATTGTTCTTACGCTCTTATTTCAAGTCCCCATATCCTCATACTTCTTTCAATCAAATTGTTAATATTATCTGCTATTTTGTACACCCTCAAGCATTCAATAATCCAGGATCGCATACCCTATTGCGTGCTTTCTTGTAGTTGATCCATGACACGGCTATGTTTTTTCTACTATTTAGCTTGTGCATAATCTTTAGGTCTATGTTTAGTTTATCATGCGCTCCTCTTGTTCCTTTCTGAGAATTTGTTCTCTCATTTGTGCTGCTAAGACACTCCTGGTCATACACTAATAGTTTATTAAGGCGATTTCCTTTCTTCGTGTCTTTTTTTTTACTAATGAAGTTCTTCCTTTTGCAATCGGTTCTCACAGGTCTGCTTCGTTGATAGATTTATTTTTAATTAGCCCTTTGATATTGTGATTCTTTTGAACCAATATGCGTGTATTTCATTGTGGCTCGGTGCTCTCAGGTTTGTCATTTTCCTCAGTATTATAATGAATTTTTTAACCAATTTCGTACTGTGACTCCCCACTTAGATTTGCTGCTATTTTCTTTTTATGCCATACAGACGTTTGTCATTTTATGTTGTGGTCTTTATTCATTTCCTGTTTCTTGCTTCAGTAGAGTATCTGTTCTCCCGTTTACATTTTTTATGAAATTGGCTTTCATTGTTTTCAAATGTATTTTTCCATTTTTGTGTTTATTATCCTCTTCCTTTTTTGTTATATTTTGTTGGAGTTATCGCTGTTTCCTGTATAGTATCTTTTCTGCTCGATTGTATCTTGTTTATCGCTTTGGATTTTTAAAAGTTTGTTGACCTGAGTTTCAAACCTGAGGTCATTTACTTATTCTGTTTTCTTTTTACTTTAAATTCCATATTTACTTGGTTAAGTCTGTTGGGATCAACAGAAGAGTTTTTTCAGCCTTTTCAGTTACTGCTTTTAATTTCACTCTTTTTCCTTAGGGATTAGACATTTGTTTTTCCTCATTCATAAAGTATGGAAATAAAAAATGTAAAAATTAAAAAAAAAACGTTTACAAGTGTTTTTGATATAGATGTACATAAGGATATTTTGATAAGTATGTTTTAACTTTAATAGGGATGGTATAATGAAATTGTGGGGTCTGCGTTCGTGCCTGACCTCCATAGAATGAAAATAGGCGCAAACTTTAATATCTGCGTAAGTATACTTTGATAATTATGTTTCAGTTTGAAGAAATATGGTATAATATAATTACGGGGTGTTCATTCGCGCCTGACCTCCATAGAATGGAAATATGTCACAACGTTTTTTTAATATAGATCCACGGAATATTGTGATAAGTGTTTCAGTGTGAACAGATATTGTATAATAAATTATGCGGTTTATGTATTTTATTTTTACGTTCATCATATTTTGCTTTGGTTTTGATACCCCCAAATTCGAAGGTATCTCTTTACAACCCTTCGTTTTCATAACCTATCCTACTTTCATAAATCAGATCAATTTTCTGTAGGTTGTTATATATATATATATATATATATATATATATATATATATATAGAGAGAGAGAGAGAGAGAGAGAGAGAGAGGGGAGAGAGGTAGAGAGATAGAGAGAGATTTATTCATTTATTTACTAAGTGTGATACATCAATTAGGGGTGAAGGGTAAATGAAAACTCTTTATAACATGGGATTTTTAAGCGTCATGCTTCTCCTAAGAAAAAGAGAGACGATGCTTGGTAACATATTAGCGATAGTTACATTAGGAGCAAAATAATAGTGCAGTGAGAGATAAAATCTTCAGATTGTTTGGATGGGAGAACTGAATGATTTCTGTGATATAGAAGGGGTTGTTGTTAGCATCTATCAGAATAGTCGACTATGGGGTTGCTCCTGTAGATATGCTTGAACATCGTCTTCTGTAGCCGAATAAACCGTTTTCAGTCTACATTTTTGGTTGCAGACGTCGCAAGTGATTTGATTACCGTTTGTCTCCAGATGCTGCGATTTAGCTTTAGGCTCCCAGATTTTATGATGATTTTATGTCGCGTTTGCACAGGTCGACAAAGCGGAGGTAAAGACGGACAATATTCTGTTTGCCAACGGAGAGTTCACCGTAGAGAATGTCTTTTGAGATTTTCCCATTGACCATGCGGTGCACATGCCCTTTCCAGCGTAGGCGTCTTTGGCGGAGGACGGTGAACATGGAGGTGATACCAGCCTTTGCGAGTACAGCATTGTTTATAACTTTATCTAACCAAGAAATTCCAATGATTCTCGACGGCAAGATACGTTTACATGGTCTGTGTAATCATCACCCTTCTGTATCAGCGAATCATGGACAATCTCCAGACCGGAGAACGTTTATTGACATATCTGCACTCGTTGTGCAGAAAGAGAATGAATGATACACACCGGAAGTAGAAAGTGGCCGTATCGTCCACTTGTTGCCAAAAATGTTATTACCAGAGTTTAAGTGGCGAAAATTGTGTTTGCCTTAAGGTCATCCGTTTGTGCTTTTGTGTTCGCTTGTCTAGAGATTTCAGTTCCCATAGGGGCAATCACACATCCTTTTTTACATCAATTTTTACACCAAACTAAGTAAAAGTGGCTCAGTGTATGGTACAATAGTTTCACGAAATCGAGTTGGCCAATAGTTTCTTTATCACCACATGTTTCGAATGGTCTTTCTCTGTTTTCTTCCACGTCCACGTTGCTTTAAGATCCCTAATAAGAAGAGATGAGTACGGCCCAGTAGATGAAGATTGACTTTGTTACTGGAAGGAAGAAACGTTGCATAGCAATCAAAAGAAAATGTCAGAATGCGCGTGTTATGAACAATAACAACGTTTATTAACACAATCTTCAACAAACGCCGCAGAATGGGAGTGATTGTGGTTGACTGGCGGAATAAAGTTTTCTTAGAAAATCTTTACTGTAATTAGACAGCGTTAATGATGCAGAATGAAGTGGCAACGGATTTGGTTCTGTAAGCGGCGACAAAAAAACGAGCCATCTCGATTTTTCTCTTTGGGTATCCTTTATTTATTGACCCGAATCCTTGGAAAATCAGTGTTTGATTGGTCAGCCAATGGAGATTGCTGACTAATGGCTATTATGGTAACAATTACCCTGTTAGCCTCTGGTTGAGTTTATATAATCGCCAATTAGTAGCAGTCATTGGGAGGGACTATACAGAGCAATTCTGTGATTAGTTGATGAATGATATAGAGCCGCTCATTCATTGTGCAAAACTTGTACTCAATTTCAGATTTGGCCGACCCAAAATGTTTGCCAACTTAGAAATATATTTATTTTTTATAATTTTTAAAATTATGATTTTCAGAAAGTTCAAACACCTGCACTTTGTTTTAGTTTTATAGATCATTGACCGAGTCCCAATTTATTTCCACTGAAAATGTTGGATTCCCAAAACGAATATATTTTAATTATATAATTTGTTTATAATTTTGAAAGGTCTATACACCTGCAGATGGTTTTTGTTTTATTGGGAGTTTTATAGGTCAATCCTGTTCTTGCACGGATCACCATCTTTTTGTACTCAATGCCAATTTATTACACTTGGTTGTTAAAAAATGTTGGCTATCCAAATGAATTTTATACTGTTTAATAACACAATTATTATCATAATGTAATTATTTTTTAATTAACTTCGCCAGTCAACTTTTTTGACACTTAACTAAAAGTGGCATACGTCAAATAGCACGGTTCTCATCATACCGTCATGAAATAACTCTATACATCTCAAGAGTTTAGGAGAGCAGCCAATGACTGGCAATATTTTGAATAGACCACCTCTACTGACTTGGTCGAATGCTTTAGTAAAGTGAATAAGGACAAGGTATAATAACCTTTTTACTTCTCGGCAATTCTCCTGGATTTGGCGTAGTGATAAAATCATGCCAATGGTGGGACGTTGGGAGTTAAGCCACACTGTTTCAGGGTATATTTTCTCAGCAAGAACTTGCAGTCTCGTAAGAATGATGCAGGAAAACAGTTTGACGACGATGTTTGTTAGTGAGATATCCGTATAATTATTGGAGTCGCTGCGATCGCCTTTATAATTATATAGGGTGACTAAGCTTGCGTTTTCCATGTCCGGGGGAATAACGCTTTGTTCCCAACAATGTACGAAGAGTTGATATAATGGCTTGAGGAGAGAGGACTTGGCACTCTTGCTCACTCCGACTGAGATGGAATCAGTACTTGGGGGTTTGTCAATCGCCTTGGAGACATCATCGATGGTGGGTGATATGACCAGCTCAGGTAATCAGCAGAGTGTGGGATGCTGTCGAGAGTGCGCTGCCATACTTTGTTTTCTGTTGAATATGGCTCAGAGTAGTGTTTGTCTGTAAGAATTTCTCTAGTCTTGGACTTCAAAGGAACAGTTTTTACAGCGTTTGGACCGATTGCTTTCTTAATGCCGTCATACTTTCTCTTGGTGTTTTCAATATTTGCAGCTGGTTTGGATGGATCTGCATAGTCTGTTCCCGTACTCATTTACACAGTTGCCTATAGGTGGAGGATATTTTTTATGATATAATAAATGTTAGGTGTATAACATATCTTCCATGGTGGACAGGAAAAGACACCCTGGATTACTGTAATATTATGATGCGTCTGTCGGCTTATGCCAAGGTTAATGATTTGGTCGAACGTTTCCTATTATACGAACTGAAATGTATATTTAAGAATAGCGATTCACAAGGATGATGGTATATGGAGGATGCTCCATTAGTACATGGAGCTAAACCTAGACTATATAATAGAACCCGTACTAAATTAAAATAGAAAATTAAAAAAATACCTTAAACTTCTTAGACGTAAACCTAAACGTTAATGAAGGATCATACTGCCCTTACTATAATCCCAGTTTTTCATTAAGCTATTTCATAAATTCACCAGACACTCTAGATCTGCAATTAAACATCCCAGAATCAGTCCCGAACAGAATCACCAACCTACCTACCAACTATTGCATATTTGAAGAAAATTCCAACTTTTATAACAATGCACTAGCTAACTCAGGATATACTGAAAAATGTAATACATCACAAATAATAGTAAAAATAAAAACAACACCACAAGCATAATAACCAACAACATGACCTCAGGCGAATATTGACAAAAATGCAATAATACCAAATCCTAAGAACTTTAAACCAAATAAACATACAAAACAAACAGAAAAAACAATAGAAAACTAATTAAACAACTTCACAAATACATCACGATCCTAAATAGGAATTCCATCAAAATCCTCTTTCACCACGATGCTTCAACTCGCGCAAACAATAAAAAAAATCTAATAATAAATAAAGAAAATCTACACAACAAAATATTAACAACACCTCAAATCCAACATACACTTACTGTAACTGCAATGCCCCCGACAATTGCCTCCCTGAGAATGACTGTATGCGCTAAGACGTCAGATATTTATACAAAGTGACAGAATTCCTCTCTACCACAGCAGAAATCCCCACGACCACTCAAACACAAATAACTAGAATTACACACAATATTCATAACTTTACAAATATAGATGAATTTACCGAACAACCAATCTCATAACCAGTAAAAATAGCCATAAGTATATCATGCAATTAACAATCCTCCGTGAAGCTGAACTCAACTACCTTACCCATAGACATTAGATCCCCGAATATACCCAAAATACACACATACATAGGACTATCCTACTTCCCGATAAACACTAGAATATCTTACCATTTGACGTCGTTCTCTAGCGAGTCACCTTAGGCGAACACTTCGCTCTCTAACCTAATAAGAATCTTAAAAAGAAAAAAATAAATAACTTTCCCCTTAAAATAGAAAATATTAAGAAAGTCTAGATCGTACAGTCTAGGTTCATAGTACTGGCTTCTCTGCAACTCAGAGTCCACAGCACCAGAAAAATTACATATCCTGAACTCTGAATCGGAAATAATATTCAGATGCAGGCACAAAAACAAAAAACATATGGAAACATCCTGAAGTCTGCCGATAAACATACTCCAAACCAGGACATATATCTCTACCCCTTTCCATGTACTGCCTCCCTAACTACAATTCCTTTCCATTGCTATAAACAGTTTACTAACATCTATCACATGCCACTCTAGCACCCAGTATCTGCCACTAAATAACACCTTCCCTTTTTTAAAATAATTTAAAAAGTGTACTCCTGTCCACCGCTACGTGATCTGTAGAGATTTTCTCCCATTCACTCCCTACATCATTGCATTTTTAACGACAGAATAGAAAGATCATCAGAAACTCACATACCACTCCTGAATACACCTTCCTCGCTTGTCGTATTGAACCTATCCATACCAATGTTGATATCCAATAGTCACGAAATATCCTTACATATCCTCTTTATTTACCTATCATCACTTATCAAATTCGCCCCCAGACAGCTTTTACTCATTAACTCTTTATTTCATTCACTTAAAGCCTAAAATTAAATTTATCGATAACCACCGTGCCCCTCTCAATTCAATCTAATATCTGAAAACATCATCTTGGTCTCCCCGGTATATAACTTTACTTTCCCTTACAAATTATAATTACCTTCGTTTTATACAAATTCAAGATAAAATCTTAATACACGTGTCTTATTCTAGCCTGATATATTTTTAATTACGATAGAGAATTCTCACCTTTACTACCAATAACATATAACCCTTATATCAGCCGCAAAACCGAAAAAAAACTATTAATAACAAATCCTGTCTCATGAGTAAACCAGCCTAACTTTTACGATCCTTATTAACTTCAGTCCCGAAAAGTTGTTACATTATGTTCCAAGAAATTTTGGTATTCGCTTATCTATAACCGGAAAGAACTCCTAGAAGTATAATATTACTTGAATATTTTTCGGATACTCGAATCAGAATACAGAATACCTATATCATCAAGCAATGGCCAAAGTATTTTCACTCCGAACATGAAAAGTTTGGAATTCAAAACTGCATCCTGAAATTAATTGCCGTTTGCAACATTTTTCTTCCGAAAAAGTAACGTAATTTTCATTCATTATATTCTCGTCCCAGCTTAACATCCTAAAAATAGTGCAATTTTTTCATTGCCAATCGCAACGCTTTACCGTGAATAACCATTTAAACTATACTGACACTGCATTTCTCACAAATATTTATATATTACTGTTTAAAAAAACATTTCGATGTGCTTTGCATTTTACAAGGGAGTAAAAACATTTACAAAATATCTCTACTCCTCTGCCTTTAAGAATTTTCTCTTATCGTATATTTTCTTTATTGCCGTATTTTTATTTTATTTCTTTTTTCTTATACTAATTTTATATCCATTTTTAATGTCCTATATTTACTTATATTCTCCTCTATAGGTTAATCACGCACATGATACACTTATATTAAACCCACCATGGCAGATATGCTATACATCTAACTTCATTGTATAATAACAGTTATACTCCTTCTATAACACAGTGATCAATTTAGTTTTCCACTTCAGATTCTCTTAATATGTTATCTCTCACTGCACAATTATGTTGCCTCTAATGTAACTATCGCTAGACGGGAAATCTCTATTATATTACCTAGCATCTTCTCTTCTGTTCTGATGAGAGGTATTAGGTTTCAAAATACCATGGTATAAATTCTCACTCAAACTGCCCCCAGACTTGATGTATCACCCTTAGTGAATACATCTATATATCTATACATATATATATATATATATATATATATATATATATATATATATATATATATATGTGTGTGTGCGTGTGTGTGTGTATTCTTTATATCGTCATTCTTTTATTTCTGTATTAGTTCCAAAATATTTTTTGTCGTTGCATTAGCCCGAGGTCTCCCTTAAAGAGATAGATTTTATTCGTTTTCTTTTAATTTCCTCATATATATATATATATATATATATATATATATATATATAGAGAGAGAGAGAGAGAGAGAGAGAGAGAGAGAGTGAGGGAGAGAGAGGGATAGAGAGAGAAAGAGAGAGAAAAAGAGAGGAAAGAGTGAGATAGATATGTAGATAGATAGATTGTTGATAGTTAGACAGATACATACACATTACATTATATAAAAAATACTATATTCTCTTTATCCAAATAATACTATAAATATTATGAATCTTAGTTTAACGGGCTAATAACTATTTGAATAACACATATTTATAAATAACAAATGAGTATAAAACAAACTTGAGATATTTACCTTGAAACGTTTGTATGTTAAGTAAAACATAGTTTGTTTTTTTGTAACAACATTCAGTAGAGTTTATAAAAGTGAAATAAATATGGAAATAAAAATATTCTCGGGCAACGCCGAAAAAGTACAATTCTCGAGTCATGGGTAAAAAAAAAATCACCAAAAATATTTTTCCTAATTACATCTAATGAATTTGGCTAAATTTGTTCTCCGCACGAAAAAGAAAAAAAATCGAAAATTGGTTTTCCATTTTCTTTCTTTTTTTTCTTTTTTTTTCTTTGTAGATCGTGCTAAAGTGGAATTTGTTAATTTTAAGCAATCGAAAAATGTTTTGAATTTTGATTACATCACGCAACTTGGCATTTTAGTGAAACATTTTTAAACAACATAACTGCAATTCTAAATATCACAGCATGAATAATTTATATCTGAAAAATATGCATAAACCATAATTTAAAAATAAAAAAAAAAACTTTGGAAAACATTTTTCGTTTGAACGCATTTAAAAATAATATAATAATTTGCAACACTGTTTTTAGTGTAATCTTCTCGGAACTATTTTTGGCCTAATTCCCGCAGTCTATGGTTCTACTATTCGGTGTTACAGTTGTTATCCGGACGTTGCACCACTTTTACCTTTAATTTTGCGTCTATACGTCCTCCGCCTAGATATGATTTACAATATCATAAACGCGACTCTCCGGTCTTCACGCTGGATTCTAAATGTAGTATAATTTCTATTTTTCACTTGGGGTGTTCATCTAATCACGAGTCCACCGTTTTTAACGCTACCCATTTTCAATATAAAACATTAAAAATGGGTCTCCCATCCTCCTTGTTTGCGAAAATAAAGAATGAACGCGAAACATCTAATATAACATCACATGCAGCATTTCTAGGGTAATACTCGGACTGCGGAGTTGAAAAGCGCAAAACCAACTTCCACTCTAACTTGTAGAATTTACAAAACTCTGACTCTTATTCCCAGAATTCAAAAATATCCGATACGCCTCCTTATTTTAATGTTTTCCGATATTTCGAGTGTCTATTTAATCCTCGGATAAAATACCGACTCCCACTTCGAGTACTTTTAAAAGATCAGTTGTGATTCCTTCCAAAACCTCATGTTATATAGTCTTTTGTATTGTATTTGTTGTGTATATATAACTGACTTGTCTCGCTAAGTCTGTGGTACGTTTATATACAATATGCGTGATGTGACGTGTAGCGTGTGTTAAACAGTGTGGCTGTGTGTGTTCTGTGTCTGTGTGCGTGTGTAGAAAACAGTTCACACACATATATACCTGACTAACCTTTTTCCTATCCGATGGATTCATTCAGAGGCTCCTTTTTGCCATCATTCGACGGTGCTGGGACAAAGATTCCTTTCCTTTAACTGATTATTAAAACATGGTAATTCTTTGACCAGCCTTTGGTTATCCTAACCTAGGATGTCTCTGCAACTCTGTCGTTACGTTTTTACTTAGTTCGGTTCGCCCCGATCCGTTTTCAAGAAGTCTCAACCTCACCCGCCGAGTTATAGATTTCAACTGCCCAAAAGTCAATCTCTACAAAATCCACTTCAGTTCTTAAGTGACCTCAAGGTCAGATAACATCAGACTCTCGGACATCCATATATCTAAGTTCTGGCATGATCCTACATAGATTATTGTTTATTAATTTTTTGGTTTATAAATATTATAATGTAGAATTGACTTCAACTATACGCATCTTCCTTCAAACATTTTTTCTACAAACTAATGTTAACTATTTTTCCCCAAACATCATTTATAAACAATAACAATTATACTTCAATCTAGCATGACAATCTATGACGAGCCCGGAGTGTTAATACAACATTCAAGCACCCCCCTAAGTCTGACTCCGCAACCTTGAATAGCACTACAAGTATCATATTCTAAGTGGCATTTGCTATATCTATTAATTAGTTGGATAATGTCATAGTCATAACTTGTTATTTTGGAATGTATAATAATAATCAGAAATAAAAAAAACATATTTTTTTAAATTATTCCTAAATTGTAAGATACCAACACTTCACATACTGAAAAAACTCACATCATTATACTGTTTAATATGATGTTAATCATAACTTAGCAAATAAAATAAATCCAATATGGCCATATTTTGGTAAAATTGTTAACATCAACGTAACAAATATTTTAGTAAATGCGCATATAAACGTCTAAATTACACAAGGAATCAGCAAGCGCAATGATTCATGCGAATCAGGTTTGAATAGTTTCAATGGTATGATTTAATATATCTTTCGTTATCCAGCTGTATTGACTATTTGCCTGATAAAATGATCATAATTGGGAGGCTCATTGTTTCGCATTAATCATAATTGTACTTTACCGGCTCCAGGTATGTCTCCAGTTATTTCTAGAACAAGACATTGACAGAATAACCATTCAAAGGTTGTCAACATACCGATTAAAAATTGGTTGCATAAAACCGACAGGAATCGTATTTGTAACGCATAAATTGTCATATCGGTAACTTTTTTTTTATTACAAATCAACCTAAACGTGCTGTAAACGTAACATATAAAAAGACACATATTTATATACGTAACGCAAAAAAATCTTTCGATCTTGGTGAAAATATAAATTAATTCTGCTAGGAATCGAACATTTATTGACAGGATTCTTCAACTTCACGGATTAATTATAATTGGCCACACGGAATATAATATTTCATAGTCTGAGATGGAGCAACGTTTAGAGTATTGGTTTGATGGAGAACATATTTAGACGGCGGAATACTTCAACTTTAGTTTGGGATTTCATAAAGGTGATATTTGCCTGGCATTATTTTGTTTAAACGGATCCTATTTTCGATGAGGAGACCAGATTATCGATTTAGTTGATGGCAGTAACGTCAAAGTTTATAGCAAAACTATCGGAATAAAAGTTCTAATGAAAGATTTATTTCTAAACGGAAGTCATAAACTTTTTTCCAGATTCTATAAGAACGATACACAAAGTTTACTCTAAATTCGTCGCAAATACATTTAAACGGTGTTTGATAAAATCCTTACTATTTGGTAGTTTAGTTATGGGACGAGTTTAATAAAATAAATGCTACACCTTTCAGATAAATGTGGTTTCTCATTCCTCATTCTATAGTTTGTGTCTCACATGCAGCTTCGAATAAAAGGTAAACAAATTTGATATTCTCTTTGCCTACATGTCTTGCTGTCTTTCTCAAATTAGGAAACGGACTAACTGTCTTCAAGTGGGTCTATTTTAACTGTGACGTTGTAATTGTAAAATTATAGAAATTGAAGGTTGGACAGTTTTCCTGGAAATTAAAATTTATTTAGCGAACTTAAATTTAACTTTTAATTATTGTTATGAATATTGTTTATATTTGAATTTTGTGCGCTGGGGAAAAAGGGCAGACAACACAGTTGTGTGTTTTCCTATTACAAAATCAAAAATGCAAGATTAATTAATAATTAATGAGTGGTTTTAAATAGCATTGCGCATGCGCGAAGAAAATATTAAGAATACTATTTGTAAATGCAGGCATACTAATAAGATCATACGAGAAAAGATTAAATTATGTTCATATTACAATTTTGTATTTATCAATAGAGCATAGGATAATTGTCATTGAACGCAATAAAATGCAACTCGATGTTCCTTTGACTATAAAAAAAACTGTTCAATCGTCGATTAAATGAGAACCTTTTTCAACCGCCTTCGAAGACTCTTGGTGTTTCTCCAGCATTTCAAATTAATAGAGATCGGACACCTGCTTCTACATAAAAAAATCGATCAATATCCTCTTCGCCATGAGCAAGTTGCTTGAATCTGTAATATATCAAGGAGTTGTCAAGCACTCTAGGAAAAAGAAACAACTTACTGCCAAGAACTAGGGGGTTTCGTCTATTAAGATCAATAGCTTACGCGCAGAATGTGACATGGGACAGGATTAGCGAATTTATTGTGTGTGGTTCTGTCTCTAGCGCGATAGATTTTAATATATGAAAGGTCACCACCAAGATTTGGAACAAAGATTTCTCCACAAGCCAACTAACTAGGGAAATGTCCTTTTATTCTAAATGAGTTACTTGGAATCAAGATGAAATATTTTATCATATATCAGAAACTCCCCCTTTTATGCTCTTCCTTGCCTTGACAATTTACAACACCTACTTTATAATCTAGTGGGCATGATATGTTCCTTATAAATATGTTACTAGACTCTGTCTGTTGTATCTTTTTCTCTGATTATCCTAATTTGATTACAATTTTCATAAAACCATTATTGTCTTGTATTATGGCTGGTAATAATAATTGTAAACTAGGTACGATATTTCGTAAGAATATTTAAATGAAAAGTATCTGATATTTTGGAGGTATGGAAATACGGGAAATAGATGGGCGCTATCTAGGAATCTGATGCTGAGAGTAACTGTGATTGCATTAATGTTAAGGAACTAACGAATTATTGGATTATGTTGACTAAAATTGGATAAATACGGTATATGACGAGGAAAATATTACCAACTTATTTTGTGTGTATCGAATGTGAGGCTTATAGAAGAGTGATATACGTACTCTTATATTATAGCTACGTCTCAAACATTAAACAATGAAGAAATATTGTTAGGGTTTGGATTTCCTCGAGTTAAAAGAAAAAATAACTCGTTGATCAGAAGCAAAGTTTCTTCTCAAATCCCCAAAGTAAGGAGAAAATGAACAGTGAAATAAACTTATCAACTAGAAAGAAAAATTGCATATATATTAAACACTAAAGCATCATTGCGATACCAAACTACTTCAGTCTTCTCTCCTGTAACATCCAAATTATATCTTGAATAAGAATGTTTTTTATGCATCAAAAATCTTAACAATTTCTATTCATTTCTAACAACTTTCATTCTCCTTATTCCAAGGAAAAAAAACTTTGAAGCTCATTTTTTTTAAACATTAACTGTGGCTGATGTGTTGCCGAGGTTTATACTCCATTTAATGAAACACGTGTAAGACAAGATAAAAATTATGAAATAATATATATATATATATATATTACTTTGAAATGTAAACAACTAGTATATATGAATACATACACGTACATACTCTCCCCCACACACACACATATATATATATATATATATATATATATATATATATATATATATATATATATATATATATATATATATATATACATGGCACATTTTGAAAAGATAGCAATAATGATACACACATTAATCTGTGGGTCATTTTCGTATGGAATCGTGTAGCTTAAATGCCGACGATTCTGTAAATGCCCTAAATATTCATAAATCACTGCGTAGATCTACTCATACATTCAGCACGCTTGAAGAAAATACTTAAAATAGATGCATAATTAGTATATACACTTATAAAAATGTTTGTAAACATTAAATAATACGCGTGCACACACACATATACTTAATATAAAAAGGCATTTTTTATGTGATGTATATGTTTGTTTCTATAGACAACGGATTGTTTGAGCCTGTTTTACTAAATTTAATATAAATGCACTTCATATGACTGGGAGCGTTTATATAAAGGTTTTGTATCGGAATACCTCTGATATGTATTTAATATCGATATTCGAAAAATCCGATTAAAGAATGAACGCTCCGATTCTGGGCAAAGGGGATACACTTACAGTGTCTAAAGTCAGAAGTCAATCTTGGAAGTTTTATAACAGCACAAGTAAAAATGGGCGGTGTATAAAATTAACAGTATGTTTATTTAAAAAGAAAACACACGATACTTTTGAAATGTACGTTTTTGTTTAAAGCACAATTTAAAAATGATCCTTTGCTTTTGTATTTTACACTTTAATTCAAGGTGTTATTGATATACTAATTATTTTTGAGACCATATAGATAGTGCATATTCTTGTTCGTATGAAGCTACATTAGCGTATATAAACAGTCAAGTTATATAGTGAGGCATGTGAAGATGCTTCACAGTATGCCTTGGCAGATACTTGAGTTGAGAAGACAATCAATCGACTAGTTTAAAAAATGAATGATTTCACCGATTCCAATGGCAATAAAACTATTGAACGTCTGGAACATTCGTTGATCCTCATTCAATCCCTAGAAACGAGTGATGGGACGATTCCATATTTTTCTCGATTCCGATAAAATATCCAACTCTGTGCTAAATTGCCAATTCCGACACACTTACCGATTCCGATTCTTTATAAATCTCTAATTATTTAACTGTAAGAGTATTTTCCCCGATCTTCGTAATAAAAAAATGTTAAATGTGCAGATATTTTCCTAAACGTCAAAATGCACTTGTGGAGAGTGATCTATCGATTTAAGCGCAGTTGATAAAGACGCCGAATCTCTACGGTTCCAGGTGAGAATTATTTAAAGATAGCGGTTTCAATCCTACCCAAAGCCTGCCAGCGGTTTACTTGTCAAAAGACGTGGTGAGACGGCAGCTACGGGAGACTGTAATTGCAGTGGATGCAGCCAGGTGATTCAGAGTTCCTATTCCGTCGTGGTTACAACCTGACGAAGGCCAGAGAAATAGTAGGTCGAAACGCCGTGAAACAACTAAGATAAATATGAGGTTACTGCCCGCAATAATAAAAATTAATAAATCAGTAAATGTTTATTATTGTATCATTATTACCAGCACTGATTTTACTTCAAATAAATGAAATAAAAAAGACAATTAAAAGAATCGCTTCTGCATCGGAAAATAAGCACAAATTTTTTCCGATTCCGATAACGATTCTGATTTCCCCAAATCTTCAGAGTTTTTTCTAATCCCTATTCCGAATCCGATTAATCGTCCCAACACTAATATATATATATATATATATATATATATATATATATATATATATATATATATATATATATATGTGTGTGTGTGTGTGTGTGTGTGTGTGTGTGTATGTGTGTGTATGTGTGTGTATGTGTGTGTGTAATTCTTGGTTCGTTCAAAATCGATAAAACCGTATTTCTACATTACCAATTTAATTGAAATTTTCAGAAAATTTATCTGTAAAGTAAAGGAATATTTTCATGCCATTAAAATAATTTAACATTGCGGATTATAAAAAATATTAAATAAAATAAAAATAATTTTCGTAACTTCGAGACTGTCCGCCATTTCATTACTGTAGAAATGAGCCTTTCACGTGCACCAAACGTTGATGATTTTCGAATTACAACATTTAACTATCTAATTAATAGATGCGTAAAAAAATCCCTATTATTTAAATTATATATATATATATATATATATAATTATATATACATATATATATATATATATATATGTATATATATTTGTACTTTAACCTTACAATTGAATAAAAAAACATATCATAAAACTTTAATTAAACTTGGAAATACAATTTAAAAAATAGCGCGGATCGGTAAGTGCACTAGCACCATTTGTTTATCTTAATTTGTTATTTTTAAAAGGTTTCCTGGCGAAGACTACCTAAAATAAATTTGTCTAATTCTTAATTTCTTATGTTATAAAAAAAATAGCATGCCGGAATTTTGTTAAAATTTTCCATTAAGGCCCGTCTCACGTTGATATATAACAACATAATTTTTTGGTCGGCCGCTGAGTTCCATGGCAACCAGCAGACTTATCTGCTCATGTAAATTAAACATGTTTGTAAATGGGAAATTCTCAATAAACGGTTTAGTTACTTTTTTTATAATTCATGAAAAGAGTTAAGCCAACGTAATAAATGTTTAGTAAGTTTTTCCTTTTATTATTCTTAAGAAGTAAAACTGTTTTATTCATTAAAAGAGTTAAGCCAACGTAAATAAATAAATGTTTGTACACGTGACAAATTATCAATAAAGGGTTTACTTACTTTTTTATTTATGAAAAGAGTAACGTAAATAATGTTTATAAAAATGCGAAAGGCAACATAAGTAAATAAATAACAAAAATGTTACGTGCGCATGCGTTACCCATGACTAAAGGGGACTAAGGGAACGACCATTAAATAATTCTGCTGGTCGCCATGGAACTCACAGCCCAAGGAGTACCAAAAATAGTTTTCATGATATGAAGAAATTTCTTTTTCGAAAAGTTGGTGATCACTTTTCCATGTAAATTTAGCTTAAAATGAGCACCCACTTTCTGGCCACCTGAGGGAGAGGGCATTTATTTTCGTGTTTATGGGCTAAAAGGTTTTTTGACTAGGCAGTTTGGTACGCGACGCAGCATCCAACGAAATCTCGATTTCCGATAATCCATTTTTTGGGACTTAAAGCTTTCCTCGCTAGACCTACCTAAAATAAATGTGTCTAATTCTTAATTTCTTATGTTACTGGAAAAAAAAAGAAAGGTAAATATGAAGAATTTCTCCACCTTCGAAAATTCCTTTAAAATTACCACTATTAGAGGTTTTCGGGGTCGCTGAAAACGTCAATAACAATTAAGGCAAATGAGTAGTTTCCCAGATATTAAGAAATGTTTGTTTTAAAAAATGGGGGATCACTTTTCCATAATAATTTAACGTAAAATGATCACCCACTTTGCGGATTTTTTGGGGAGGGGGACTTTCTTTCTACCCTTGGAAAATCCTTTAAAATTACCTGTTTAAATTTGTTGGAGGGGCGGGGGGTGTTTTGGCGGCCGCAGCCGTCCCTCCACCGCCTCCCACCAAATGTAAACAACATTTTTGTAAAATATTAAACAGTTCTTCTGTTCGGTTAATGTCGGTACGTTACTTATGTTAAAACAGTTAAACTGCATAAGCACCTATTAAAAAAACTATACAAATTCTATAATTGAATACCCCCCCCCAAAAAAAAGAACGAAAAACAAACCGGCAATCCCCCCTCCCAAATACTAGTGAGTGCATATCTTGGAAACTACGTGTTTACTGGAATTTTAAAGGATTTTCCTAGGGTGGAAAGAAAGTCCCCCCAATCGTGGCCACAAAGTGGGTAATCATTTTACGTTAAATTATGATAGGACATTGATGTCCCACTTTTTTAGAACTAATATTTCTTCATATCTTGGAAACTACTCGTTTGCCGTAAGTTTGAACGTTATTTTCGTTTTCAGCGACCGCGAAAACCTCTCCGAAAGGAATTTTTACCAAAAAAAAAAAAAAAAAAAAAATAGCATCCCGGAATTTTTATAAAATTTTCCATTAAGGCCCGTCTCACATTCCTATATAACAAAATACTTTTTTGGGTGGCCGTTGAGTTCCATGGCGACCAGCAGACTTATCCGCTCATGTAAATTAAAAATGTTTGTAAGTGAGAAATTCTCAATAAACGGTTTAGTTACTTTTTTTTATACTTCATGAAAAGTAAGTACGTGAGAAATTATTAATAAATGTTTAGTAACGTTTTCCTTTTATTATTCTTAACGAGTAAAACTTTTTTATTCATGAAAAGAGTTAAGCAAACGTAAATAAATAAATGTTTGTACACGTGACAAATTATCAATAAATGGTTTAGCTAGTTTTTAAAAATTATTTATGAAAAGAGTTAAGCCAACGTAAATAATGCTTGTAAAAGTGTCAAAGGCAACGTAAGTAAATAAATAACATAAATATTACGTGGGCATGTGTTAGCCTTGACTGAGGGAATGTCTAAGGGAACGACCATTAAATAAGTCGCCATGGAACTCAACGCCCAAGGAGTACCAAAATAGTTTTCATGATATGAAGAAATTTCTTTTCCGAAAAGTGGGTGACCACTTTTCCATGCAAATTTAGCTGAAAATGAACACCCACTTTCGTGCCACCAGAGGAAGGGGGGCATTTTTTTCGTGTTTATTGGTTTAAAGGTTTTCTTGACAAGGCAGTTTGGTACGCGAGTGCATATCTAACAGCCTTCGTTTATGCTCGCGTGTAGTGTAAACAAAGGCTACGGCTGTGAAATGGAAAATAGTCCCAGAGTTCAGGGATTATTACCATGCAAAAGAAATCAAACAAAAACACATTTTAGCCAAGAAACACACAGAAAAATAGCATCCATTTTTTTCTATCGAATTCATTTGCTGTTTTTATTGAAAACGATTTCCTCCCGGATTTTTGATTAAATTTTCCATTAAGGGCCGTGCGCCTTACGTTCCTATGTAACAAACCATTTTTTTTGTAGATTTCGGTGTGCTAAAAACGAATCTGAAAACCGTTTCCGTCGCAAAAAAATAGTTTTTATGATATGAAGAAATTACTTTTTCGAAAAGTTGGCGATCAATTTTCCATATAAATTTAACTTAAAATAAACACCCACTTTCTAGCCACCTGAGAGAGGCGAGGATTTGTTCCCATGTTTATTGCCTAAACAGCTTTCGTTTATGCTCGCGCGTAGTGTAAACGAAGGCTTCGGCTATGAAATGGAAAATAGTCCCAGAGTTCAGGGGTTATTACCATGCAAAAGAAATCAAACAAAAAACTTTTAGCCAAGAAACACACAGAAAAATGCCCCTCTCTCAGGTGGCCAGAAAGTGGGTGCTCATTCTAAGTTAAATTTACTTTGAAAAGTGATCACAGATTTTCTAAAAAGTAATTTCTTCATATCATGAAAACTTTCTTTTTGCGACGGAAACGGTTTGCACGTTCGTTTTTAGTACACCGAAATCTACAATAAAATATTTCGTTATATACGACCATGAGACGGGCCTTAAAGTAAAATAATACCGGATTTTTGGGGCAGATTTGCCGTTTAGTTGTACAAATATTTTCAAACCATGTAATCCCTAAAAGGGATTCTTAAAAGTCGTCACCTGTATCGAGCAAAAGTTTAAAATCACTGATTATATGTCAGCCTACGTCACGGTAGCATATATTGAGTGAGTTCTTAACAGTATTTTGCATATTTTTTTTAGTTTAAACTCATTTTCGTAAACTTTCCCCAAACTTAATGTGTTCGATACAATCTGCCGTCATTTGTATTTTTCAAATATATCGATAAACACTGCAATATTTTTGAACCGATTAAACATTATACATTACACAAAAACACTACAATATTATCCAGTTAAGTAGATCATTTACTTTTCTTGCCTTTGATAAAATTTATTTGTTATATATTTATTTTTTTGACAACCTCTTTGTATCTGTTTTTAGTAATACACACCCTTTTCATTTAATGTAACGTTTAGTCGGCTCGAAAAACAGTGTTTATCGGTGTATTTGAAAGATACAAATGGTGGCGGACACTGTTGATTATGTTAACTTTGAGAAAGTGAGTTAAAACTAAAAACTATACAAAATACTGTCACAAACTCACCGATTTTGTCAGCCCATCTCATGGAAACATATATTCGATGGATTTTTAACACTGTATTGTATAGTTTTTTAGTTTTCAACATACTTTCCCAAACTTTACATATTCAACAGAGTCTGCAAACATTTCTGTTTCTCGAGCCGATTTACATTACATAAAAACACTAAAAAAAATTATCCAGTTAGGTAGAAACGCAACTTACCTTACCTTTGCTTTCATTTATTTGTCTTTGGGCAACTTTTTCGAATCTGTGTGTAGTAACCCCCCTCCCATCACTCAACTATTAATTACTAACTCATGTTTTGTATACAGGGAACCATAAAAAACACACACATTTAGCGTTTCAACATTTTTGCTACGTTCGGCTTCATCCACTGATTGGTGGTCGAGCCTATGCCATGATTGACGGTAATCCCGAGGATCCGGGTCCAATTCTGCAAGAGTACCATTTTTTTCATTTTCGCTTTTTTTTTTACTTTTTGGAGTGGATTGCTCTACTAACAATATAAGAAACACGCATTTTCTCTTTCTATTAGAATTTTCCATTACATCAAATTGAGCCACAGCAACGCGTGGCAGGGTACAGGTAGTATATATATATATATATATATATATATATATATATATATATATATATATATATATATATATATATATATATATAAATCAAACGATCTCTATTCCCAGGGCACCAGTTGATCTCTATATCAGATAGGTAAATTTTTTGATATACCACTAAGTTTGTTCTTTACTTTTCGAACGCTGAGCTAGTTAAGAATCTGATAACATTATTTATTTCTTCCTAATTGACCATGTGAATATGTAGTAGTATACTTTTCTTGTTGTTTATTGTTTTAAGCGTTTTTGTGTTACTAAAGGAAACGTCACTTTGAGAAAGTGAAACATTATCCGTAAAAGACGGTGTGGGTTCGCCAGGCTGTAGATATCTTATTTGAGCCGCGCATACTATGTGTTTCGAATAAATCTTGGCCTTTTGGTCAAGATCAAAGTGCAGTATCTGTTCTTCAGATGCTGCACTTCCATTTCTTGTTCTCTTTCGGTGGAGGAGAAATCCTTCACGACTGAGACAATTTTTATTTTTGTACCTTTTCTCCACGTTAAAAAAACGACCCTGGTGTCTAACTCTGTCCCGTGGGGAGGCATAGTAAATAGGTACTCTGTGTTTCGAATATTTCTATAGAGATTAACTTGTAGGGAAAAGTATATTCTTACCAGGTTGTTCTGCCAAATACTTGTAAAGAGAAACCTTAGTTGAAAACAGTGTCTAGTAGGCAAGCAATTTATCTCCTGTCTAGCAACCATTAAAGTGCTTTCCAGTAGGTATGCAATTTATCTGCAATAGGCATTATGTCTGTATTTTTCGGATTATAATAACTTTATAGAAAGCTGAACGTCAATTGCGTATTTCACTTAGTAAGCACTCATCAAGCTATTATTCTAGAATTTTCTCCTGTCTTAAGCATTGTAGCAATAAATATATCAGCAAATAGTTTCAGTATAACACGTGATAATATATACATATATGCTTACATACATATATGTGATGATATATACATACATACATACATATTTGTATGTAATATATATATACACACATACATACGTACATGCATATATATATATGTATATGTATATGCATATATATATATATATATATATATATATATATATAAGAAAATCGTATGCACACAGTTCATCTATCATTACATTTTGCTAATTTGAAATCGTTCTAAAGAAAATTAGGCGCCAAAATTGTTTCAAAGTTCCTAATCAGGATAGTCATTCACTTCCAATTTGTGTTATCATCCGCAGCGGAATTTCTCATAAATGACGCCATCTTTTGAAACTGATCGTCTGCAACTCTCGTATGTTCTTTGTACTTCCTCTTTCTCCACACACAGACGTGATTTTCTGCTACCCCCATTTTCGGCCATATTTCCTCAACCACACAAAGTTTATCCGGGTTGTCGCAGCAGTTATCACTCGGAGGCAAACTACACAGATAAGCATTTAATTCAGAATGGTACGCACACAAATATTGTGATGGCGTAAGACTGTTAGCGCCATCTGGTGACACTAATTTTACCAACTTAATTTATAGAGTTGCTTTTCTTTCTTTTTCTTTTTTTCTCTCCCGTTTCCGTTAGTCTGACTCGTGTTTAAATATCCGTTTAAATTCTCATCATCAATCGTGACAGCCGTGTGATTACATGAGGAATTTAGGTAAATTTGCTGATATGCTTTTAATCCGCGCGTCTATTTCAGAGGTAAGCGTGACAGACCATCGGAAATCTTATTGAAACTGATGTGTCGTATTTAAATAAAATATATTATACAAATTTGTGCGTTACTGATCCATACATTTGCAAATAGAAACGTAACAAACCCCTGGCGTTGCGTAGTTGATAAATTACATTGTAAAAATTAGGTTGAAAATTTTATTTTATGGATGTTGACAAAGTAATTCCCAGTGCGGATAAAACTAAATCTACGATTGAAAAATACTTGGGGCTAGCTCGCACTCCTGGCTGACAAAACGAGAGCATGCTACATTCGTGGATTATATAATGGTTACCGTAGATTCCCGAGTTCGATAAAAAGATTTCCAAGTTGGGCAAAAGATGTAAAACCCGAGCATCCTCGTGTGAAGACGGTACGAGCTTACATCAGACGAAATATTGCGCAAATAACACTCACGATCAGAAGAGTAATCCCAATCATCCGAATAATACCAATAAAAATACTTGTTTAACATTAAGAGTCACAGACCAACGACAATGCCATTAACTCATAATTTATTAAAAACTAAGCCTGACAGACCACTAAAAACACCATTTAATATATTTTCGATTTAGGGCAATCTATAAAGTATTTCAAATATAAACGTGACAATTCCACAAAAACATTATTTCAATGTTGACAGACACGGGTCATGAACATGTTATTTCAAACATGACATGGGTATGGCGGCTAGCCCGACAGAATATTTTTTTAATAAATTCATGTGTAACACACATAAGGGTATGCTAAAAATAGATTGACTAAGGTAAGGAGCAGCTTAATCCTTGGTGCCTTCATTTTCTTTTATAACCTTAGATGACCAAGCGATGAAATCCACGTATGACATCCTAACGAGCGACTAGATATTAAAGAGATGCGTGGTCACAAAATATTTATTTTCAATATTAATAAAACCAGCATACTTTAAAGAACTCACGAAAATCGTGCCTAAGACTTCTCTGCTCTGCATGAAATCTTCTTCGTTGTTTGCAACTATATTTAATCTGCAAGATAAGTATTTACTGTCGTTTAGAAAAACGATACGGTTCACCGGTTGCTTGCGGAGTCGGGAAAGGTTTCTAGTAGAACACACAGTGAAATAGCGTAGAGGCAACGTTGTCACTTTCCCTTCATTAATTTGCAGTTCTTATTGTTATACGTATAGGAAGAGACTGCATGAGCCCGACAGATCATGATGTCTAGCTTTACTGGATTTCCACAAGAGTTCTGTAAGCCATGTAGTTTCTATATAACCTTGGTGGTCTTCTGGATTCAGTTTTGAAAATTAATGAGATAAATAACTTCAGTTGTGACCAAAGATTACTGTATGAATGCACAGTAGGTATTTCTAGAGGAAAAGTTGACTCTAGATATGCCTCGTGAAAAATTGGTCCTTTAAACCATGCAGGCTGATGTGTTAATGGACTCGTGGTGCATACACACAAAGGCTCACAACAAAACTCAAGTTTAATAAATTTTATTATAAATGTATATGCCATTTGTTGGTTCAGCAATTGCATATTTTTAACATGATCCAGAGGATTAAGGAGCAGTCCCGCGAAATTCAGCAGATCGCATTAAAAAACATACAAGATAATGCATTTTGTTCACTGCCTGTATACTTTCTATATGCAATGGTCAAATCTGAGGAAGTTAAAGTAAGAGAAGAAACTTTAAAAATAATTTTGGTCATTAGGTAAGTAAACATTTATTCATATATCAATGACTTAATTATTTATTCCAATTTATACAAACATTTAAAAATGTTATCTAATTTCACCATAATTATTAAAGCAGTACATATTGCATTCTTTTAATATTGAATTAATTTTATATTCTTTCAGAAACGGGGAGTCATCAAAGAAACGATTAAAAAGAATACAAAATATTAATTTTAATGCCACTCATTGGACACAATTAATAGATTGAATATTGTGTGGTATTTTTGAACCACCAATGACAGAATATTTTTTCTGATTCCGAACTTCGAGAATCTTTATTTAATGGGAAGAAGCTTGACTTGTCAAATTTGCCATTACAATCTCAGGGGTGGAACGGGCAGTCAAGTTAACAACGGAAGCATCACAAACTGTATATGGTTTTGAATCAAGACATGGACATATCACAGCCAAAGTTTTGAGTCAAATTGAGACCGCCATTTTTGTCTAAGAGCTATCATATGGAGAAATTCCACTCTATATATTAAGCTCTCTCAAAATAATGTTATGAATACCCTTTCCTGTCTTTACAGAATACAGAACCACCTTGATAGTTAGCCCTTATCCTAGAGTTGTCACAGATCCATGATAAATAGTGACCCTCAAAGTTAAAAAAGAAAAGAAAGGGGGGGTGCAGATTTTCAATTTGAAGATTATTTATGATTTATTATATTAACATTATTTTGATAAAATAAAAAGTCATCACTAGAATTGAAATACTGAAGTATTTTGGTATTCACACGAATATTCAAGACACACCATGCAAAAACGAAGAATTTTATTTAATCACATAAATTAAACTACAAAAGTTTCATTTTATGCTTAATTTTCAGTATTATATATATATATATATATATATATATATATATATATATATATATATATATATATATATACATATATTTGAATATCTACAGATACTGGTGTTTCATTGTCCTTTCGCTCCTTTCAGGTTTCCTCTGTGCATTGACTACGATAACAGCCGGTCGGGATATTTGAACCCGGCCATAAACGATTTCTGACTCCATTAGCACGGGACAAACCGCACAGCTAATGTTAACCGCGATAAATACAGTTGAAATTAATAGTTATATAAATAATAAATATTAATGTTATGATCATAAGAAAACTCTCGACTGTTTGACATTTAATCTTTATTTCCTGCAGGGATAGCATCATTATATGTGCATGAAGCTTTAGTGAGTGCCTTTTTACATTTCAAATTCGAATTCTCAATAAGAACCGATTTTAAAAAAAAGGGCTGGCATAATTATTACTATATTTATTTTAAAATGTACATACACTGACGATTTATCCTTTCAGGAATGATACATTTTCTAAATTGAAATCGCTCCAGACAAGGTAGGAAACCACTTTATGTAAGGTAAAAATGGAAAATAAGTGCTAGATAAATAGATTGCGGCACAAGAAAATGAAAGTTCCTCATTTTTATCAGAAACGCTGCTCAGGGAATGCGAGGACAAAAAGAAAAGTAAACGAGGTTGCTGCAAATACACTGGATGTCCACTTCTCATTCTCTTTTCCTTGTCCAGTTATGAATAATTAGAAAAAGCATACAGGATTCAAGTTTACATGGATGTTTCAATCTGCGTTTTTTGCAATGAATGTGTTATGAAAGCAAATGTAAAGGCGAAAGAAAGCATTATTCCCAACATTTGTTGTTTATGTAACCGTGGCTGAAACATTGGTGAACGATTGAGGGCCTTTTCGAGATCTTCAGGCATATGTAATCCAATGTGATTCGGCAAGACAACCATAAAATATGAATCGCTTATCAATCAGTGAACAAGAAGACATGGCAAAGATGGAAGGACGTTACAAACAGATTTGTTCGTGGCGCTTCTTCCATCCAAACTTACTGCCTTGTGTACTCACATTTCTCAGTCGGTGTCATCTCTGCAAATTTTAGATCTCTTCCTACCGACTGCATCTATGATTCGATAAACCTTAATCTGAAATACATCAAAAGTAAATAAACAAGCAAGGATAATGTAAATGACGTTTTACTAAACGAATCGGTCAATATGTTTTCTGTTAATAAAGATAAAAGTATTTGAAACGACAATCAACCCCTTCCTCATGAAAAAGAACTGTATGTAGAAGAAAGTGTATGCATCAATATATCTCTCTATTTATCTCTCTATATCATTCTCTAGTCAACCATCCATCTATCTATCTATCTATCTATCTATCTATGTATGTATCTGTATATCTGTGTATCTATCTATGGGTGTTCTATATATCTATATTACACTGTCTCATTCTATCTATCTATTTATCTATGATTTATCAATGTATGTCTACTCATATGTATCCTACTATCCGTATAACTAATTCATTATCCATCTATATATTACGCCGTCTCTTTTAATTTATGCATATACCCCCGTCTATCTATCTATGTATATATCTATATCTATCTATCTATCTATCTATCTATCAATCTATCTGTCTATGTATATATATATATATGCATATATATATATATATATAATTCAAACACAGTAGTGTTCGAATATATGTTAAAGTGGCAGTTTTAGTCATTTTGAAATGCTTTAAAGCTTCATTGCTCACTCATTTTCCGACCAAATTTAAAACAATTATTACAGTGTATAGATCACTTTCTCAGCTAATTTATCTATTGCGAAATATTATCCTCATTTTTCTTAGATGTAGTTTCACGATGTTTCGGCTGACTATTCCTCTGGCCTTCGTTAGGTGATAATCGTGACGAGATGGGAACCCCGAATCTCCGTACTGCATTCTCAGCAATTACTGCTATCCATAGTTGTTGTCGTCTTACTACGTTTTGGCCAACTCTAGGTAGGATTGAATCCGCTATCTTCAGACAATTCTCACCTGGAACCTTAGAAATTCAACGTCTCTATCTTACGGTTCAAGGGGAGAATATATATATATATATATATATATATATATATATATATATATATATATATATAAGGGAGTTATCATCAACAATTATAGGTGATTAAGCCTTTTATTATCTTTTTAATGTTCTTATAATTTGTAAAACACGTTTCAGGACTTGTTTAGCTATTTTCCGATATTTTTATACAACAGATTTTAGTTAAACGTTCATATAATTGTTTTTTGGAAGCATTTTATTTCGAGAAATTTTAGCCACATTTTAACACGTTAAAGAAACGTATACTTTTACACACGAGACGCTTCACTAATTTAAGAAAATTTGATATAATTTTAACTGAAGTATATAAAAGCATCCACATTATAAACGAACAATGATAAAAACTGGCTTAAGACAGCTGATAAACCTCAGTTGAAAGTATTTGCAAAAAAAAAAAACAAGAAAAAGCAGACAGATCAACACGACTATTGAGCTTTCTTGCAAAGATTTAATCGAGAAATCAAAATGGCAATTAGAAAAATTCTACAAAGAAAACTCATTAAGCATAAACACTCTGGGCGACTCAGCAAAGAAAGATATCGAAATATAAAGAATAATTTAATTTCAATAAGAGCCGTTTATAGTGCTCAATCAGAGAAAGCAAATTATTCTTTATGTAAATACGGTCATATTTTGCTACAATGTACAGACCCTTTCAATCATATTTTGTCTCAGCAGATAAGAAAAATTAAAATACAAAAATTAAAACTTTTCAAGGCGATTTTCAAATTTTGAGGAGAGAAAATATGCCATGGCTGGAGTGAAGCAAGGTTAAAGTTCTTATGGATTGAAATTAATGACAAACATCAAAATTCACTAAAGAAATGGTGGGCAAAAGGATAGTTTTAGGGAAAAGTTACAGAGACTCATAAGAAGTGAGAGGTAATAAAAAAGATATGAAGGGAACATGAATACACTAATAGGAAGAAAAGACAAGGGAGGGGCGAAAACAGTTGGCATGTGACTAACGAGGGTCTCAGACGACGATATTTAAATATTATAATTCAAGTCATTTAAAAGTGGTTCAACTATAGAAAAAAGTTTATTATATACTTTTAATTATGGGAATTCTTTGTTTGCTTATATTTTTGCAAATGATTGTATCATTGGCATGGCTAAATAAAAGGATATGCATGTTCATGAAAAATTGTCTGTTATATGTTATGTTTGCTTATTGATTATATAAATGTGTTAGGGTGTTTTTCTTGGCATTCAATATATATGAGTATTCTAATGCTTTAAAAATACTTTCTGAAGAACAAATGCCGAATGGATGAAGGGGGAAACCGATTTTCTTCTCTGTATATCTATGAAATGTATGCAATAATTTTACCGTGGTGTTTCGCGATGGATTTTGACGGATAGATTATGGTTGGTCGTTATTTTTATTATGTCTAGAAATGGCATTAAGTGATTGTTCTTGTTTTCTTTTGTAAACGTTCTTGAGTTTTCAACTGAGTCTTATTCGTGTTTAATATTTTCTGTGTGTTAGTTTGATGAGGAAAATAAAACTAAAGTATTCTGCGTGTGAAATTAACACGAACTTGAAATGGCTAGATCCTCGGAATTCTAGAATAGGCTCACTAGTACACAACTAAGAGGGTTACTCATAGGAAGATGAATAATGTGATTCTAGAAAGTTTTATAGAATTTAAAATAAGTCATGTTAGTAAAAAGTCTACAAATTTCATCAGAGTTTAAGGAGGAAAAGGTAAGTTGATTTTTTTTAATAATATATGTATATTATGTAAATGAAAACATTTCCTGATGTGAAAATTAGTATATAATAATTTTATATCAATGTTGTGTGAAGTTTTTTGTGCTTCAGTGTTTTATTTGTTTATTTTGTGATATAAATCTCTAAATATTCTTACGTGGGAAGTGAAGATAGTGACATTAATGAGGTTGTTGTGGAAAATATGAATCGTGCGATTTTTCGTGTTTTCGTGTTTCCATACACACACATATATTCAGTAGCGTCTAAAACAAGGGACACAATTTCAAAACCTAATATTGTTAGAAATAACAAGTATGAAAAGCTGAAATTTGGAAAACTGGTAGTTGTCATCCATAATAACATGCTAATATTTGAATCATTTGAAGAAGACAGAAAAAGAATTATGACAATTATTTATTTATTTTCAAAATAAGAACATTTAAAAGTAAGGGGTAAAATTGAGAAAAACAATGTAAACAGTATGCTATCCCCAAATATTTTATTTCCTCAAAAGAATAAGTCTTACTTAGTAATTTGTAAACGTTGCATCAGCGGGCACCATGGCGAAACGCCAAAAACTTGATTACTGTGTGAAACAAGCTATTGTGAAGCTACAGAAGGAAAAGCACACCATTTGAGAGATTTCAGAGAAGGTGAAACGCTCCAAGAGTGTTGTAGGCAGGGTTGGTAAATCTAACAATGATACTGGCAAAATAGTTAGTGCTTTTAAAACCGCCAAACACAGTAAAACTTCGACAAGAGAAGCTCGAATAATGCAGGGCATACCATTAAAGAACAGTTTTAAGTCTAGTACAGAGATTAAAAGCGGTATGAATAGTACCTCATATGGTAATGCATCATGTCAGTATATTTGCAGACGACTGCAAAAAATAGGGCTGTGTAATCGACCCCCAGGGAAGAAACCACTTGTTAGTTAACAGAATATAAAGAAGAGATTAGAGTTTGCAAACAAGTATGTAATTTGGAAATATGAAAATTAAGCAAAGTATTTTACAGTGATGAAAGCAAGTTTCATTTATTTGGAAATGATAGAAAAACAGTGGAAAGAAACGTATTGGTGAATGATTTAGTGCAAAGTGTATTAAGAAAACTGTCTCTTGTCCGGTTACAAACTCATGTAAACGCGCAGACCTATAAAAACTTTGTTCAAGATCATGTGGCAATCAACAGAATTCAGGTTTCTATAGGGCTACCTTTATGCAAGATAATGCCCCATGTCACAAGGCAAAGGTGGTAATGAGTTACCTTAGTGAGCAGGATTTCGAAATCATGGATTGGCCACCGCAAAGTATTGACTATCCAATAGAAAACCATTGGAAGACCTTAGGAGTGAAAGTTTTGGAAATAAATCCTACTAACACGGAGGATTTGTAGGTGAAGCTTTAAGAGGAATGGTCTAAAATAAGTGTCGAGGATTGTCAAAAACTGATTCGTTCTTGTAGTTGAAAATGTGCAGCTGCCATTAACAGCAAGGACTCATTTGCTAAATATTGATTGTACATGCATTTTTATTGTTTTTTTGGCTGTTAACGTTGTTTTTCTCAATGTTGTCCCCTTACATTTGGACGTTCATATTTTGCAACTAAATAAACAGTTCTTATAATTCTTTTTCTATCCTTTGCAACTTATTACACTTTTAGTATGTTATTATGGATGATAATGACTACCACTTGTCCAAATTACAGCTTTTCACAGTTGTTATTTCTAAAAATTATAAGTTTTGAAATTTTACCCCTTACGCTACTGATTATATATATATATATATATATATATATATATATATATATATATATATATATATATATATATATATATATATATAAGAATAGGTAGTATTTAGCTTGAAGCATTGTTGGTAAAGGAATATATTGAAGTTTTAAAAGCATAAAACAATGCGAAGAAAGACCGGAATCATGAAAGAAAAGAAAAGAAAAACAAACAACAAGTAGACGGGTATGTTTGAGTAGAGAAATACCTAACTGTTTATTCGTCTCTCATTCTTCACCTCAATGTATAATTATTTTATGACCAAGTTGCTGGTATGTCCGGTATATATAAAGTCCGTTGGTGTTATGGAACTTTGACTAATTTCGGGAGAATTTACTTTTGTTTTCTATTTTGAAAAGGGGAGGTCCCTCTCTGCCGAAATTAATTAAAGTTCCGTACTACCAACAGACTTTAACAAAAAATTGTCTCTATAATAATAAATACGAAATCTGCATGAATTAAAAAAAATATATAAGCACAATTTATGACGAGCAACGTCGGCGACCTGCTAGTATATATGAATCTTGGAAAAAGATTTGCTCCTGAACGAGTAAAATTCATTTACAAACAAGTAGAATTTTATAACGATTTTATATTTGTTATAAATAGTAAAATTCAGATATAATTCTCTTAAAAATATAATTTTTATTTTAATTTTACTCAAAGGCATGTTTATTATTGAAGATAATTTAAAAATGTAAGGCTTTAGATTAATATGTAAGGAAAGGGAATTCGAAATATAGTTAAGTGTACATTATTCGTAACTAATGACTGTGGATAAAATTTTATGTAAAAATAGAATATTTTAATTTGAAAATGTGAATGGTTGCCTATATATAGACCACATTAAGATATTTGTTAAAAATATTAGAATATTTATAAATTGATATTTAATAACTTGTTGAAAGTTAATAAAAACGAGATATCTGAAGGTAACGAATGGTTTTATCATTTAGGTATCCCTATTACAACAAAATGAATTAAATTAAATATATTTTTCATATTATCCAGCTTTAAGTCTGAGTAGCTGTGTTCTCACGTACATATACATTTATAAATATATACACACATAAAAATAAGGGTAATAAATATAGGTGTGCATGAAACAAAATTGATGAAATGAATTTTTAAAACACAAACGTTACTATGTGCGATTAGCCTAAAAGATATAACCGCTAGATTACCATAAGAAATGAATTATAAGAGGCAGTTTTCAAGAGTTTAACACATCAAAAAATAAAACGGAAGAAGCACAAGATGAACGTATCGACAAAAAAAATGTTCGTTTTATTAAGCGGACATGGCACTTTCTATATCCGGGCATCAAGAAGGGAAATCAATTGAGAAACCTACTTTAGTTCAATTCTTAAAATTCGTTAATGAAAAAAAATTACGCGAAGACTTCAAGTTGTTTCGGGTTTAAAGAGTGCATTCCATGATTGTGAGCGACACTGTATTTCCCTTCGGTGAAATTCCTTTACTTTTGCTTTTAATTATTCACGAAAAATATCTTATTCATGAGAGTTTATTGATTTTCTAAATATCTTGACGACAATCGGATTACAGTATTTCGGTTTCATATTCAGGTGTATTACGCCTACATATAAATGACCATAAAAATCGAGATATGCAATGCGCATACAACTAATAATATACATACAGAAACACACACACGCACACACACACACACACACACATATATATATATATACTAGCATGGGTGCCCGGCGTTGCCCGGGTGTTTGGAGGTGTATGCTGAGCAAAAAAAAGGGGGTAATTTTTTAAACTTTGACCCCTATTATGACCCCTGAAAATTTATTGTTTTGGGCTCAAATCAAGTTATTAAGTTAGATTCATGTCCACGGAAGCTATATCTAAAATTTAAAGTGTGTAGACCCAAAATTGTCGGAGAAGTTTGGTAGAGTTCTCAAAGCTCAAATCGTTGAACTTTGACCCCTTAATCGCCAAATTTCTGGCTAAAAACCGATCACATAGATTTTTCCAAATCTCAGTACCCTGTATATCAAATTTCGAGTCTGTAGACTAAAAATTGACAGAGTTATTTCGTAGGGAAATGTACACAGACACACACACACACACACACACTTTAACTTTTATAGATATATAGATTTAAAATTTGAGTCTGACAGAATGACAAAATTATATTGCAAACCGATATATTAAACAAACGAACTTCAAAGAGACAAATGAACACATAAGTAAAAACAATTTGTATTAGAAAACATTTATTATTCCACGTCTTTTTTTTACAGACCTGACGACTGAGGTTCGCTCTTAATAAAAATTGTTTTTTATAGTCTTAATTTTGACTTCCTTTTTCATAAAAAACTAAAAAAAAAATCAAGAAAGAAAAGAAATTTAATTTTATTTTTTCATTAATTTCTTTCTGTGCAAAGCAATTCTTTCAAACTTACTCTGTTTCCAAAATGTTTTTATTTTATTCCCCTCCCCCTTCATTCATTTTCCTCCGCATCCTGGCAAGATTACTGTACACATAGATTCGAAAAAATAGTCAAAAACAAATATATAAATAAATGTTATCAAAGGCAAGATAAGTTACTTTTCTACCTAACTGGATATCTTTTTTGTGTTTTTATTCAATGTAATATATTTATTCAGCGCGAAAAACATACAGTGTTTACCGATGTGTTGGAAAATTCAAGATGGCGTCTCACACCCTCTTTAACACCGTAAGTTTGGGAAAAGGTGTTATAAATAAAAAACTATACAAAATACTATTAAAAACCCGCCGAATATATGTCAACCTATGTCACGGTAACATATATTGAGCGAGTTTTTAACAGTATTTTAACAGGGCACATCGTAAAAACTGACCCATTAATTTTCCTGAAGTAAAAACTATATAGTTTTTAAACTTTTAAAACTGTACATTATAAAAAGAAAACTGTTCGAGTGATTTTTTTTTTTTTTTTTTTTACATGGGTGTCACCACTTATCAAGGCCCAGAGGGCACTCAAGGATAAGGGTTAATAGGTATACATTAGTCATTGTGATTTTAGCATAGTAAACAGTGGGAATTTTGTAACTTGGATTACTTGAAAAAGAAAACTGTTCGAATGATTGAAAATGAAAACAAAATAACAATGTAAATATATTGATAAGAAAAAAACAAAAACAAACGAAGTTTCCGTTTCAGGAACCCGAGTTTAATTTTATGTCGTAATCATTCAACTCGTTAGCGGTTTTATTCAGCGATTAGGGATAACCATACGACATATCTAATTACCAAAGCGATTTTTTTTTAATTTTTTTTTTTTATTAAAACTAAACCTGTTTAGTTTTAATGAACCATTTTTTTTAAAGCCAACACTTTAGTTATTTTGAGAGCGTGCAACTGCACCCGAAAGGTTGATTAGGAAACTCCAAATCCTTTTATGACTCGAAAAAAAAAAGGGCTTTTTATCGGCTTAAATGATAAACTAATGTTAAATATTAGTATTTGCCATCGATTCTGAAATAAAATGAAATCCTGACATTGTGATCATTTTTGCAGGTGTTATGTGCCAAATATTGAAATAAGAATGTTTAAATTCAATTATTGTAATTTAAGTCTTTAATTTTAAAGTCGATTTTATTTATAAAATATCTTTTTAGAAATCAATCTCAAAAACAATCTGAACAATAAATCTCTTTTGTTATGGCTAAGTTTTTGTCAAGGGTAGAAATTATAATAGACAAGTATTCATCCCTGATGACATTTTACCGATTTCCTGGTTTACAGGTATTCTTGCTAAATTTCTTCGAAAGAATTGACATAAACAATACTTCAACTAAATACGTATATTTCATGCAATAATGACTTTTATTTCTTCTGACTTTTCCTAAACTAAACATAAAACATCGGTTAGGGTTAGTTTAACATTCTGTAAAAGTACCTTCCGTTTTTTTTTTTTTTTTTTTTTTTTTTTTGTACTTCTGCAGAGAAGGTAAAAAACCGATAAAAACTGGATATATTTTTCGTGTTTTTATTCAATTTAACATGTTTATTCAGCTCGAAAAGAATACAGTGTTTACCGATGTGTTGGAAAATTCAAGATGGCGTCTCACACATTCTTTAACACCGTAAGTTTGGGAAAAGGTGTTATAAATAAAAAACTATACAAAATACTATTAAAAACCCGCCGAATATATGTCAACCTATGTCACGGTAACATATATTGAGCGAGTTTTTAACAGTATTTTAACCGGTTTTTTATTTATTACACCTTTTTCCAAACTTACCGTGTTAAAGAGAGAATCGGCCGCCATCTTGAATTTTCCAATACATCGGTAAACACTGTATGCTTTTCGAGCTGATTAAACATGTTAAATTGAATAAAAACACGAAAAATTTGCCTTTGATAACATTTATTTGTTATATATTTGTTTTTTGGCAACTTATTCGAATCTAATTTAAGACCACGAGTGAAATGAGAAAAAGAAGTCAGCGGGTTTGGTTGCCATAACAACGTGACGGTAGTGAACGTGTGTGTGTGCGTGTGTGCGCGTATTTCGTGTAGTTTAGTTTCGCATAATAGTTTCGTATTTTTTTAATTTGTAAATAACAAGTTATTAAAAAATTAAACTATATATCTATCTATATCTATATATCTATAAAAACAGAGATGTGTGTGCCACAGATGATTTCTGATTGGTTAATCCAATAATCACATCTCCTAAAAAACAATCGTTTCTACGCTCTTACCTTTACCATAAAATATTATGGCTTTATTTATTGTCCATCTTGGAAGGGTTTAATTTTTTAATAACTTGCCTTTGATAACATTTATTTGTTATATATTTGTTTTTTTGCAACTTATTCGAATCTAATTTAAGACCACGAGTGAAATGAGAAAAAGAAGTCAGCGGGTTTGGTTGCCATAACAACGTGACGGTAGTGAACGTGTGTGTGTGCGTGTGTGCGCGTATTTCGTGTAGTTTAGTTTCGCATAATAGTTTCGTATTTTTTTAATTTGTAAATAACAAGTTATTAAAAAATTAAACCCTTCCAAGATGGACAATAAATAAAGCCATAATATTTTATGGTAAAGGTAAGAGCGTAGAAACGATTGTTTTTTAGGAGATGTGATTATTGGATTAACCAATCAGAAATCGTCTGTGGCACACACATCTCTGTTTTTATAGATATATAGATATATATATATATATATATATATATATATATATATATATATATATATATATATATATATATATATATATATATTCGCTTGGCAACTCAGGGTTGCCCATAAAAATAAATGCGTTTTGTTTTTCAGATAAAGCAAATGACATGGTTCATTTACTAATACTAATTCGTATTTCATTTTTAGATATCATTATTTAAATTATAAATCGAATCATTCGGTGGTGTACGACATTCTACAATATATATATATATATATATATATATATATATATATATATATATATATATATATATATATATTAGAATTTAATTATCCACTGACACGTATTTCGTCGTCTCCGTCTACTCGGAGCGGCTGAGGCGTAGACTACGATACACTTTACAGTTTATAATTATATTTAAAAAAAATATGCAGATGCTGCTCCCCATTAGGGGGTACCAAATTGATTAATGTAAAATTATTCCCAACTTGCATTTAGATAAATATGCCCTTTCGTATTGTTGCACAGGGATGGGGTCGTTTAAGATGACGGGTACAGCAGAGAAGATGATGAGATAGAGAAGAGACATTTCTACAGTTCTGTAGTGCTTCTTATCATAACAGATATAAGCGAGGGGGAGAGAGTGATAAGTTCTTATAACACGGAAGAGGGGAGGAGAGATACATTTCTTGTAAGAGTTACATAAAGTTCATAATAACGATGAGGGAGACAAAGTTTACATGAGATGATTACACATTACCTTTTGCTGTTGAATTATGATGACACGACGCAGTTTTACAAAAACATGATAACTTCTTTATTATCAGATCGACCAGCCGAATGATGATGACGTCAGGATGTCAAGGTTGTTTCTACATGTTAAATGTTCTACCTCTTCGCCGGTGAGGTGACCCTCCTCTGATCCAGGCTCGTCTGCCTCTGATCTTCGACTGAAACTCTGCTTATCCTAGCTTCTATTATTGAGAATCGCTTTCTGTCATGACGTCATACGGGTGTCTCTAAACGTGATCGACGCACGTGGCTTAAACATACATTTCCAAAACAAACTTCTGCAACAAAAAAATTCTTACTAACCTCTTTTTCAATATATTTAATTTCTGTTCTTCGTTCTTCTCTACTTAAACTTATTTTAATTCAGTTTTCATAAAAATGAATTGAACAATTAAATTCTTTTTACAAACTAACATATCTAATGTATTTCATATGGAATTAAACAATGCGAAATTCTAACATTCCATTTTCACAATGTATTCCTGAACCTTGCTTACAAAGTTCGAATCTCGGTCTATCCGAATCTCATTTTCATATATCTAATGTTCTTCTTAGTAACAAGTAAACGAGACCCTTTTTTCTTGTAACATCCCTCTCCTTCCCATTCTACAAAAATACGCATTTTTAAATTCTAGTACATTTTTTCTCTATATCTCTACAACCACTTGGTTAAGAAAGATCATTTTTTTATTACATTTTCACCCCAAACAAGGCACATTGCCACTTTGGTGTAGGGGGATACTATCAGGGGAAACATCTACTGGGGTACTAAGTAGGGATTTGGGCAGCGAGATGTTGGTTCACGTTGCACTTGAACTTATGCATGTCAGTACAGTGTGGGAAGCAGTGACCTGGAATGGAATTCCAAAGTCTAGCAGTTCTGGGGAAGAAACTACTGGAGTAGAAATATCTTTTACATCTAGAGATCTCTACAGTGTGGGGGTGGGATTTTGCAGCTTGTCGGGTCTCTCGAGGGTGTTTACGTCGTGAGGGCATAAGTGCTTGCAGTTCATCAGAGCATTCGCCATTATAATACGTGTAGAACAAGCAGAGGGATGCAACGTTTCGACGATGGGACAGAGGCTGAAGCTTAGATGCCAGTTTAGGGCCTATCAGATTTGCGACTCTCTTTTGAACCCTGTCAAGGAGCGAGAGACTTGTAGCCGATGCACCAGTCCAAATATGACAGCAATACTCCATACATGGGCGAATAGTGGCCTTGTAGAGGTACAGGATACTTTCGGGTGTTAGAAGTTTTCTAGCACGGTAGAGAGAGAGCCCACCTTCCTCGCAGCGGCCCTGGCAATGTTCTCGATGTAATTGTTCCAGCTCATGTTTCCTGTGAACGTTAGGCCCAGGAGCTTGAGAGACGTACTCTCAGATAAAGAGTCGTTGGCCATTGCTATAGGTGGTAGAGAAGGTTTCTTGTAATTATTGAATGAAACCAGTTTTGTCTTGGCGGCATTGAACGTGACCATCCATTTTTTGTCCCCATTTTACTACTGATTGGAGGTCATCCTCTAGTGTTTCTGCCATTATTTAGATATATATTCATTTTTTTTCCTGTCGTGCCTGCTATAGAGTGTGGTGTCATCAGCATATATACCCATCCCAGAGTAAATTTTGTCAGGGAGGTCATTTATGAATATCAGGAACAGCAGAGGTCCAAGGATAGATCCCTGGGGCACTCCCGCATTTATATCATATTGTTTAGATGTACGACCGTCGAGGACAACCTGGATTTTTCTCTTGTCTAAGAAGGATTTAATTATGTTAAGTATTCTACCAGTGATACTGTATGATCTAATCTTCCTGAGGAGACCCTCATGCCATACCCTGTCCAAAGCCTTGGATATATCTCGAGCTACCGCTCTGACCTCTACCGCTTTGTCTAGTGAATGGTATATGCGTTCAGAGATTACAGTGAGGATGTCTGCCGTGGAACGGGCTTGTCTAAATCCATATTGTTGGTCGGTCAGAAGTTTAGCATCTGTAAGGTGCTGGATTAGAGCATGGTTAATTAAGGTCTCAAATATTTAGGCAAAAAGTGGGAGGAGGCTAATAGGGCGATAATTTAATGGGTCAGTTCTTTCGCCAGAATTCTTGAATACTGGTACCACAGAAGCAGTTTTCCAACAGCCCCCAAAACAACTCCTTTATTTAGCCCTTTCAAACTTACTTCATAATTTCATTTTTTGTTAGATCAGACTCTCTTCCTGGCATTTACTTTTTGATCCACATCAGCTGCCTCACCCAGCCACCTTAATGCCGTAAACCGAGATCTCACACTACCTTCTTCGAAATCGACGACTTCTTTCGTCCAAAAGTGTCCTGGGTTGTTTCTTTCCCCTGTGTGTTCAATTAATTAGAGCTTTGTATCATTTTGTAACTATCTTAATCCTTTTGGGACATACTCAAAGCCCATTTACTTAAATCTTTGTGGTTGGCTTCTTATCATTAAGATACACTTTTTCATCACACTGATTCGCTCGGATTTCCTTGCTTTTACTCTTGGAACTTTTTTAAAGACATAGAAAACATCACCCTTAATTAAATAATCCACAGCCATTGCGCCAAAATTATTATTTGCGCACTAAATTCTAACTATGGCCAGATTTCTGTCATTTTTCTTTTTTTCATCAGAGCGTCCAAGATCCAGCAGATATACCCCGCATTCATGCATCTCTAAAAAATATAAGGTTATGTCTTCCTACATACTTACGTTATATTTTACTTCTCTCTCCCTTCTTAATGCTATATGTTATTTGCCTGTGGTACTGACTCTTATGGTCTGTTTGGTACCCTAAATAATTCTCGTATCTTTCACCGCCTGCCTTTTTAATTTATGTAGGCAATACTTATCAAGCTGCTAGGTGCCGTCACTTGCAGCATGCTTTATAATAACCCAATTCACCAGGATCCATCATTTTTCTAACAGGGCATTTCTAATGATTACCTGGCAAGCTACACATCTTGCGAAAAATGGTTATGGACATTAAAAATATTTAAAAAGCAAATATCAAAAAGAAAAATTCTCCCTTTTGGCTTATCACATCCGGAAAACTCTAAAAATACCCGTTTACGTAATTTTCTATTTCGTCCCTCTCTAAAATTCTAACTTATTTCTAGTCCAACCATATATCTCAATTAATGTTTCATTTTATTGCCTATTACTTGTTCCTTTCCATTTTAATATATCTACCTAATTATAACTTTAAATTCATGACGTTAAAATACAATAACAGTATACACACAATTGAGACACTTTATAATATGTGTCCTATATCATAAAAACTATTTTCAAAGAATACATTAATACATTTAACTATGATTTCCATTTAACTTTCAATTGTAGCGTTTTTCAAGAATTTTTTTCTGTCACAAACAAAGTTTGTCAAATAAAATTGACCCTTCTTTTAAAATTTTTTTTTAAAAAACATGACAAGATGAAAGTTCAACTGGGAACACAAAAATGTATTTTCAATAAAAGTGCATTTGTACGCTGTTTTAAAAGTATATGCGACTTTTTGGAAAATCTTTTGGTTCACAGCTAACATTCCAGAATTCGTCCAAACGATTTCATATTAACACACATTTAATAACTGACACTCTTATACGAATTTAAAACAATAATATATGAATTCAATTGCTGTACTTGAGGGTATGTGTCTATTTAAAAAACAAAAAACAATTTTTTTATCTATGAATTACGCATGGTGACTTGTTTATACAACTGTTTCTTTTCATTCATCTCTACTACTATTCTTTGTATTTTATTTTCTCTTATTAAGCTTTATAAAATGTTATCACAAAAAGAACCGTTACGGTGTTATGACTTGTTATTTAACACTGAAAAGCCACATATCAATTTTTTTCTCTTAACCTTTTACTTGTGTGCGTGATTTCCTTTTCCACTCATTTAATTTTTAATTTTGATATTTATTTGGTTATTTTTTCTGTGTGGCATATCGACATTATTTTTTCGTGTGTAAGTTTTACTTTTTCCATTGTGTGTATGTGTGTATTTTTTCTCTCTTAATTATTGTTTTATTTCGTGTAGCATTTTTCTCCGTTTTTTTTCTTCGATGGATACTTACGTTTTGTGTCCGTGGTAACGCGAAGTTCTTTTTTTTTCAAATTATTCTTTTTGAATAAAAGTAATCACGGGCACTAAAAGGCACATGTTGTATTATAAGGGATATTTTTATATTAAAAGAGAGACGGCGGGGACATGTAACGCGTACATATAATACAAGATATACGATTACAACGAGGACAGAGAAGACATTTATACAGTTGTGACGTGTTTCTTCTTAACATATATGTTAGAGAGGAAAACGATCAATTCTTTTAACACAAGAGATGACAGTAATTACCTATGATGGAGAGAGACATTACTTAGGATGGGGTTATACAAAGTTTATAAATAACGCTGAGGAGACAAAGTACACATTAAGATGAGCACACATTACCTTTTTCTGCTGAATTATGACACGAAACAGTTTTACAAAAACATGATGATAACTTCTTTATTATCAGATCGACCAGTCGAATGAATTCAAGATCCTTTCTACATATTAAATGTTTTACCCCTTCGTCTTTGAGGGTACCATCCTCTAATCATGCCAGCTCTATCCGACGGACTCTGCTGTCTGTTCGATCCAGACGCTTTTGCCTCTGATCTTCGACTGACACTCTGCTTATCCTTGCTTATATTATTGAGAATCGCTTTCTGATATGACGTCATGTGTGTGTCGCTAAACGTGATCGAGCACGTGGCTAAACATACATTTCCAAAACACACTTCGCAACAAAGAATTTTCACTAATCTATTTTTAAATATATTTTATTTCTATTGTTTGTTCTTCTCTAGCTGACCTTATTTTAATTCAGTTTTCATAAAAATGTATTGAACAATTAAATTCTTTTACAAACAATGCGAAATCCTTACATTACATTTTCCGAATCTAGTTTTGAACCTTGCTTACAAAGTTCGAATCTCGGTCTATCCCAATCTCATTTTCATATATCTAATGTTCTTCTTACTTACAAAAAGGGGTCATTTTCTTGTAACAGTATAAATAATTGAATTCTTTTAAAAATATTGCGAAAACAAAAACAAATAAATAAAATCTCTTTCTCTATGCTATATATATATATATATATATATATATATATATATATATATATATATATATATATATATATATATATAAGTAAATTCTTGGTACAGCAAAATGGAAGGAGACATTTCAGAGGAAACATAATTAAATTTAAATCAAAAAGATCAAAGAAACAAAAAAACGGGCAGGTGGAATTGTTAAAATTTTCCTTAAGGCCTTATCGTCTGACCCTCTAAGAGGAAACGTCAGAATGATAAATTAAAAGTTAAGAATCGAATGAGGAAAGAGGGAAATTGGTTTAGTTGGAAAACCAGTGAGAGAAAATATATATATATATATATATATATATATATATATATATATATATATATATATATATATATATATATATATAATTCTCACTGTTCAGGTGGTTTTAAATCAGTAAATATTTCCAACTGATGTTTCAAAATCTTTTGTCTACATACACACACACACACACACACACACACACACACACACACACACATATATATATATATATATATATATATATATATATATATATATATTGGTACATATGTAAAATTCTTATATTTCAAAATTTAAAAAAATCTGTTATAGTAATATTTTTGTTTATATTCCACCTTAATGGATCAGAATGGATTGAAAATTACAGTGTTATGATGACTAAACGTATGCCTTAATGACGTAAAATTTTCATCTCTCTATTAAGGAATTAGCGGCGTGAGACTTTAATAAAACGACTGTTGTCTTAGACGTGCGTAAGATGCGGAGGTGTGCCATTGAATTATTTGCAACATACATCGAAAATAGTAGTGTCTTTGTAGGAAAATAAATTTTGTAGCACTAAAAGTCACTCGTTTTAATTGTAGAAATCACGTCTCTGTGGCTCTTAAACTTTTCGAATTAAAAAAATAGTAGGTTTTACATTTGGAACAATCGTCATATATATATATATATAAATATATATATATATATATATATATATATATATATATATATTGAGTAAAACGATTCATAATTGTTAATTAAAATTAGTCTCATAAGAAAAACAACTAATAAAATCAACTCGAGTGTACGATCGTTTCGGAAACGATATTCATTTTATTAAAATAGACAATATATCTTGAACAATAAACTATCATTTTTTGTTGTGAGCAAAACAAATATTCCTGGAAATATTTAAAAAACGAAATAAAGCAACACATTTTATAATTTATTTGTTGAAATAAAATAAGATAGAAAAATAAGGTTAAGAAAAGAATATGTTTCCTAAAAATTTAAAATATATACCTTATTTATCTAGTTTTTTGTCGTGAAAATGTCATTTAGCAGATAATAGTCTGGAAAATCTACAACAATGTAGTAGATAAAGGCAATCAACAACACCTCATCTATACACCATGAATGCTAACATGCTTGCCCAATAATTTGCCTCACTCTCCCTTGGACCAAGCTAGCCATTTCCTCCCTCATTTTCCTCTGTCGGCAGAAACCACATTAGATGATCTTAAAATTACCCTTTTCAAGTACTTGATATCCTAAAAAAACATAGACACCTCAAAAGCACGTGGACCTGATCTCATCCCGGCTGGGCTATTAAAAAAATGCTCCGCTGAGGTGGCTTCAGTTCTCTCTAAACTCTTTAACAAATGCTTTCGCGAATCTTGCTTTTCTGACCGCTGGAAAACTTTACAAAATCTCTGGCGAAAGAATTGCCCCATTAAATTATCGCCTAATTAGCCCCTCCCTCTTATCGGCAAAATATGTGAGTCCTTAATTAATCAAGCTCTAGTCAAATACTTCACAGCTGCTAAACTTCTGTCTGACCACCAATATGGATTTAGGTAAGCCCGTTCCACTGCAGATATTCTAACTATAATCTCTGAACGTTTATACCAAGCACTGGATAAGTAGCCCTTGATATATCTAAGGCTTTTAACATGGTATGCCACGAGGGTCTTCTCTTGAAAATAACATCCTATGTACTTACTGGACAAATGCTTAGCATAATCAAATCCTTCTATAATAAGAGATTAATCCAGCCTGTCCTTGATGGGCGTACATCCAAAAATTTGATATAAATACGGGTGTTCCTCAGGGATCGACCAGGGACTTTTGTTGTTTCTGATATTCATAAATGCCTAACCTGATACAATTGTCTCTGAGATGGGTAAATTTACCGACGACACAACGCTCTATAGCAGACACGTGGGTAAAACTAATGCCCATATATCTATGGTTTTGGCGGGAACCCTATAGGAAGACCTACAGTCTGTAGTGGAATGGGGGCAAAAATGGATGGTAACGTTCAACACTGCCAAGACAAAGCTCCTTTTCTTTAATAATTACATGAAACCTTACGAACAACCAATAGGTATGGCTACAGATGCATTACCCGAAAATACATCGGTCAAGCTCCTCGGCTTTACATTCACAGGAAACATAAGTTGGAATAGATACGTCCAGATCATTGGCAAGACTGCTGCGAGAAAGTAAGCTCTCCCTAGCGTGCTAGAAAGTTACTTACCCTGAAAGTATCCTGCACCTCTACAAAACCACCATTCGCCCATGCATGGAGTACTGCTGCCACATTTGGGCTAGTGCATCTGCTACTAGTAACTCGTTCCTGAACAGGGTCCAAAAGAGCGTCGCTAACCTAATTGGTCCTGAATTGTCATCATCACTGTCCCATCGACGAAATATTGCATTCCTCTGCCTGTTTTACAAGTATTTTAATGGGGAATTCTGTGACGAACTACAAACCCTGGTGCCTCCTCGACTAAAATACCCCAGACGAACACGACAAGCAGCGAAGTCCCAACCGCTACACAGCAGAGATCTTAAGACGCAGGAAAGCCTTCTAATAGCTTCTTCCCCAGAACTGCTGGACTTTGGAGTTCTCTTCTCGTCTAATACTTCCCCAACTGTACTGACATGCACAAATTCAAGTGTAATGTGAACAGAAATCTTGTTGCTAAACTCCCCCCATAGTATTCCTGCAACTTAGGTCCCTGATAGTAGCTCCCTACATCAAAGTGGCAATGTGCCTTGTTTATGGTGAAAATGTAATAAAGTATATATATATATATATATATATATATATATATATATATATATATTCGAAAAATATATAAATGCTTATACCTTTTCTGTGTGTCCTATATGTTGACGTGTACGAATACAAAAGGTCTTTGGAAAAAAGCAAGAATGTTTCTTTCAAATGCACATATATTTGACCAACCTTCGGTCTTCCCCAGTGTGTATATATAAATACATATATATATATATATATATATATATATATATATATATATATATATATATATATATAAAGAGTATATATATTATATATATATATAATATAAAGAGTATATTTATATATATATGTATATACTCTTTTTTCTATTTACATAAGCCGTAATATGTTGATGTGTAGTTATGAGCGTGTGTCAGTCAGCTAGTTTCAAGAACCTAGAGATATCCTCCGTCGATACTGCTTATAGAAAATCCAAGTTTGCAATAAAAATATCAGATCTTCCACGTCGCATGGAGTTCCAACAAAAGTTCTATTAAATATTGTTAAAAAATAAAATTTGCTTGTATGCACATATAAACAATAGGGGTGCGGATATATAGGGATGAATAAAAAAAGAAAGGAGCGTCATCGATCGAGATAAAAGTAATAGAAGACAAGAAAAATAGTATCCTTATACTTGTGTGATAGCCTCCTTCAATCTTAAACAAACTTAGGTGTATAGGTTCAATCAGCAGGGGAATATGAATTTGAAATATCTATGCTAATAGGGGTATGTGATTCAATCGGGGTTATTCAGTAATAAAAATCCTTTCAATTTGACTAGATATTTTTCATGGTCAGAAAATCTACAACTTCCGTTGGCCTCTTGTATATCTCCGCCCCACCACTATCATCTTTAGATACATTAGTGAACAGATTAAGAGATAAAAAAGGAAACACGCAAAGGAGAAAGAAACACAAGAAAAAAAACGAATAGAAGGATGGGCAAAGGGAAAGAGGAAGAATGAAAAGGAGAAACCATAAATAATTCATTGGTGGTGATTCTTAGTCACGACCTTCGCCTTCTTATTCGTCTCCCATTCCCCGTCCACTCCCTCCAACCTTTATCCTATTCCTTACAGTAGCTTGCGCAAATCTTTGAAGGTTGTAAAGCAATTATTATTATTATTATTATTATTATTATTATTATTATTTTATTATAATAATAATAATAATAATAATAATAATAACATTAATAATAATAACATTAATAATAATAATAATAATAATAATAATAACATTAATAATAATAACATTAATAATAATAATAATAATAATAATAATAATAATAATAATAATAATAATAATAATAATAATAATTCTGATTTCGTGCATGAACGTTTCTCTGGAAAAAAGGATGGGGTTAATTTCCAGAGGATTTCCTTTAATCCCTTCAAACCAGGAGCTTCAAAGATCAAGGGTTTTCATAAGGATGTTAGTGGTACCTATAATTGCAGAGGTTTGAAGGCCGCCTACACCATCGGGGATGTATAGTTTTTTCAATCGTCGTTCTAGACGACTCCATACTACTCTTAGTGTACCAACTACGACTGGGATTATTTGTGTGTTTAACCCCGTGTATACGCCTTTCTCCAAGGCCAATGCTCCACTTCTCGTTATTCTCTCTCACATTCCTGTCCCAGGATACTGTGAAGTCTACAATCTGCCAGTTTGTTAAGACCTTATCAATGACGACCAAATACGGACGACTTTTGTCCCACCATACCTCTACCTTGCCATCCCTACTTGGTCTCATTTCATCAGCCACCTCCTCAAACAATTTTCCAGCATACTTCACCCCAACTCTCTTACACACCTCCAAATATATCCGGAGTCCCATGCGATCGTGTCTTTTGCGGTACTCTCTCTCTCTCTCTCTCTCTCTGGGCCAGTCCACTACATCCTGCTGCAAGATGCGCAATTGACTCTAAGGTCTTACCACAAATCCAGCATTCTGCAGCAACTTCCTCTCCTAGAACCACTTTTTTGAACAATCGTGTTCCTAATGCCTGCTCTTGTGCTGCACAAACAAAAGCTTCAGTAGTCTTAGCCAGATACACAGCTCTAAGCCATTGCCATGATCTTTAATCAGCCACTTCTGCTATATCCTGGAAGAACCTTCCATGCATTTTCTTCCTAGCCAGTTCCTCTGCCCTTTCTCCATACATACGTTTCACATAATCAGCTTTGGTTTCACATACCTCTACTTCATTGCCCACAAACTCAAGCATCCACTCCTCACTTCTAACCACACGCTTTTTTAACGGTATCTCCTCGGTTCTAACGCAATATTTTACACTTTTAAATCCTCTCCCACCATCTTTCCTCTTTTGATACAGTCTCGCTTCCCTACTTCGAATATGAAATATACCAAACATTGCTAAAACTTTTCTTGTTTTGATATCCATAGCATGCATATCCGAGTCAGGTCATACCAAAATTCCCGACTGTATGTAAAAACATTGACTGTCCATGCAGTTATTGCTTTCATTAGGTTTCCTCCATACAGTTTTTACTTTGCACTTAGTTTCACTCTTTTAAGATAGTCCTTCCTGACTTTTTCCTTCATTTCTCTGTTCATGATGCCTACACCCTCCAGCACTCCCAAATACTTAAATCCTGCATCTTCTATTTCTTTCATGATTTCTCCATTTGGCAGCACTATTTCATTCGAATGAAGATTTACTCCTCTTTTCATCACCAGCACCGCACATTTACTAATCCCAAACTCCATCTCAATATCTTCTGAGTATGTCCCAACAAGTTCTACCAGTCTCTCTATTTCCTTTTCATTTCTACCGAATATTTTCAAATCATCCATAAGCAATAGATGTTTGAGGCGTCTGTTACCAGATCCAAAGTTATACCCCAGATTTTCTCTCTTCAATTTTCAGTGGCATCATTATCATTACAAAAAGAAGTGGCGATAACGAATCTCCTTGAAATATTCCACGTTTAATGCCAACCTGATTTATCTCCTCTGTCAGCACTGTTTTCCATTGAGCCATACTGGTCTCCAAAACCCTTACCACATTCTCAACAAACCTCATCATCAATAGTGCTTCACGTATCTATGAATGAGGAACGTGTCGTAAGCCTTTCTATAATCGATACATGCTACGCTCAGATTCCTCTTCTTCTTCCTCGTGTCCTGCATTATTGATTTATCAATTAGTAGTTGCTCTTTCGTACCTCTCGATCCTTTCTGGCATCCCGTTTTTTCGTCAGTTAAAACACCATTACTCTCTAGATGTTCATAAATTGTCGCCGCAGATATTCCAATCAAAAGTTTACACATCAATGGCAGACATGTAATTGGTCTATAATTATTGGCATCTGTTCCTTTTGCAGGATCTTTACTAATCAGTGTTTTTCTTCCCTTCACAAGCCAATCAGGGGCATCTCCCGACTACAACATTTGAAGAGCAGCAGCTATAGGTGGATAAAGGAATGGAAACTGTTTAAATCAGAAGCCCATCAATCCATCTTTCAGTTTGTCATCCTTCATATGGCAGCCTTAATGTTATCGATTGTTATCTCAACGTTCTTCATCTGCTGCATTTCTGATAGCCTTCTCATTATATCGCCCTTCGACAGACCAAATCCCACTCCAGAAGTTCCTTGCATCTTTTGCATTTGGAGTGTTGTTATTTCCCGCCTATTTACTACCATTTAATTTTTATACAGATGCGACTGATTGTTCCGTACAAGGTTGTTCTGCCGAAATGCAATACTTTTTGCAACAAAGTTCCTAATTTCATACCACCAGTGTGGACCTTTCCTTCAACATTGTTAGAACGGCAATCGTTCCTTTCAAGCTCGTCCTTGGCTTTCTGTCCTAGTTTAACTCCTTTTCTTATTTCTCTGATTCTACCAATGTCTTTCCTCCACCGTTTAATACTTTCTTCAATCCGCCTCTGCCAGTATGGCCTTCTATCCTTCATTTCTCCTATTTTTCCTCTGTAATAAACCCAAACGGTTCACAATAATGTATGACGCTGCATGCAGAAGCCTGTTAAGTTCCGTAATCGGTATGTTCTTTCTTATGATTTTGTGAATTACTCCTTGAATTATTTTTACCTCGTTTTTCACGTTCCGCCTGTCACTACTCTTCATATTTGGACTCTCTATGATATCGTCTCTAAGAAGAAACTCATTTAACTTCTAAAGTACTTCTTTTTCCACAGAAGTCAAAGTTAGAACTTCATCACCATTTCTCCATACATCTGCTCCTTTCACTGGCTCCATTGTCTCAGAGTCAATGATCTCATCTGCGTTAGATCCTTCAAACTCTTTCTCATTACTTCCCCTAACCATAGGATTCCATACCTCCTCAGTTATCCGCCTATCATCATCGCTTACATTTCCTTTCTGCACTTCTACTCTTTCAGTTCTTTCATCAGAGCTAATTTAATCAATTTTACTTTCGCTATTTATTTCATTCCTAACCATCCACGCAATCTCTTCTCTTGCAATCACTGAAAGTTGGTTGTTATTTTTAATTTGTTTTAACTGAGATAGCAAACTCGCGACACTTCTTGCTCCTCATCCTCTCGATTCCCATTCTTCCTTCATTTTTCGGATATATCAACCAGATTTTGTACTTCCACTTCTTACAAAGCATTCCCACAGTACTCTTCTTTCCTCATCCGTCCACGTTTTTTTTACATTTCCTTTTCCAACTCCCTTCGTGTCTTGGGACCCTCTCTGGCAATTCGTACTCCCTCTATAATCAGCCACATCCTCAGAATTTCGACCAGTTGTATGATGACGACATGACCCACTCTGTTGACCAGTGGGACACCTACCGGACGTGAGACCATCACAAGATGTTCTAGCCTCATTCACGTCGTTATTTCCAATATTTTGATTTGACATTCTCCCATAATTGGGGTTAGTGAATTTAAAGTTTCACCACAACCGACAGTTTTATCGAGACATTATCTCTAGGAGGGTTCCCCACCGAGTTCAAAGATCCCCCCGACCTTTTTCCTCCATCACCACCACTATTCCCATTACAACCACTAACAACAATAGAAATAAAATCTACAATGATAATAGCAACACTAATATCGGTAGCAATAATATTAACAGCAAAAACAACAATAGAAATGGGAGCAAAAAACAACACTTACCATTACAGCAACAGTAATAATAAAAACATACCACTACTACTACTGCAATCACCACACTTACTACTACTACTAGTAATAATAATATTTGTGATAATAGTAATAACCAATGAAGTAAATTTTGTTTTTCTTTTAAATAATAATAATAATAATAATAATAATAATAATTATAATAATAATAATAATAATAATAATAATAATAATAAAATATCAAAATGAATAAAATAAATTCATCGCCATGCTTAGATATTACACTCTAATATATATATATATATATATATATATATATATATATATATATATATATATATATAGGGGGGTGTCAAAAGGATGCGGAAATACAGAAAGGCGCAGAAATATATTTATAAGGAGAGCGAAAAGAATAGAGGAAAGAGTATATAAGTCAAACATTGTAAAATGAGAGAATGGAATGGGGGGGTCGTATTAGAGTAATATATTAGTACATACATTTCATTTCCAGCGACAGCAATCTCCATCATTTTTATAAGAACATATCTCTTCACTGAAATAAATGACACCGTAAAAAAATGATTGAAACAAAGGATAATTCCAACACATTGGAACGTCTCAAAATTCGATACTACTAACAGCCAGATTATTTCCGTGTTCCTTCCTAATGCTTAAAATATATCATGAATGGTACTGTCACAACAACACACGGTTTGCTCTTTGGTGTCGATTTATTGTCGAGATTTCATGTTTTTATGCCTAAGTTTTTCCATAAAAGTATCAACTTACCGTTCGTCAATGGAAAACTCTTATTACACATGGTTTTGTCTTGTAGTTGTTTTGTTTTTCTTTGGTTATGCATGTACTAGGATGCCTATGCTGTCAAACCTGAAAGTTTGCTAATGTCGATGCATCCAAACATACTGCGATTTTTATGAATCTTTATTATCATAATATTCTGTCGGCAAAGTTTATTCTGTTTGTGTACTGATCTACGTACAATTTCTGTTCAATAGTAATCGTCAGTCTCCGCTGTTCTCTCATGAATATAAAACCTTTCATGAGATTAATATGAAAATGATTTTCATCATGGATGAAAAAATAGATTTTTCTCTTGTCTAAGAAGGTCTTAATTATATTAGCGGTGGGTCTAGTAATACCATCTAATTAAATTTACACGAGAAGACTTTCGTGTTATACCATGTTAAAGGCTTAGGTACTTCAAGTATTTTTGCCCTTACACTAATCTTTATCCAGTGTGTCCAGCATTTCGTCGAAGGCATGAAAATTGTTAAATAAAATGTTTTTACTATAGGCTTTACAAATAAAGGTACAGGATTCAATTTGTAAATTTCTTTATCTTCAAAGTGCACTTTTATAAATTTTACAAAGTAAGGTATAAAAATTTAATTGAATAAAAAAATTACCTTCGATTTATTTTATGTAAAGTACATTCTGTTGCACTTTAAAAAAATCATTGAAAATTTTATATCTATATCATTAATTGCTAGACGAAAGATAATGTTTTAAGATTATATCTTAAAACTCTCCTTCTCTCTATTTCAGTTTGTATTTATCCTTAAACCACAACTCATTTTTGCAACCCCTCTTTGTATTATTACAGGTCTGAATATTCTCTCTGTTTCAGTTGGTATTTCTCCTCACACCACACTTAATTTTTGCAACCGCTCTTTGTATTATTACAGGTCTGAATATTCCCTTGTTTAAGTTTGTATTTATCCTTACACCACAACCCATTTTTTGCAACTCCCTATTTGTAATACAGGGCTAAATAATGAGAAAATCTGAATTTTTAAAACAAAACCTTTAAAATAACATTTTAGATTTAACTTTTTTAAATTTCTTTCAGAATAGAAAATCTTTGAAATTGAATAAGGAACATATTTCATATTGGTTTCCTTAACAAATATTCAGTACATAACGAGAAAAATAGATATGAAAATTTCAAAAGCATTGTATGACTGGTTACGGTCAATAGTAATCCTCGTCAGCGAAAATCTTTGTTATTGTTATTCTATTATTATTATTCTTATGTAAAAAAAGTGGGTCCTGCTCTTTCCCGCGAGGACTAATATATATATATATATATATATATATATATATATATATATATATATATATATATATATATATATATAGTGCAAAATTTTGTTGAAAATTCAATGACTCACATTTTCTTTCTTATAACCTTCGTTTATATCCTGGACGTTTCCATTACATCTGTTTCATTAATGAGTAGGCAATTTTACGATGTATGTTTCCATAAAAGTATCCTATCCCCATCAACTTCTTCAGATGTTTATTCATTAGATTTTTACAACAAAAGGTATATTTTTAACATGCTGAACATTGTATATGGGTAAAAAGATTTCCAAAGACTTGCGTCCTCACTTCTTCCATCTTTTGGTGTTATGTGAAGATAGTTTTCCGTTTTTTTTTCAATCATCATATAATTTTATTTTTATATTTATGGGTGTTTTTTTAATGTTTTTTTTTTTGCTTGTTGTTTGAATTCGTATTATTACCCGATCCTTGTGTTTAGAAGGGGGTTCACTCTCATGGTATCATTTTTTTATATCTAGGATTACCTCCCTTGCATTGTTCTTTCCTTATATTATACCTTTCGTTTTTACTATACACTTTTTTCCTAATCTGCTCTAGTTCGTGAAATCAAATATCTGTTTCTGTGCAAACACCCTTGGATTACATGTTGTCGTTTGTTTAATAATGTTTCTTTTGATATTAATATATGGTCATATATATATGTATATATATATATATGTATATATACATATGTATATATATATACATATATATATATATATATATATATATACATAATTTAAGAATTTAAAATTTGTGATTTGAAAAAGTTAAATTTTAAATATAGAAATTTTATTGTATGCGAGACAAAAAATACAATATAGTAAAATATATATAAACCCCGAGAGATAGGTGCTGCAAAAAACAATGTCAGCTAATATGGTAATATATATTCCGTTAATCTGGACTCAAAAATAAATATATTACAATATAGATTTTGCGATGAGTGTTTAAATTTCTATATACCTTCACAGAACAATTTTCCTCTTTTAATTTTTCAATATATTCGAGCATTAAGGCATTACTATTATTGTTGTAATATCTACTAGTGGATGCTAAAGTTTTTACTTGCTAACACACATGTCTGGTTTAATATATTCCTATGAATAACAACCAAAATGCCTTAAATCTACAATATATGTACACACACAGATGTATATATATATATATATATATATATATATATATATATATATATATATATATATATATATATAACTCTTCAACTAGCATGCCACGCTCAATATATTTTCCTACAAATTTGATAGCATCATTCGAAAAACATGATGGAACTCAGATTTTATTGAAGTATTGCTGACTATCATGTGAAACGTATATAAATAAATAACACCACACATACCATTACAGTTTCTTCCATATCCACAAGTAGGTTCTTTATTAAGTACACTTAGTTGGTGTACGTCAACTACAATGGTCCCAGTTTCTAAATGTTTATCCGCACTGAGTCGTAGAGATAAAGAAACACGTGCCTTTGGATAACTATATTATATACAAACAAAGTGACAAAATATACTTCCGAAATCTACATCATGCGAATAGTATCATACAATTAAAATAAGTGAATGCTGTTATTTTCTAGAGTTTTTTTTTATTTAGGCAAGACTATTGAATTATACACTGCAATGCCATAATGCACAAGAAAAAATAAAAGAATACACAGAATTAAAATATTTATTAAGTACCATTATTAGAGAGATGATACCAATTATCGCTTCTTTTGATCAAGAGTACAAATCTGTTTTATGTCCCGGGAAATCGGGGCATTCCTAACATCTTGTTTTCACAATTATTGCAATAAATTGAATTTCAAATTTCGAGATTTTTTTTAGAAAAACTGAACAATTAAAATAGCAATATCCGAATTGTTTTAAGTTTGATTATACCTTTTTATTGGCTGTTTATACAAAATTGAAGCAAAATATTACGGCACATTTTCTCTCATTAAACTAAATCAATATAATGTCATAGACGTTTCTTACACATTATTAGATTTTGTATTATCATACGGAGTATTTTCTAGTTTTATTTATATAAAAATCACATTATTTAGTATTTATGAAAATACTTTAGAATTTACAGATATTTATGAAAACTTTTTGAGAATTCCAATATATTATTTTTATTATTTGGAATTCCAAAATATTTTTCGGGGTGGGGTGTATATAACCGGTAAGGAATATGCACATTGTGAAATCAATATATCTCCTCTCCCTAGTGCCCTCTTCTCTGTATTTTGTGATGCGGTATATATACCCTGTAATAATTACACATTCAATTATTAAAATTAAGGAAGAGTAAAACTAATATTTTGAATCCAATTTTATTGTCAGATCAAATTATAGGCTCGTGTTTTTATTCGCTTCGGTCGTATTGTAAATTGTAGAACATAAAAAAATGTCTCACGACCATTGTATTACTAAACCTATCTAACATATACGCTGTGACGTATGCTTGTTGCGTATACGAAACGGCGATAAGTACACCTGTCGTTACTTTTTATTTAATAATGATTGGATATTTATGGAAATCAAGCATAAAAGAAAATGGAAACTAAAATACATGTTCGAAACACTATTTTAAAGAACTTGTAATTAGTTCTACATTTTGATTTACATTTTTTTTGTTCTTCATCTGTCCCTGTTGCTTTATCCGGCCAACGCCTGGTAAAACAGCTAGTATTTGCTGATTAGTTTTCGTCGCCGTAACAATATAAGATACTAAAGCTATGCGGCCGACTATAGAGGGCGACTCGAAGGATCATTTTTCATTAATTGCAATCAGGACGTGCAGAGGGTCCACTGTATTCCCAGTATTACATCACATGTTCTTAATCCTCCTCTTAAAATATTTAGCAGACAGCTATCATCGAATGAATAACTCGACTGTGCATTGAGTCTTGATCTCTTGGCATATTAGGTAAAACTTTTACTTTCATTTGTAATGGAGCATATACCAAACTAGACGAAACTGCGATTACATAACTTTGCGGACACGATTACAGAATACTGCTAAGAATTGAAACCGTAACATCAGATTATCTAAGTCAGAAAGTGCTCCTAGTGGACTAATCGTGCACAGCCATCCGATATTTTAAGCTGTTTCATCAATATGAATAAAGTTTTTAACTAATGATGAGAAAAAGTTCCTATAAATAAAGACGAGAATTGTAAAGTGTTTCTGCGAATCCTTGCAGATATTCTATCAGGCGGCATCTGCTTTTTTCATTGGATGAGGGCAGCATATAAACTTCTGACCCTTGTGATGTCATTGAAAGTTCAGAGATTTATGCCACCAGCAATATCTTACAAGGGAAAATCAATATCAAGGGCAACAATGTAAGCAATTGTTGTACGTTCTTCTCGCCATTGTTCGTTGTATATTAATTCATTCTTGTAAGGCGCCAAAAATGATGAAAATGCTTGTACAAAATATCATTCTTTTATTTTCACATCTTATTAATATATTAGATAGCTTCAACTTAATCTGAACACATTTACATTCCAACAACATGATCAGAATCTAAAACTGCTAACAATAAACAGGAAATTATCCAATTTCAATAAAACGTTCTGTATTTTATGGATAGGGATTCCTTTATCATTGAGTTGCGTACACCACCCACACACACGCACACACACAAGCACACACTCATACTCACACACATACGCATATATATATATATATATATATATAATGGATTAATTAAGTTTTAGAGTATTGTAAACATGAAATAAAAACCACCTGTTTTTAAAACGTGTTCAATATGTTCGATGAGCTTACAATAAATAAAATGATATAAACGTTGCAAGGAGTCTATGCGGACCGATGAACGTTTTAAGATTTAGATGTCGTCGTAAGGACTCGAAATAAATTTGGTAATCACACGATAGATTTAGAACAAATGCAGTTGGAAATATAACATTACATTTATACTTCTGTTTTCATTTAATGTGTCATTAATTAATTCACGCCAAGCGATACGTTTGATATTTCGAAGCCTACTAGCTTGACACCTTAATGCTGATCCAGTTGACAAAAGTGTTAATGTATTATCACCTCCTGTTTCACTTATCGTTCTGCGTTCGATCCTTGGCATTGCCTGTAACTTTTTGTCTTCCTTTTTTGTATTCTCGACACGGTAGTAAATACTATTTTAATTTTTCTAGAGGTATTTGCATGAGTTTTAGATTTAGTTTAGGCTAGTAAGTAATATTAATTGTTTGCTTCTATTTATAAACTCACGTAGGCCACAAAACATAAAAGAATTGTAGTTTGCTTTTATGTATATATGAAAACACATGAGAATAATTTAGATACGTTTAATTATGTTTAAATGCAAATACGTTACGAAACTAATTAATTTTCTGTGAAATATATTTCTCTCAAAAATACATAAAATTTCTGTTTCTGTTGTATACGATTAAAATTTACGATTAAAATTTACATAGGTTTACTTTGTTGCGATTTCTAAACTGTTCTATTTATATTGTTTATACTATAAATACAGTTGTTTACACATAGGTTAATATAATTAATACTTGTTCATTATTTAAATACACATTCTGTTTATAGTGTCCCTTTTATTCAATACCGTTTATCTGTTTACATCGTAAGGTATACGCGAATACAGGAATTCGGTCTGCTTGAAGAAATATAGGGTTCGAGAGTAATTTGCCACATAAGCTCAGGTCTTGCCAGCATAAATATCATACCCTGCCAGTCAGATTAGTACGTAAGGGCTGACCGACACTGCAATCACCATTTTTTTTTGTCTGTTCATAGTATTTGCACGTGAAAATCGTGAGAGCGATTAAGAAAGCTACATTTGGAGCAAATTTTTGATCAACCTCACGCCCATTTTAACAAAAGGGTATATTTATTCCAAAAACTATTCTTAACATAGGGATATGGCTAGTGTCCATTCTGAAAACCGTTGTTAACGTACGGAGGTTGGTGTTTAGGCTACAACAATAATAACAACAACAGCAACACAAACAACACAACAATAACAACAACACAAACAACACAACAATAACATCAACACAAACAACACAAACAGCAAATGCAACACACACAACAACAGCAGCAATAGAAGTACTTTCATTTTTTTACGCTAGGGGGGGGACATACAACCAACGGCCAACGCCGGTTAATGAATCCTGTTAGTTTCTAATAATGTACGGTGTCCTTCTTCGAACTATTGATATTATTGCTTCAACTAACTTTTTCATTTGTATTATTCACTTCTGTAAAAGATAATGATTTTCATGGCAAAAAACTGTGAAATAAATAAAGGCAGTGACTGCTTATTCAGTTGAAAATTATATGGGATGTAGAGATTAACTTGTGAAGGTGGGGACCGCCACGTGGTCAATTCAATGATTATCAATTTCTAGAAATAATCGGCGCAATATATTCCAAAAAGCAATGGGTCAACTGTCCCAACATACAAATTAATAAGAATTAGATTTTATACCATACATAAGAAATGAATACGCCTTTAGAAAACCGGCGAAAAAATCGATCCCAATGAGCTGATGTGTAAATATAAGCATTTATGTAGGCATTAAAAAGCCCTTAAATTTTGACTTAATTCCGGAGGAATTTTTGTATTCATTGCTTAACAACATTTCCATATAGGAGCATTCTTTATCTCAAGTCCGGTCTATTGGAATAATTATTGTTATTTTAACAATTTCTATAACAAGTGCTAGTATTAGCTCCAATCTCTTGTGCCCCTTCGCCAATCTTTCACGGAAAACACCTGTCTAGCTGAAACCACTGTCAATAATTTCCCCCATTCTTTATCTGTGACTAAATCAAAACGTAGATTCCATGAACAAAACTTCTTTCTTAGAAGTGTACGCCTGTGGAATTCTCTTCCGCTTGCCTGCTTCCCATCTAACTACAACTTGAATGTCTTCAAGTCCAACATAAACAAATTCCTGATAAACCGCCCCCTCAAGTAAAACATTTTATCAAATCTCCATTATTAACGATTACTACGATATTATCCCATTGATTACAGTACACGCAATAACCCTTATCCCGAGTGGCTTCCGGGCCTTGATAAGTGGTGACTACCATGAAAAAAGAAATTAACAGAGTAAAAGATTAATAGTATTCGAAAAATAGTATATTTGGGAACTTTTCTGAATAGTCTTGATAATGACAATAATGATACCGGCACGGGCTTTAATAAATAACTTATTATTATATCATCATTATCTGTTTGATATTACTAAAAACACCGCTTTCCTGATTCCTTATCTAAACAATGTAACTCATCGATATATGCCGTTGTTAGCTGTTAGTCTACCAGCTCACACATACAAAGCATTGAGCGCGATATACATCATATGCAACTTTTCATTTTGTCAGCGATCACCAATTATAACACGATAATGATTGTGTGTCACTTCTCGCAGATTTCATGCAGTTTTAAGAGTGATTAAGCTTCGAAGTAAAGTATTGTTTAAGAAATTAATATTTACTCTTCACTAACATTTCAAAATCGAATTCTTTATCTATTAGATCATGTGTTTGAGTTGGCTCTACCTTAATGTAGAATTTGGCAATTTTGTTGTAGAGAACTGAAGGATATACATAGTCAGATGAGTAAATGGACATGTAGCAATATGTTTGGTGAAACTGTATCAATAATCGTGTCGAAATATTTGCGGCTAGATGAATCTTGAACCCTGTTTTGCGAAATTGACCAATGTTGAAAGATCCAGACATATTTTAATACGAGTATTTGCGTGGTAAATGCGACAAAGCTTCACTATCCAGGTGAAACAGAAAGTCCGTAATTTCATATATCATTTATGCAGCAGAATGTGCCATGAACTGTATATTGAAGTCTTGTAAAGAAGTAGAAATCATCAGTTTATTAACATTTTGTGAATAAATGCATTAGGTTTTTAAAATCACGTTATAAATATTCTAAGTGTTGACATCATACTTTAAATATTGTTATACCACCTATATAGATAAAATAGTAGCGACTGTGTGGGTGTCGGGGTGAACAACTCTCCTACAACCCAATCCAATGGCCTGCTCATGAGCAATCCTGGCATAATGGTAGTCCTAACCTGGGATGGAGAAAAAAAATTTCAAGAAAAAAGTTGAAATTCAAAGTAATAACCTAGATATATATAGTTTTCTACAGCCCACATCAGTGGGCCGATTATGACCAAACGTGGAATGATGATCATCTCTCACCTAGGAATGGTGCACGCAATTTTTAAAAAAAGATCAAGTATCAAGGTTATAGCCTATGCATATATGTTCTACCACAGCCCACACCAGTGGACCGATCAAAACTGGCATAATGATGTTCCCCACTTAAGTATGGCGCACACAATTTTTCAAGGTGTTTATATACTTTCCTACAGCCCACACCAGTGAGCTGATTATGAAAAACCTGAAATGATGAGGCGCCACCCCACTTAAAGATGGTACACAAAATTTTCAAGGTACATTTCAAAGATCAAGATCATAAACTGCATATATATACTCACTCAGAGCCCACACCAGTGAACCGATCATAACTAAACCTGGCATGATGATGACTTCCCCACCTCGGGATGAGGCACATATTTTTTCAAAGTAAGGCTAAAAGATAAAAATCTTTGTCTATGTATGTATACTCTCCCACAGCCACACCACTTGACCGATCATGACCAAACCTTACATAATGACGGTGACATACACTATTTTTTCAGGTCAGAGTCAAAGGTTAAGATCGGGTATTTTTGTACGTTCGGCTACCCGCGAAACGGGTACCTGAGCGTACAGCAAATGTCCGTGCGAAGTTCGGGTATTTTTTCTAGTGCGTATCTATCTATCTCTCTCTCTTTCTCTCTCTCTCTCTCTCTCTCTCTATATATATATATATATATATATATATATATATATATATATATATGTAGAATAAAACTCACATCCGCTTGCTTGCTTGCTTGCTTGGGTGTTTCAATCGTCTATCCGGTTCGTGACCTCTGATTTCCAAAAATTCGTCTACTTACTTATTTCATGGCAGCCCTTAAGTTTGATACTAATAGCCACTGCTGCTATTTAACGCATGCCCAACGTAAACAATATTTTTGGTTTAACTTATTTAAACGTGTTTTTCTTACAAACAAATGTTATTTAATCCTGTTTGATTAAAAAACAGATTTTAATATAAATATACAAGCTATCTATCCATCTATGTGTCTATCTGATTATAAAACTCAGATCAGCTTGCTTGTTTGCTAGGGGCATCCGGTTTGTGATATATGGTTTCAAAAAATCGTCTGTACACCTATTTTATGGTCACCCTGCTTATAGTCCGACATTAAAAGCTACTGGTCTTTATCTAAGCATACACGGGGTCAACAATATTTTTAGTTTTAACTCATTTTAAAGTGTTTTCCTTACAAATAAATATAATTAACCCCGTTGACTTAAAAAAAACAACTGAATTACATATAAATATATAATCTGTCTATCTATCTATTTGTTTATCTACCTCTCTCTCTATATATATACACACACACACAAACACACACACACACACATATATATATATATATATATATATATATATATATATATATATATATATATATAAATATATAATCAAAATCTCAGACCAGCTTGCTTGATTGGCCGTTTAAATCTACCATCTGGTTTGTGATTTCTGGTTTAAAAAAAAAATCATCTTCTTAGCTTACAGATTTGGAACAGAGCCATGTGAGCGAGAAAAAAGTTTGAAGCGGTTACGATTTAAAGACAACTTATTTGCGATTTACGTAAGTAATATTCGTTCATTTAGTAATTTGATCAATAAATTAACTCTCAACTAAATCAACCGCAAAAACAAAAAAAAAACTCTCATTATTTGTTTTGAGGCAAGTAAATAATACAAAGTCCTAAACAAAACATAATTTAAAAAATATTTTAACACACTTTAAATGCAAAGTTAAACGTTTTCAAAAGCATGTGAAAAATTAAAAAAACGAAACGCCTGCCAGAATGTGGGCGCGAACGCAAACGTAAAAAACAAACGTTGCAAATTTTTGTAGGTAACGTATCCAAAAGGTGAAGCGGTTAACGCATGCGCAGATGCATAAATCTATTATAATGATACGATTTCATATGACCTCTCATCAGATTCTGTGGTCGTTTTACTAGAAAAATAAATATTTTAATTTAAATTTTAATATTTGTCTGGGTCACTTCCCTTTAAAACAGTATCGGAATAATTTTCATTCGCTTTGGAGTTCCAAATTTTTAACGCGACATACAAAACACATACATTCACACTTACATACAGTTGCCCTTTTATATAATAAAAGGACATTGTCAGGAAAGTAGTGTGAATATTATTGCGAGTAAGGCAGCACAATCGCGGTCAAGGTCGAACTTGTATTATTTCTGTTTCTCACAATTTGAATATGTACAGTTTCTATTTGGCGTGCCAAAGGAAACATTTGTGAAAGTCAGCTAATTCAGCTAGTTCAATATATTTACGTACATTATTTCCATCTTAAATTTCTCCACAATACCTTCTTTTCGACATTTATTCCTTGTTATTTATAAATTCTTTGCCTGTTCCTGGCGATCAGAGTTCATAAATAAACCCTTAATCATGTCAACAGAATCTCCAATTTTCCAATATCAATTTCTAATACATCAACCCCGTTTTTACTTAGCAATATCTACTCATCTGATTTCGTCCAACATGACCGTCACCTGCAATCTTCACGCGCTCTTTACGACCTGAACGCGTCGTTTTTCCATACATTTAGTCACATATCTTCAGCTATTGTCATGTATACGTCATCACGCATAGAGAAATTTCCGTTTTTCTCGCCTTGCTTTTCCCCGCATTTGATTATCCGTCCATAGATATCGGGATATTGAATTCAGGCACGGATCGCCGATGGTCTACTTCCTTCGTAACCTACTTTCAATTTCTTGTATCAATCAGGGTCCGCTTTTAGTCATCGCTTCTTTTAACAATACACTTCCTTCAAACTCATTCAGATTAAAACACAATATATTTTTTTCATGGATGACAATTATATTAAGCTGATACGAAATTCTCTTTTCTTTTTATTACTGGAATAAGAATACAACTTATGCTTACTTGCATACGTTCTCCATTTGTATATCTTTCCGTAGTAATATAATGTTGACACAATTCATGCGTTTATGTAGCAACACATTTTAATAAGTATACATTGAATTATGTGTTAAATGCTATACCTCTCACATTTACAAATAATAATAATAATAATAATAATAATAATAATAATAATAATAATAATAATAATAATAATATCAAGCGGGATCACCAACGTAATAGAAACTGCAATGAAAACATGGAGACTGGAATTGACAACCGATGGACAACACATAAGAGAAATTAGCACACAAAGAGACATCTTTCAAGGAGACTCACTATCACCATTACTGTTCATCATAGCCATGAACAGTATTCTGGGAAAGTGCCAAGCCGGATACAAGTTCTCCAATACAGAGGAAAAAATGAACCACCTGATGTACATGGACGATCTGAAACTTTTTACAAGGACCGAAGAGGAGCTAGAGACACTAATCAACACTACCAGAATCTTCAGCCAAGATATCCAAATGGAATTTGGAATCGAAAAGGGCGCACAACTAGATATAAGAAAGGGAAAACTGGAAACGACCCAAATAAACAGACATGAGGGCACTTGGGGTACAAGACGACTATAAATACTTGGGAATTCTGGAAGCGGACACCATCAGAGCAACAGAAAATTGGAAAGGAATACCTCTGGAGAGCAAAAAAACTCATGGAAACTAAATTATATAGTAAAACCTAATAAAAATATAAATACATGGGCAGTATCACTAGTAAGATACTCTGGACCGTTTATAGGGTAGACAAAAGTTGAACTGAGACAACTCGACCAGAAAACAAGGAATCTCATGACCATGCATAATGCACTACGCCCAAAGGACGATACTGACAGACTCTACGTGAAAAGAAAAGACGGCGGGAGAGGACTGATCTGTATAGAAGACTATGTGAAGGACACGAAAAAAGTACTAAAAAAATAATAAGGCAAAACAGTGAAAGGATAATTATGGCAGCAAGAGACACCGAAAAAAAAACAACAAATCAAAAAACAGAAAACAGAGAGAGAAACGACAAAATGAGAAAAGAGAAATGGGAAGAGAAACAACTCCACGGAAGATTCATAAGAATGACAAAAGATGAGAATAACGAAAACACCTGAACATGGATGCGAAAAGGACATATAAACCGGGAAACTGAATCTCTAATAACTTCAGCACAAGATAACTCAATAAGAACCAACCATATCAAAGCAAGGATCGATAAAACACAAGAAAACGGCAAATGCAGAATATGTGGACAGAGATATGAAACGATAAACCATATAGTAAGTGAATGCAGCAAACTTGCCCAAAAGGAATACAAAAACAGGCATGACCAAGTGGGGAGGGTGGTGCACTGGGAATTATGCAAAGGACTGCATTTTGAGCGTACAGACAAATGATACAAGCATAAACCCGCAACAGCACTCGAAAAAGAGGACCGCCACTCCTATGGGACATGGACATATAGACGGACACACCCATCCAAACAAGAAGACCAGATGTCGTAATAATTAACAAGAAAGAAAACTCCTGTCAAATCGTAGACTTTGCTGTCCCAGCTTACCACAGGGTGAGTATGAAAGAAAAAGAGAAACTAATCAAATACACAGAGCGAGCCAGAGAGTTAAAAGGGATTTGGATGATGAAGAAAATAAAAATAGTACCGATAATAGTAGGAGCACTAGGAACAATTCCGAAAAACTTCGAAAAAAGAATGGCAGAAATTGGAATCAGAGGAATAACTGCAAAAATACAACGCCTAACGACAAAAAAAAACGACTGAAATATTAAGGAAAACCCTAGAATGTGGGTAATAACACAAGACAATATAACAAAGAAGCATTACAGGGAAGGAAGAAAGCCGAAGCTGCATATCAACAAGTTCTACATCACCATCATGCATCCTTCCATTGTCTCATCACCGCCCCCCAATAGAAAAGTGATAACAAAGAGCTGTGAAGAGTCAAGGAAGATGGAAAGACTGACGAGAGAGAGCTGACCAGACCTCCGCTGGACAAGCGCGAAGAGAATTGGGATCATGAGGAGGCTTAGTGCCACTGAAATTCCAATATAAACAAATGGCCACTACCAGCGAGAAATCAATTGTATGAGGCTGTTGCGATGACGTAGATTTATTTGCAAATGCTATCGGAGGAGGTGGAGAGAGCAGGACGTCTGGGAGACTTCTTGTCACTTAGCTTCCAAAGAACACCACAGGTCTCCAAACCGATCGTTTGCTGACCTGTGTGAAAGCTGCATGTGAGCCAATAATCGATTAATATTGATACTGGTGTTGTTATTGTTTTATAAGAAATGAGTCAAGTTGTTTAAGGTAACATGCCATATTTTTACTTCCATAAATACCAACTATGTAGACTCGATGGACACTAGAGGGGCTTCCATGCCTTGCCATGCTCGCAATTACCGTAAAAAATGCAGATTACAAAAAAGTAAATGTTATCTGCTTAATATGTTAATTTGAAATACCACTTCTTACTTTTCCCTAATGAATATAAAAAATTATCTGTTATTAAACTAGTACCAGGTGATGTGGTTAGTAATATTAGAACTTGTGACTATAAGCGTGAGAGCCTCTGTGCTTTCCGTAATTTATGACTCATAAAAATGAATAATAAACAAGCATTATGCAAACAAAAAACTATGGGATTATCTAATAAATAATTTTTACAACAGTAATCAATATTTGTCTTAAATCGCGTACATTTTTAAAAAGTTTCAACAGTATATAAAATTTAATATCAAAATTAATGTAATAGTAAGAAATGACAAACGGACGTATACTTAGAATTTCGGTTATTCGCGTTAGTTTCATACAAATTTCCTGTTGAAATCACAGGTTCAGATCCCATTATTTTTTTAAAAAGTTCTTTAATAATTATTACTGTAAAAAATAGACTTCTAACTCGATGTATTCAGAAAAATATTGCAAAAACAATTTTCTTAGTCCTGATCACATAAATTCATTCAGAATTTTGTGAATATAAAAACAATAATATAAGCCAGTATAGAAGCACAGGGAAATATACAAACATTGGAAAAACATGTCATGTCTGAGTAACAATTAACTTTTTTCAGTGATTTGATTCGGTTAGAAAAAAACAATGCGGCATTTTTAATTTCTCAGCAAACACCTACGAACTTCTACAAGTGAAGTATCACTAAAGTCAATAAGACATGAAATGATATTATATGCGACCTTGAAACATCTATTCCTGATCAAGTGTTTATATGCATCAATTGTCTTTGGTAGCAGACTAATTTTCTTTCATCGGGAAATAAGAAAATCTACACAAAAAGAATGTCAATTAGTAAGTTCGTTGGACTGTGACAAATCTGACAAAAAATATTGATTGTTGTTTTGTATGACTTTGGTAAAGGTAGTGATTGCTACGGTGATATCAGGGATGATCTGTATCTTAGCCACTTTTATGATGGAGAATAGGTTGGCGATGTTAATCATATTTGCCGCGTCAACTAATATGCACGGACGAATACGAAAAATATACAAAACTACCAAATACTTACGCGAGGAAAAAGCAACCAACAATTATATATTATACATTTTGCTCCACAAAACAACAAAAATTGACAACAACGGTGAATACGTATGAGTTTATATATAGCGTTTTGAAATAAATTTCCTATTAACTAAACTAAGTTATGCTATGAGATTAATGGGCATAACGCAAGATTGTGGAAATAGTCACATATTCAATGACACTGTTGTCTGAGTAGGTCAATAATTTTATTTAACTAGTATTTCAGCGCGGCGTTGCCCGGATGTTTGGAGGTGTATGCTGAGCAAAAAAAAAAAGAAAAACAGTGGTAGTAGGAAGGCAGTCCAGAATCCTTAAAAGAGGAAAAGAAGGGGGAAAAGGTGACGTCTTTGTTGTTACAACTACCGTCAAACCGGGTCTGACGCAGGTTTTAATTAAGGCTAGACAATCGAAAAGAGGGGATGACTTTCTAAAATATCGGCAAAAAAAGCCACTCCTCCCTGTAGAAATGTGCCCAGCTGAGAGTGAAGAAATTAATGTTTTTAGCCAATTTTTCGGTATTAGTAATCTGAAGGGTCGAGCTTCAAACGATACTGATCTTGTGAAAATCCGTCGGCACCGTCGAAAGTTTTAGGCAGAAATGCAAGCGTACATACATACATTTATATATTGATAGCTCAAATTTTCGACCCAAAATTGTCTGAGTAATTTGGTAGAGACCGCAGAGGTATTTTTTTAAACTTTGAGCCCTATTATGGCGCCTTAACATTCATTATTGTAGGCTCAAATCAAGCTATTAAGTTAGATCCCTGTCGAAGGAAACCATATCTAAAATTTAAAGTGTTTAGATCCAAAATTGTCGGAGGAGTTTGGTAAAGTTCTCAAAGGTAAAATCGTTGAACGTTCACCCCTTACCAGCCGCATTCCTGGCCGAAAACGAATTACAAATATTTTCCCAAATCTCAGTACCCTATAAATCAAATTTCGAGTCGGTAGACTCAAAATTGACAGAGTTATTGCTTAGGAAAATGTACACAGCCACACAGACACACACTGACTAACAGACAGACACGTTCACTTTTATAGATATACTAGCATTTCAGCCCGCTGTTGCCCGGGTGTTTGGACGTGTATGTTGAGCAAAAAAGAAAAAAAAAGAAAAAGAAAGTGGTAGTGGAAAGCAGACTCGAACCCGTACTGCGAAGGACGAAAAAACGGGGTAAAAACCTGACGTCTTCCTGTTACGACCACTGCCAAACCGGAAGTGACTTATGTTTAAATTAAGTCTAAACGATCGAAAGGAGAAGATGACTTCAAAATATCGGCGACAAAAGCGACCCTTCTCTAGAAAAGTGCCCAGTGGAAGGTGAAGATATTAATGTTTTTAGTCAATTGTTTGACATTTGTCGTCTGAAAGGTCGAACTGCAAAACAGCACGGATCCTGGTAAAATATAAAAACAATAATTTAATTTTTAGGCAGACATGCGTACGTACATACATACATACATTTATATATTGGTAACCAACATTTTCGACGCAAACCGATTAAAAAGCTTGCCCTATCTCTGAATACCCATTATGTCAAATTTCCAAATATTTAGACCAGAAATTGACTGAGTAATTTAGTACAGACCGCAGAGGTCAATTTTTTTTCAAATTTGGCCCGTATTGTGACCGTTTTACATTTATTGTTTTGGGCTCAAATCAAGTTATTAATTAGATCCATGCCCAAGCAATCTATATCTAAAATTTCAAGTGTTTATACTCGAAATTGTCGGAGGAGATTGGTAGAGTTCTCAAAGGTAAATTCGTTGAACTTTGACCCCTTAACAGCCAAGTTTCTGGTCGAAAACGAATTACAAAGATTTTGCCAAATCTCAGTACCCTGTATATCAAATTTTTAGTCTGTAGACTTAAAATTGAGAGAGTTATTTCGTATAGAAATGTACACAGATACACACACAGACACGTTCACTTTTATAGACATATGTATTAAATAAATGAATAGCCTCATTATCTGATAAGAGTTTACCATTACATAAAAATCAATTACAAAGAAGAACTGTAATAGACAAAAAATATTTTGTTAAATCTGTAAATGACGGCTGAGATGATATTCCGCCTCACATTATTATAAAGGAAAGTGTAGTTTGCACGATACGCTTGAGGAAGTGTTGGGAAGACGTTTGTAGAAATCATATTAAATACCTCAGTTGAAATCATGCGTGTTTTCGATTTTTAGAACCCTTTCTATATATAATAATCGCAAATATCCGTGTAAATTCCATGAAAATGTTCCTTACCTGTATAAGAGCCAAGTAGTCCAAGGATGGAGTACTGCTGCGACATCTGGGCAGAATAAGCTGCTTCTAGCAGCTTATTCTGCCTTGACAGAGTTCAAAATATACTTCGTAGCCTAGTGGCGGATGGGCTTTTTTCTACCCTGCAACCTCTTTCAAACGAGACACTGCGAATCTGTCTTTACTTTATCGTTATTTGCATGACAAGTGATCATATTAGCTTCAATCTATGGTCTTTTCTGGCCTAACATTCACGAAAATCGCTAGTCTAACTTATATTACTATCAATAATCTCCCCCACTTTTTAGCTGTGCCTAAATTTAAACGTAGCTTCCATGAACTAAGTTTCATTCTTAGAACCGCATTCCTGTGGAAATATGTTCCGTTTTCCTGATTTCCATCTGAATACAATATGGTTGTCTTCAAGTCCAACGTAAACAAGTTATATATGAGCCATCCTATTTAGTAATCTAACCCTTATCCTCAAATTGCCCCCAAGCCTAAATAAGCTGTGACTCTCTTAAAAAATATTAAAAAAATACTGTTGCTTATGTCCTGAAACATTCCTGTGTAGTTTCTAGGAATGAAAGACAAGAATAAAAAAGAGAGATGAATAAAGTAATAAGTTAGTATAAAAATGATGATAGGATGAAATAAATAAACGAGAGGAAAAAAAATTATGAAACAATGTAGCAAAAAACGATAAATACCAGAAAACGTTAAAAACGTTATAAAGAAAGAGAGGGCATAAGTATAACGTAAACTTTACCGGGATAAAGTGCGAACGAATGAACTATAAGAATGTTAAATGCTTAACAGAAATGGCAATTGTTAAATATGGAAACGTAATACTACAATATTGAAAATAATATAAAATTATGAAAGGAGACGAGGAAATAAAGGTAAAGGTGATGAAGGAGAATATAACGGCTGATAGTAAACATGGAAGGTGTAGTAAATATGTGAGAGGAAACAAAAAAAATAAAGAATAACGAAATTAAAGAGACAAGCTTAAATGGTACAAACGCGAATAAAGCTTTAAATAGTTAAGAGATAATTAAAAACTGTTACTGATATTAAATGTAAATGAAATGATATTTCGGGAGAAACGTAGAAGGAAGTAAACATATGAATGAGAGAAATATTAAAAGAACTGACAAAAATGCGAAGAATAAATGAAAATCAATGATTAAGAAAAAGGAATGGGAAAACACAAAAGTGTGAAAAATGAAAACAAAAAATTAAAATGTTAAAGAGATAGAGAAAGAGGGGGGGGAAGGAAAAGCGAGAATAACGACATATAACGGGAGAGATAAAGTAATGGTAAAGTAAAAAAGAGATAACGAATGAATTAGAGCAATGAATAGTTTCAATTAAATGAAAGGGAGGCACGCGCTACGTGTGTAGAAACACAAGCAAATTCTCCGCATTGACCAACTTTAATTCTATTTTGATTGGTCGATAGTGGAAAAGCGTTCTTACGTCGTGAAAGGATTTGCTCAAGGCGACTATACATCTCGGTACACAAAGTACAATGTTGTCTTCCTTTGCTTCGTGACCATTCACAGCAGTCGATACAATCGCCAAATAGCCAGAAACCGGAAGTAACACATATCCGTCTTGGGCTGAGGATTGGACCGATAAATAAAAGAGAAACTGAGGGAGAGGAAGACAGAGCAATATTAGTTAGCACCCCACCAGCCTCAATGTCCAACAAATTAATTGCAAGCATATAAATCACGTGGTGCTGGAGTTCAGTTCGTAAGAATTGTGAAGTCAGAAGGACGGACTTGGATGGCCAACAGGTGATTGGACTCGTGGTATGCGCGATGCACAATGATGTCCAACAATTTCATGTATAAAATATGCCCCTCGGCATGTTAAGAAAAAGAAACGTCTGTTGGCTGAAAATTTAGGTTGTGTTCTAACTTTCTTATATAAAGTAAATCAAATGTAGTTACCAATAGGTTAAGTGGATTTTATTATGATGCGGGACAAACACACACACACACACACACACACACACACACACACCCACACACCCACACACACACACACACACACACACACACACACATATATATATATATATATATATATAGAGAGAGAGAGAGAGGGAGAAAGAGATATAGAAAGGGAAAGCTATTGTATATTACACACAAACATATACATACATATACTTATTTACTACTTATCAAAGCAAGGGGATACTAGAGATAAGGATTAATAAAATAGAACGATAAATTTCACTAGTTTTGGAAACGTTCAAGATGATTAATTGTTGGATTTTTGAAGATAACGATATTGTGACTGCATGGAAACAGTCCTGCATGATTGTGAACCAGGGTTCATTTGCCTAGAAGCTCGTTCAATAAAAACGTATGCTAACACTATGCGCATGGAGAAATAACTAACCCTCTTTACTTCTGTGATAGTAAACATATTTAATGTCTTGTGCAGAGGAATCAATGATTGTAGCTGGGACGAGAACCTTCAATAAAAAACGTTTAAAACAGAGTTAGCCTCGCAAAGACCTTTTTTTTTCTGTGATAAAATTACTGTAAAGATATTAACCCCTACAAGCTAAGCATTTTAGTACGAAGGATGACAGTAAATATTTTTAGTATAATATTATTCTTCTTTATAAGAATTAGGTTCATTGGACTCTGGAATAAAAATCAACTACATGAACATACTTTCTCTCATTTTCTTTGTTTGCGCAAAGGTGTTGTGATAGATTGTAGACGAGTCCATAGAACATAAGCTTAAAAACAATGTGCTCTACCGGTAAACCTTTGTATATTTATGACTATATAAGAAAGTTAACATTATGTCAGTGCGTAACAAAACAAAATAAATTCAGCAAAATTCAACTGTATTCTGGTTTAGATCGAGACATTGATTCGACAGCTTCTTTAGCAATTCGGCGATTTTTCTTGTAGAACGAGTAATCATTGACCTAAAAGTAATTACATTTCCGATATTAGTCTTTTATATGAGCCGGATCTCTCTCCGGATTCTATAAATGATGAATCTAAGTTTAGAATTCTTTTCAATAGTGCAAATGTGTGTATATACGATATTGCTTATTATTTCTACCATTGAATAAAATTCTAAACTTAAGTTCATCATTTATCATATAAAAAATAAACAATTTATTTACTTATAAGCAATACCACTATATCTGACGATAATTTCATAAAAACTAACAATGCCGTGTATGTTTTTCAACTCGTACATAGGCATGACAAGAACCAGTATATCGCACCGGTAAACGTGTAACCTGTCTTCCTCTAAGAACTCCATCTACTAACACTTTGTAGCATATGACACCTCCGAAAATAATCCAGAAACATGTTATTACAAACCACCGCCATTTTAGCCGTCGCACATTGTAATCAACGCGTCCAAATACTAGTTCGCGATAATAGCAACTTTTCTTTTATAACACTCTAACAGAACGTTCGAGCATTGGCTCGCCAAATGAAACGGATAAAAACGGATCTATAGAGAAACAAACAAGAATTATCCCCGCTGTTTAATTAAACATTAAATATAAATATTATGCTCCAATATACCATATGAGTAAAATGGAGATGATTTTTCTGTAAAAAAAAAAAAACCCAAAAAACAAAACAAAAAAACATTATCGCAATACATACACACACCTAACATATAAATCCAATTTTGTCACATTAGTTGCCAATATCTGATGCATAATATGCAGCTATTATACATCTATTTTATTCAATATCATATTTGGTTGGTCGTTTTTGTTTTACGGCCTATCAACCCTTTTCATGTTATTTAATGCCGAATCCAGTGATTGTGAAGAAAGACATTTTTTAATAGAATATATTTGTTGTTTTCAAGTCGGTGTCTATTTAACCCATAGTTGGGACCCTAACATGGACTACCACACCGGGTCAGAGTGGACTTGGGAGCAATAGCAATTAAAGGGTGGCTCCACACTCTCCAAAGCACACAAGTAGGGACCTCATCATAGTATATAGTTTAAGGTCATATCCAGGATCTATTCAATATAATAAATGCCTATAATATAAGATCAAAGTGTAGTAGCTGTTCCGGCAGATACTGTACTGCAAGCAAAGACCATATGTGGGGCAACCCCACATATAAGACCTTCGTCAATGTAGGGGAAACCCTTCATACCAATTGTCACTATCCAGCTTCTCTACTCCCCGGGGAATTGGCCCCCATTACCCCTTCACTCTTCACATTAAAAATCGGCGTTGTGCCTAATTTGCTCTGTTGGGGAGCAAATAAATACCCTTATCTTGGCCCTTTGGCTAAGAACAAAGTGTAGTATCTGTTCCGGCAGATACTGCAAGCAAAGACCATATGTGGGAGCAACCCCACATATAAGACCTTTGTCAATGTAGGGGAAACCCTTCATTCCAATTGAAATGGGAACACACTCCCCGAGGAGTCGGGGAGTTGGTCTCCGTTTCCCCTTCACTCCTCATATTCAAGGAATTCATATTTATAGGAGATAATAGGATAGTTAGCCATATTTTTCTCTCGTCAATATCCCATAATTTATCGGCACAAATATTTTGTAGTATTAAATTACCAACAGTGAACGAACTTATTTAATTTTCAGCCTTCATGAATATGTAGTGTTTCCGTTCATCTCATACTCTAGTTAAGTACTATTTTTTAACATGAGCAGTTCCTAACAATTGTTACAAGACAAACAAAATAAAATGGGACGTATTTTATATGTGGAATCTACTTTGGCCGTTTTCGGCTAACTTATACCCTTTTTCCCCTGCTCATGACTTCTTCTTCTTCTTCTTCTTCTTCTTCTTCTTCTTCTTCTTATTATTATTATTATTATTATTATTATTATTATTATTATCATTATTATTATTGTTATTATTGTTATTATTATTATTGTTATTGTTGTTGTTGTTGTTGTTGTTGTTGTTGTTGTTGTTGTTAGAAGTAGTATTCTTTTAGTGTTTGTTCGATTATCATCATTTTTAGTAACGTGTAAGCAACTTTATAAGTCACTCCGTCGGTCGGTCGGTCGGTCGGTATGTCCGTAACACTTTTGTGCTTGTCCTTTTTTGGTTAAGATCAAAGGTCTGTTGTTAACAGATGCTGTTCTAAACTTTTTAAAGCTTTTCTTGGCCTTCAGGCCGGGATCAAAGTGTATTTTATTGTTATCTTTTTTGTTTTTACACGTCAATAAAAAATGTTTTAAAAATTGGGAGTTACTAGGACGTCCCCCAATATGAAAGGGTGAATGCGGTATTATGGTGAAAGAAGATACTAGCTGGGAGAAACTTTTGACTTTGTTTAGTTCTGGAGTGACAAGGATGACCAACGACCCCCAAAATCCCCCCTTTTGAGTTGGCCATGTGCCTAAGTTTTTGTTCACCGTTGATTTTTTTTCTGTATTTTCTTAACATGAATAAAAGATTTAATATCTCAAAGTGTAGTATCTGTTCTGATACCTACATCGTGCGAGGCAGTGCTGTTCTGGCGACACATTCTCGTGCCCGGAACACCTGACAAGCTTTTTGGGTCGCGTTCTGTCCGCACCCCCACTTTGTCTGTCTTTCTCTGCTCCCCCCCCCTCCCCCACGGGGGGGATCCGAGCTGATAATTTACGGCCTTCCCGCGAGGGAGGGTCGGAAACACCTTCTCTCTTCCCTCCACTAACTTCCCACTCCCTCTCTCAGTTCTATCTCCCCTCTTGCCGCCTTTTGGCGCCACCTCTTTTTGGCGCCAAAGTCGGCTCCCCACTTTGGACGCTGATTCCACGTCACTTTTTTCGGTGAATTTTTTAAAAGAGGGACCCAAAACGGACACCCCCAGCCCGGGGGCCACCAATATGGATACCCACAGCCAGGGGGCTACTGCTCCCCAAGAGGACGAATCCCCAACATGAGAAAAAACAACTGCTGATGGGGCGTACCGCCCGGGTATGACACCATTGGACGCTCCCCAGGAGGGGGAAAATTTAACAACAGTTCCCCCCGAGGGCGACTCCCCCCAAAGGGGAGCAAAACCAAAATCGGTCGTAGCATCTCACTCCAACCACAAAAAGGAGGAGGTGCCGGACCAAAAGGACAATAAAGGGGACAGCGCTCCCCAGGAGGGCTGCTCTCCCAAAAGGGGAGCAGATCAAGAAAATGAGGGGGCATACCGCCTAGACCGCACAAACGAGGAAGGGGCAGATGGCCTCAAAGTAAACAAAAAGGATCATGCTCCCCAAGAGGCCGACTCCCCAAAACGGGAAGCTGCTCCCGAAAAAGACACTAAAAAGGGAGCCGCCGCCCCAAAAGGTGACATTCCCACAAAAGGACTGACCAAGACATCTGGGGAGGCAGGAAGCGTCGCCAATAAACAGGCAGGGGCGACCTCCATAAAAGGCCAAAAACGATCTAACCCCACTAAAGACCCCATACCAACACCAACAGAGGGTCTGCGTGGGGATAGACCGTAGAAAAACAACTGTCCCCTCAAGAGTATAGAGACCTGTACCTGACAAAGTACAGACAATACATAGAAGGGGCAGATATAAAACCCATACCAGGTGCCTGGGAGGCGATTGAGGGCAGAGTCCTGTCCTTTGCCATTTCCGATATACCGGAAACCCGCCTCCTAGGAATGAAGAAGGAAGACATGGCGGGGCTTCTCCACAAACTTAACATCCCAGTACTATACCTGTACCAGAGGAGCTTCGCTGTGTGGGACATCCTCCTACCCACCAAGGATGATGCGGAGAGACTCTCCCTCCAAGAAATAAAGCATGGGAGAGTCAAACTAACACCTGCATACCAGGGCAAGAGAAGGACTCGGGTGCAGGTATTTAATGTGCCAACCCAAATACCTGCGGAAGTATTAGGATGCCTCTTCAGCCAGTACGGTGAGGTAGAACAGGTGACCCCAGTACGGTCAAAAACTGGGACTCACCTGGGCTGCTACACAATAGCAATGAGGCTGAAGAGGGAAGGTTTTCAAGCAATACCACCGCTGCTGACATACAAAGACGCCAGCATAACGGTAGTGGTGGAGGGCCGTCGTCCACACTGTTGGTTCTGCCAAAAGCAGGGCCACATGGCCAGGAGTTTCCCCCAAAGGGTAACCCCTAATCAAACAACCCAAAAGGCGGTCACAACCCCTGAGACAACGCCCGCACCAAAACAGGCGGCAACAACCCCTGCAACTGCAGCACCAACCCCAGCTCCAAGGAAAACCCAAACCACCCAGGAGGCCAAGGGGGAAGAATGGAGCACGGTAGTGAGACAAAAGCGGAAACACATAATCTCTTCTGCCACCGTCCCACCACCAGCCCAAAAATCGAGGCAGGAGCCTCTGCAAATGCAGCAACAACAACAGCCACCGCAGCCAATGCCGCGGAAACAATTGCAGCAACAACTACTGCAGCAGCAAAATCAGCAAGTGCAGCAGAAGCAGCAGCAGCAACGACACGAGCGAGACCAGCAACAACAAAAACAGCTGCAGCAGCAAATAGAGGATCAGACACAACCAACGGTCCCCACACCAATCGAGACGGGGATCAAGCGGAGAAAAGACTGCTCCTCTGAGGATGAATCCGCAAGTGAGAGGGAGAGGAACTCAACCTCACCTCTCCCCGGTTCATTCGAAAGAATGAAAAAGAAAAACAAAAGAAGAAAAGAGGAAGAAAAGGTGGCCCCCACTCCCTGTGAACATACACCACCCCTAACAACAAAATCCACTTCCACCCCCAAACCACACACTGCACCAACACCAGACACCGCACCAACACCAGACACAACACCAACACCAGACACCGCACCAACACCAACACCAACACCAGACACCGCACCAACACCAAACACCGCACCAACACCAGACACCACACCAACACCAACACCAACACCAGGCACCACACAAACACCCGTCCCCACACCAAGGCAAACTGAGCCACTACCCCAAAAAGAAAATGAAAAGAATGAACCGAGGGAGAGGAGAGACTCCTCTGCCTCTTGCAGACCAAAGGTCCTTGCCCCCGAGGAACTATGTAATGTAGACCCTCTATCTGTGGCCACAGACATTTCCCATCGGCAGAGGAAAAACTTAAAACCTCTGCTCGATTACAAACAGATAGAGGGGAAAGATGTAAATATCCCCTCAAATTTCCCGGACGCCCCACTCCTAATAACTTTTGTCAGAACTCCAGAGGCCTGCAAGACCAACTTGTGGACAAGGCTGCAGGCCGCTGAAGGGGCGTTTCCGGGAATTGAACTGGTGAAAAAAAATGACCCTTCTCTTGATGAACTGTCAAAACAATGCAAGGTAAGGGTCCCCGTGTTGGTCCATCCGTCACTCTACAGGGCCATAAAATTAATTTATCCTTTGGACGTCGGCGGCATTGCGAGAGAAGGTCAGGATATGAAAAACCTGACCACCTTGAGCATGGCACATAACGTCGGCGTCCTCTCCCCAGCTGACTTCGGAGCTGAGTGTGACACACCCTAAGGTAGGTACCATGGCTTTGAATTTGGCTAGTTTGAATGCGAGGGGCTTGAGATCACCGGGCCGGGCGGCTCGCCTCCGGCACGACCTCTTGTCCCTGGGAGTGGATGTGGCTGCGATTCAGGAGACGCATTTCGTTTCCTCTGTGGACTGTCAGGTGCTGGCCAGAGATTTTGAGGTTTTCTCAGCATATGGCAGCCCGCGGGGGAAGGGAGTTTCCGTGCTGGTTAAACGTACCCTGTCGGCGACGGTCGATCTTGTCCATAGAGATGCGGTGGGCAGGCTGGTTGTGGCCGATGTTGCCGTAAAAGATTCTGTGTTTCGGGTGATCGCGGTTCATGCGCCCAGCACCGCTCGTGAGAGGGTCTCATTCTTCAGTCAGCTTGACGCGTTTGTAGATTGTCGGAAGCGGGTAGTGCTAATAGGAGATTGGAACGCCATCTTAGACCCCGAGATAGATAAGGTAGGAGGCGATGCTAGAGGATCAGAGAGGTGCGAGTCCAGCCTGGCTGATCTGATGGCTAGATGCGGTCTGGTCGACAGGTTTCGGTTCGAGCATCCGGGGCGGGAGATGTGGACGTGGACCAATAGCGTTTCCTCCTATCCAAATACCTATTTGGACAGGATGTTAGTTAGGAGAGGCGAAGTAGACTTCTTATCTTGTCCCACGTTCACTTGGCTAGGCCAGACGGACCATAAATTAGTTATGGCCCGGCTGAAGCTAGGAAATAGGCCTAAGTTAGCGGGGTACTGGAAGTTAAACACCTCTCTTCTGGAGATACAAGACTTCCAAGATCAGTTAAGAGAATTGATTAAAAAGGCACTAGTGGGGGCGGTTACCGGGAGTAAGTGGTGGTTAGGTCTCAAAGCCAAGATCAGAAGCTTCTCCGTCAAGTATGCCCAGCGCCTCGCACTAGATAAGGCCAAGACGAAGAAGCAGCTAGAGCAGAAACTAGCCCAGGCTACGGGGGAGGGTGATAGGGTTAGTCAGGAACTAGCTAAGCAGGACCTTCTACGCGAGACTAGCGAGCGTTACGAAGGCCAAGTAGTTAGAGCTAGGCTTAGAAAGATAGGCAACGAAGCAGTCAATTCTGATGCAGACGTGCGCCGTGAGGTTTCTAGGCGTGGCTCGGACAAATACATTGCAAAAATCAAACATCCGAATGGACACACCCTGGAATCGACTCGGGAGATCTGCGAGGGGTTTCGAGAACATTTTGAGGAGCGTTTTACGCAGCAGCCCGATCTTCCGGTCCTTGAGTTTAGCGACTATTTGGCCGACTCTCCCCGCCTCGAGGCGGCTAGAGCGGCTAGTTGCGAGGGGCGGGTGACGGAGCGGGAGGTCTTTACTGCGCTGAAGCAGGTCAGCTGTGACAGATCGCCAGGACTTGATGGTCTGCCATACGAACTGTACTTGAGGCTGTCGCCCATGTTTCTGCCTCTTCTGACGGATATGTTCAACCATTGGTTTGCTCAGGGATCCATCCCAGGGCAGGTTGAAGATTTTGGCCAAGGTCCTGTCGAATCGGCTGCAGGTTGTTATCGACGAGTTGGTTGAACCGGAACAGAACTACGCTGTGAAGGGGAGATCGATTCAGAACAACTTGCACCTGATCCGCATGATCCTAGAGGGGGAATAGATGACGACACGGAAGCCGCGCTGATAAACTTAGATCAGTCCAAAGCTTTCGATAGGGTCGACCATCGTTTCCTGGCATCTGTCTTAGAGGCCGCCGGTTTTAAACCGGACTTTTGCAAGTGGATCTCCATAATGTATCGACAGCCCATGGCTGTCGTGCAAGTGAACGGAAAGCGCTCGAAACCCTTTGTTATCTCTCGGTCGGTTCGTCAGGGTTGTCCGCTGTCGCCCCTGCTTTATGTCCTGGCTTTGGAGCCTCTTCTCCGCAAGCTGAGACATGGGGAGGCAAATTCGGCCCTGCGCGGAATGGCTTTGCCTGGCGGCTCAGCTGCCAAGGTATCCGCGTTCGCCGATGATGTCACGATCTTCGCGTCGGGCTTCAGAGACATTGAGGTCGTGTCGGAGGCACTCACACAGTACGAAAGAATCACAGGGGCCAAGATAAACCGCAACAAGTCGGTAGGACTGCGGTTGGGCGCATGGAGTGGCAACGCAAACCTCCCTGCGCCCTTCAGCTGGACAGATGGCCCGGTCCGGATCCTCGGCGTGTGGTTCGGACCGGGTCTCCAGCTTGACAAGAATTGGTTGGAGGTACGGTCAGAGGTGGAGGCTGCAGTCAATTCGTGGCTTCCTAGGAAACTTTCCTTAAAGGGTAGAGCTGAGGCGTGCGCCACTTACGTCTTTCCTCTCATCCTTTACCGACTGGATGTACTTCCCCTGCCTGCACAACACCTAAAAGCTCTTGTCGAACTCTTGTCCTCGCTCCTTTGGGACAGAGGAAGACACTGGGTGAGCAGACAGGTCTGTATTCAACGTCCGTGTGAGGGAGGCTTGGGAATGCCGGACTTGAAGTGTCATCGAGATGCTGAGAGGCTGGCCTTCCTGAGCCACTATATGCAGGAGGACCAACCGTGGCACCCCGTGGTTACTGCCGCCTTCCCCGACCTCGTTCTCGACCCTTCCATCGAGAGCCGTCGAAGGCCGCGGGGAGAATCTGCCTACATGAAAGAGTGCCGAGCCGCGCTAAAACGACTACCAAGGTCCAGTGACCTTGTGACTGCTACCCGTAGGGAACTCCACAGGGATCTAGTGAAGGGGGCCGCTGACGACCCGCTATGCGCGCGTTTGGGGTGGCAGCAGAGTGAGATCCGCTCCGCGTGGAGCTGGGCGCCAGGTTCGAGTCATCTGAACAATTCGGAGTTCTCTCTGACCTGGCGATTGGCCCGAAATGCACTTCCACTCAACAACATACAATGCAGTTCTGGGTTTTTGGAGTCGCCTGATTGTCCCCGTTGTGGGACAACGGCCGTGGAAACTACGGATCACGCTTTCTTCGATTGCCGCGAACTCCGCCAGTACTGGTCGTATGTCAGTGGGGTGACGGCTCGCATCGATCCTGAGCATCCTCGCCCAATTACTGTATCCAATGTTGTGGACAACGTGAGGCCGCCGTGGGACCGGGAAAGACAAATGGTCTACGTTACGATCCTGGCCGTGGCGAGAATGGTGATTTGGACGTCGCGTCTGCAAGGTTGCCGGGGGGTGTTGTCTTTTTCTGATCAAGATCTGATCGCGTTCTTTAAACACCAACTACGGGTGAAGATCAGATGTGATAGAAGAAGGCTGCATCGCGCGGCATTTGACAGAAGATGGATACATGTGGCAAGTCTGTGTGTACGAAGAGGAGCCAAATTTGAATATGTGTTCCCCGCCTAGGTGTGGAACGCGCAGTTCTGTAAAGTTAAATTAAACAAGTAGTCTCTCAGCTAGCTGAGTGTGTGTTCCATCCCTCCCCGATTAGGAAGCCTCCAAGATCCCCATCCCCTCTTACCTGCAATTTTTGTTTCCACCCCTTCCTCTAAATTTTACCCATCTTGGAGAAAAAGAAATACAAACTAACCTCCATCCCTTACCCCCCCCAAAAAAAAATTTTTTCTTTTCTCCATTCACCCCCATCTAGAGGGCATCCCCACCTAGAGACTGACCCGCAGAAGCGAGGTTCCTTTTACAAACCTAGTGGAACGGGCAGTCTATCAACTAGACGGGGTTGGGAGGGTCCTACTAATCACCTTTTTATTTTTTCTTCCCCCGCCCTCGACACAAATGAATTATTGTACCATTTTATTGTTATCTTTTTTGTTTTTACTCGTTAATAAAAAATGTTTTAAAAATTGGGAGTTACTAGGACGTCCCACAATATGAAAGGGTGAATGCGGTATTATGGTGAAAAAAGATACTAGCTGGGAGAAACTTTTGACTTTGTTTAGTTCTGGAGTGACAAGGATGACCAACGACCCCCAAAATCCCCCCTTTTGAGTTGGCCATGTGCCTAAGTTTTTTGTTCACCGTTAATTTTACTGTATTTTTTAACATGAATAAAAGATTTAATATCTCAAAGTGTAGTATCTGTTCCGGCAGATGCTGCAGGCTATGACTAGCTAGGACTAGCTATGACTAGCAAAGACCAGATGTGGGGGCAACTCCACATGCCTGACCTTTAACCAGCTCCCATTTCCCACCCCTCGGGAGCTGGTCCCCTTTTTTCCCTTCCCCCTCCCTTCACTCCTCACATTAAAAATCGGCCTTGTGCCTTATTTGCTCGGTGGGGGAGCAAATAAATACCATCTGTTCTGCAGATGCTGCAAGCTATGACTAGCAAAGACCAGATGTGGGAGCAACCCCACATGCTTGACCATTAACCAGCTCCCATTTCCCACCTCTCGGAAGCTGGTCCCCTTTTTCCCTTCCCCCTCCCTTCACTCCTCACATTAAAAATCGGCCTTGTGCCTAATTTGCTCGGTGGGGGAGCAAATAAATACTATCTGTTCCTGCAGATACTGCAAGCAAAGACCATATGTGGGGGCGACCCCACATATAAGACCTTCGTCAATGTAGGGGTAACCCTTCATACCAATTGTCACTATCCAGCTCCCCTGCTCCCCGGGGAGTTGGTCCCCATTTCCCCTTCACTCCTCACATTAAAAATCGGCCTTGTGCCTAATTTGCTCGGTGGGGGAGCAAATAAATACCATCTGTTCCTGCAGATACTGCAAGCAAAGACCATATGTGGGGGCGACCCCACATATAAGACCTTGGTCAATGTAGGGGCAACCCTTCATACCAACTGTCACTATCCAGCTCCCCTACTCCCCGGGGAGTTGGTCCCCATTCCCCCTTCACTCCTCACTTTAAAATCGGCCTTGTGCCTAATTTGCTCAGTGGGGGAGCAAATAAATACCGCAAAGACCATATGTGGGGCAGCCCCACATATAAGATCTTAGTCAATGTAGGGGCAACACTTCATACTAATTGTCAATATCCAGCTCCTCTACTCTCCGGGGAGTTGGTCCCCATTTCCCCTTCACTCCTCACATTAAAAATCGGCCTTGTGCTTAATTTGCTCGGTCGGGGAGCAAATAAGCACCGCTTTTCTTCGCCCTTTGACCAAGATCAAAGTTCTTACTACATGTTGTACTTATGTTTGTAAATTTGTGATATAAAGTGGGGGATCAGTTTCTGGTTAATTTACAACCAGTCAGTCTCAAAGCCATTCAAGTCATTCTCCAGATCATTCAAGTTGTTTTTGAACGATTCCAGTTATTTTTTTTTAGCATTCAAGTCATTCGTAAGGTCATTCAATTCATCCTTAAGTTCATTAAAGTCATTCTAAGTCATTTACTTTTTACTTTTTTAAGTGATTTCAGCCCATTTTTCGGTCATTTTAGTTTACCTTTAAAAATTTCATGTCAATCCTACACTCACGTATTCATTCATTACACAAGAGCGCGCGACTAATGGCTATCGGCCTTGTTACTATTACTTGTCTTACTGCAACTATTTCTCTCGCGATTATTTTCCTTACAGTTATTCAAGTAGTATCGTTATTATTTATATTATATTTTCTCAGTATTACTATCATCTTTTTACATTATTATAACTTCCTATGATAACAATTATCACTTATATCATTACTATCAATAATAATAGTAGTCGTATCTATATGTATTATTAATGGTCTTCGTATTTATCTTGATATCATCAGTTTAATCCAGTATTATTCAAAATCAATGCTTGGCTGAGCTTTGGTACTGACATGTATAACGCAATCTGATTTCCCGGGTAAGACCAGACACTGGTATGAGATTTATTCATGAAGTACAAAGATAAAAAGAAACGTGGTATGTAATTATGTGATTTAAGAAGAAAAAAAAAACAAATGTAAAAGTAAAAATACTCTTTGGTAATTCTGGGTGAAAACAGCTAATTTATCAGAATAGAAACTAATGGTAATTGATTATGTAGTTAGACATCATCGGAAATGTTTTTTGTTTGTTTTAAGTCGCCTGCTAGTTGTCGGAAGAGCGCGTGACCGGAAAACCTCTAAAGAAGCGTTGATTTTATATGTTCTTCTTATCATCACCTGCTCGATTTCTGTTTCTATTTTCCAACGTTCGTTTTTTAATTTCCAAGATACGTAGGAATCGACGACGTATAGGCAGGCGCAGAATTTGAATTATCAGTGATTGTGTAATGCTACTATCTTAAACGACTGCGGTTTGATATCTCTAAGCTATTATATTTGCTTGCTCGTGGATTTTACTACCTGATAATATGTTCCTTGTTTATACAATACAAATTGTAGCTTATTCAGCGTTGCTCGGTATTTTATGGTATTTTAGTTTGATATTTTCTTGGGCAGCTTTGCTCACGGAATATAAATGTAAAAATTCAGAGATGATAGGCCTATGTGCTAGTCGTGAAACGGTTCCTCATTCAATCATTGACAAAGTAAGCATTTCTGTTACTATATTCGGTCAAGATGCATTAACGCGGAAACCTTTCTCATTAAGCGTATATTCTTTCCAATATCCCATCACTAATATATATATATATATATATATATATATATATATATATATATATATATATATATATATATATATATATATATACATATATATATTAGTGATGGGGCGACTCAATATTTTCCCCGTTTCCGATACAATTACCGATTCTGGAACCGATTCTTTATAAATTTCTAAATATTTCGCTATATGTTGTTGTTTGTCAGCATAAAAGCTCGCGTTAAATGTGCATACATTTTCTCGAAACGTAAAACACACACTTGTGGAAGTGATTAATAGCTTTTAACTTTATTTGTAGGTTACAATTAATAAATATTTATTATGTTATTATAACAATAACAGCAGTGAAAAATTTTGTTTCAAACAAAATCAAATAAAAGATAAATAAAGGACTCGATTGTGACATCGGAAAATAAGTATACATTTTTCGGATTCTGATTCCGATTACGATACCACTAAAAATACTGGTGTTTCCGATTCGCGATTCCGATTCCGGATAATCGTCCCAACATTAATATATATATATATATATATATATATATATATATATATATATATATATATATATGGAATAAATTACAAAAAAACTATATTCCAAATAGTATGCTGTTGACACTCTCATAATTTCTTTCTTTAATTCAGTTGATATTTACAATTCTTGACAGTATCTGTTTCGTAGCACAAAATCGATCAAATATTATATCGATCATTGACTCTATTATGGGCTTAATTTATCAGTAAGAAATATCAACAATCAATCCGTCAAAAGGAAATAAAGTGCTTTTTGACATGATTAAAATCCGTAAATTGGAAGAGAAGCTGTAAATACCTTATAATTTGTTTCCATTACGCCATTTTTAATTTTCACCCTCTTAAATAAGGATTGGGATATGTTATAAGAAAATATATTTCCACAGATATATATATATATATATATATATATATATATATATATATATAATAGCAAAAGTACCTGTCGTTGACTGGGTTCAAAAACAGCCTACAGAAAATTGACTCTGATTTATTAAAGTATGATAGGTTATGAAAAGCAAGGGTTGTAAAGAGATAGCTTCGAATTCGGGGGTATCAAAACCAAAGCAAAATATGATGAAAGTAAAAATAAAATAGATAAACCCCATAATTTATTATACCATACCTGTTCACACTGAAACACTTATCGCAATATTCTGTGGATCTATATTAAAAAAAAACCTTGTTAAACTTTGTGACATATTTCCATTCTATGGAGGTCAAGTGCGAACGAACACCCCATAATTTTATCATACCATATTTCTTCAAACAGAAACATAATTATCAAAGCATACTTACGCAGATAGATATGAAAAGTCTTTATTAAAGTGTGTGTCTATTTCCACGTTTGTCACGTTGAACTTGAATACATCCAGGTTGTAGTCAGGTTGGAAGCAGGCAGACAGAACAGAGTTCCACAGGCGTGCAGTTCTAAGAAAGAAGCTTTGTTCATGGAATCTACGTTTTGATTTAGGCACAGATAAAGAGTGGGGGAAATTTTTCACAGTGGTTTCAGCTAGACGGGTGTTGTTCGTAAAAGATTGGCGAGAGGGGATTACAGATTGGAGCTCAGACGAGTACCTGCCATGGAAATAACTATAAAACAAAGATAGGCTCGCAACGTCTCTTCTGTGGGAGAGAGATTGCAGGGAAGACAAAAGGGCACCCCCCACTAAGCCACGAAGTCTATTTTGTTCTCTGTCAAGGCAGGATAGGTGTTTTTAGCAGCTCCTGCTCAGATATGGCAACAGTATTCCATCCTTAAGCGTACTTGGCTTTTATACAGATAGAGAATTGTATCAATAGTGAGATATCTTCTGGAGCGGTAGAAGGATCCCACCATCTTTCCAGCGACCTTGGCAACAGACTTGAGCGTCTTATACCAGACCAAAGAAACAAATATAAGCTGGCATATGTTGGAAAAAATTAAGCCTCTTTTTATATCGGTCTCCCCGAAAATGACGTCGTGCTTGCCATACCACACATTACGACATTACACTCTCTATTTACATTTTCACTTTTGCAATATGTTTTTTATAATTGTTTTTATATTGAATTTAAACCGATAATTTTGTTGATATTTTAGGTGAGAATGATATGCCTGCTGTTCGTTAATTAGTTAATTGGTTCCAACCCTCCTATATATTTTTAAAATAAAATACAATAGTAAGCTGTAATATCGAAGAGTTACACATATATGCGAGACAACATTTTAAGGGAGATCGCCATGAACACAAGTTGTAGAGAATCAGACATAGACGACAAGGTATTGGTTTCTTGTATGTATTTGAAACCGACTTTTTCTTATCTTCAGTAACATATATCAATAAATATTACACTCTGATTTTGACAATATTTTACAAATAATTATTTAGAAAAATTATTTATATTCTTCTAGACTTATTTCTATGGATTTCAGATGGATAATAGGCTGACATGTTGTACGCCTGCTTATCGGCCGATTGCTAAAATAAAATCATATAAACGGTCGTTCGATAAGTGTAGAACTGAAACAGCATATTTAATTGAGTGGTTATTTTGTAATGCAAGCATTGACAATAAAGACTAGAGCGTTTTTGTTTTCATTTCACAAAGACCATAATGATTTGTAATGGCGAATCAACGCTTGGTCAGCGCAAAGAAAACACGGCAAACAAAAATTAATAACAAAGAAAAAATCGTTTTGTTGACAGAAAATGACGATAAAATCCAATGTCACGATCCACCTGGGATTTTCAATTGACTGATAAACACAAGATCCATATCGGCGTCTTCCCTATTCATCACAGCTGCCAGTGTGTTCAATAACTTAAATGTTCAATGTTTTGCATTCGCCCTCTCTTGATTTCTCTCATTGTCACCTCCATTTCCATCTGTATCTATTCTAACCTCTCTTTACACAAGCATATATATATATATATATATATATATATATATATATATATATATATATATATATATATACATATATATATATATATATATGTATATATATATAATCTTAATCTTCGTACGTTACACTTCTTACAGGGTTCTGATAAAAGGTTACCTGAGTTTTCTCTAGTAGCTGCTACCGACGGATTTTGTAGTTTTCGTCATATTAGTCTTGTTGCTAACAAATATTTTGTTTTCTTGATGAACTAATAATTTATGCTGATAATTAAATGGAATAGAAAACGTTGAAAAATTAGTAAAATAAGTAAAATCAGGAATGTTAGCTCTTTCGAGACAAATAACTAGGAGTAACACAGTTATTTGGTAAAGTGTAAAATAGTTAACATTCGAGAAATTGTAAATAACAAACATCCACAAATACCTTATATCAAATGAGTAAATTCAAGTATCTTTCATACGTGCTGAAAATGGGTGTAAGTTGTTTTTATTTTATTTCTATTATTAATTTTGGAGTGCAACTTGGACTTAGGGTTTGTGGTATAATAGGTCATTTGTTTTCAATCTTGCCTGTTAAGCGGCAGTTTTTTAAAATTATTTTGGAGCAGTGTGTAAAAACTATTTTATACAAAATAATTAGTAATTAAAAAAAATTTTTTGGCACACTAAAATGTATAGGTTGATAGATAATTAAATTCTACGGTATAATTCCATGTTATTTTTTTTTGCTGTTATATCTTGCTATTAACAATATTCAGCTGTTAAGTTTTGTACATTTTATCTAAGTAAACAATTAATTCTAAATTATAGGTACGTGCTTACATTGTGTTTTAAACTACAGAGGCTGAAACACCCTCAACAAAAGCCACTTTGAAAAATCGACTTTTAGCGAGTTTTAGAATGGTTAGGCAGAAAGCAAAGGTAAAAACAATTGTTAACAAAGGAAGTAAATACGGAAATGAAAAAAAAAACTCAGTCCGTGTAATTAATATTTACAAACAAAAAATGTAAAATAAAACGGAAAGTGTAAAAATGTAAATCAACCCAGAAAACACAGGGAAAAAAGCACAAAACAAAACAAATGAAGGAATATCTTTACATTTCGATAATTTAAAGGAAAAACAAAATTATAGAAAAAACAAAGGAAACTGTTTATGGATTTATGCAAATTTCAATGATAGATAAAAAAAAACAAATGCATAGAAAAAAACAATAAAGGAAACTGTTGGATTAGGATAGTTGGCTAAAATGTAATTATATGTTTGTATCAGTAATTGACACCATTATATTAGCAAAGTGTTCGTTAATCAAAGGGAAATGTTTCATCCCAGTAATACATTAATAGATGAATGACTTGTATCCAATCAGAACGAGAGGAACAAGTATGGGGAGGAGTTAGTAGTTTTATTATAGAAGTACAGAATGTAAATTTTATATCAAATAGTAAGTATATCAGTTAAGTAGGGAGGGGTCTACATTTATGTACCCTGTGAGTAAAAATCTACACCCATATACAATCAAAACATAAGAGTATATTGAATTCATAGATAAACTTTAGACCAGAATAGAAAAACTGGCGAGATTACTTATATGCAGGTAGTTCAGTATCTATAATTTTTTCATGAAACTTTCTGCCAGGCATTACGTTCTCTTCTAGGGGCTGGGTAATTTAAGTTTCCTAGTCATTAAATACCATTTATCTATTTCCCATTTCTATTTCGGGGGTGTATATCATATGCCATTTTGTTCTGATGACATCCTTCATTATACTTCCTTTTTGTGGAGTGTAAAGTAGGATTTTGTTTGCTATGAGATCAGTGTCTCAAACACCACTGTATAATTTTGTATAGTGTAGTATTTGATCTATTTCTATAAGACCACGGTTTTAAGCTGGCCCTTCTCTTTCGAGAAGGCATGTATATTATATGCTCATTCGTTATGATAAAATATTCTTCAGTTAGCAAAAGTAGTTAACCGGAAGGAGCATACATTTTACAATAATAATAATAATAATAATAATAATAATAATAATAATAATAATAATAATAATAATATACACAGCACATCTGATATGAGTTATATGTTTTTCTTTTAATTGATTGCTTGATGTTCGAATAAATTTTAAGGTGCAATCACTCGTGGAGTAAAGCAACACACGTGTGTCTCTTTGATATATGTTGCTTATCTGCGTATGTAAAATAAAATTTGCATCTTATAACACAATATAATTACTCACTCGTTAGAAAAGAATTAATTACTTTAATTAGATGGTATACTGTTCTCCTCTGAAGGTAGTTTTACTTTTGCTTTTTACATCTATACCGTAAATTGAAACATATATGCATACATATGTGCATGTATGCACGCCCGCTATGTTAGTTTTAAGCTATTAGATTACATATATATATATATATATATATATATATATATATATATATATATATGATAAACGTAACACATATATACAGGCTAACTCCCCCCAAGAAAAACGGGTCCCAACTCTAATTAGGTCCCGTTTCTTAGTGTTTTGTCCGAATGAAATGAAACTTTGTTCATAACTAGTTTATTATATTCAAAACATCACATCAGGACACTAGGGTCTTTGGCCTTTTTTCTCCGTTCTACAGCATATGTTCTAGATGGTCACCATTTAGCTTTTGTTTTTTGGGTCACCCTGTTACCATTTTAGAAAGATTATTCGAAATAGTTTATTTTTCAAAGAACTTTATATCTAACTTCAAACTGCAAATATCAACAAAACCTGTCGAGTCTTTAATTTAAATTATGACTAAATCATGCATTTTTATCAATAACCTTATATTATTATTTATCACTGACCAAGAATCACATTAGTATTTATCGTCATCAAGTTAGTTTATAATATATGACCCATTATATTGCATTGTAGACAAGCTACTGCTGATTTTATGAAGTAATTTTTGACTTACTTGAATTAAAGTTCAAAATAAAAATAAGACAAGTGCCATGGGTTTATTGTGCTCTAAACAGAATAATTGATTTCGAACGTGCCCTTGTCGTTGTAAAAGAACCTATTGTTGATTTAAAATACTGATACCTTCTGTTTGTGCAGTAAAATCTGAATAAATGTGTGATGTTAAACTGTATAAGTGTTCAAATTGTCCAAATTAAAGTTGTTCCTTCTTCCACATTATTTTTTTGAATCATGGATACGCATGGGAAGTATTCCTATAACAAGCCCTATGTGAGAACACTTTCAGACACATAAAGTATGTTTGTTTAAAATTTTATAAAAATCGGTCCAGATGTTTTCTAGTTTATAAGGAACGAACTCACGCACAGGCAAAAGACAATTTAACATATATATATATATATATAATATATATAAATATATATATATATATATATATATATATATATATATATAATGCATACAATTCTTGAATATGAAAGGAAAGTATAATACATGGACTTTTATTTAAATATTCCATATAGGCATCTTCATTCGCCAAAGTTTTTCAAGTCTATCAGGAATTGCATCAACTGATTTCACAAGAAACTCTTGTGAAATAATAGTCACCACTTCACGTATTTCGTAATTTCTTGGTTTTGTTGAGTGGATTATTCGTTCATCGGACTCCAGAGAAAAATATCACAGCGCGTTAAGCAAGGATTTCTGCCGCTATTGCCCATCTATCTCTCAGGGAGTTTTTCAAACAGCAATTTAGGAACAAAAATAGCAAAATGTGGAGGAACCTTACTATGTTGACAGATGAAATTTGGCCAATGATTAGTGTTTGGGGCAATATTGAAGATTTGATTTTTATGCAAGATGGCATATCTTTACAGTTTACTATTGGTGTTCGTGAATGGCCGAGGATAAGATGTCTTCATATAATAAAGTCATACTACATTCTCAGTCTCCCTACGTTTTCTTTTTTCTGTCGTTTTTTATTAATCTTTTGCTTAATATTTTGTGTCTATTTCTGATACCTCTATCTTTACACCTTACATAATACCATTTCTCCAACAACTTTGTTGATACTTCGCCATTAACATATCTAAAACGTTCGTGTGTTAAGAAATTGTGATCGAGGATAATAACAAACAGCATCGTTAGAATTTTAGTAGTCCATAGTAGTCCATAGTAGTCCATAGATACATGATGTTTTCACACTTACATGATAACGATAGTTACGTGGTAAAGATTCCACGCTAAAAAATATGGGGTTTCTAAGTTCAAATATAGTCCATTCCGCAGATGCATACAAATCAAACCAACATTTAACCTCCCTTAATAAATATAACATAAATAATATTACATGCACGTTGGATTAGAATTAAAATTGAAAACTATATCTGTATTTCTAAATCATAACAATTAGGATTTAGATTTGAGTCTTTAAGGATTGCAATTATGAAGTTGACCGCGGACATCACTACGGTGTCATCTCGGTACTGTATTTTGCTTTTTTAATAAGGGTATCATAACTCATCAAGACCTTAAAGCTACTCAAGGATAAGTATTTATGAGTGTGAAAAATTCACCGGGATAACAACGTAGTTATCGTTAGTGGTGAAAATGTGGTATAAGTTTATTATTTAAAAAGTCGGCTCTTACAAAACTTGTTTACGTTGGACGATATTGTAGGCAACCTTAAAGAAGTTCAACGGAATAGAGTTCCACGGGAGGGCAGTTCTAAGAAAGAAGCTGTGTTCATGTAGTCTTCGTTTAGAGTTAAACACATATAAAGAGAGGAGGAAACGGTTCACAGTTGTTATAGCTATACGAATGTTTTGGTAGAAGTTTATCAAGGTGGGAGTATTAAGTGAAGCTCAAACAAGCACCTGTCATAAAATAACTATATTGCATGGTAGAAAGTCATATATAAAGTAGTGCGTTACAACGTGCACGTCGTAATACGAGTTGTATTTATTTTTGTGCTGCTTATTTCACTTTTTTTTTCAAGTTATTTCACCTATTTTTACGACTTTAATAAATAACTTTTCATTTTCAACCTGTGTTCTAATTATAATGGTTGAATAGATAGAGACAGGAATAACACCTCATATAGAAATCTATGCTTCAACAATCGGTTATTTGGTTTCGGTATATATATATATATATATATATATATATATATATATATATATATATATATAACTACTTCATTTACTCACACAAATTTAATATACGAAAGTATAGATTTATGCGTAAACTTAAAGTATTTACTTCAAAGTGCTCAATACGTAGGTAGAGCTAGTTAGTAATTTATAAAATATATTTGGCGATTAAGCTACACTGAATATTCTGCGTTTCATCCACTGTAGGATTCGCCAGGCTTATGCGCGAATTTTGTGGTTGCTTCTTGTTTTTATATATGTTGAGGATTTCTAGTTAGCCAATCAGCTTTCTAGTATCCACCGCGCCCCCTCCTATCGGCCAATGGGCATGCATTTTATCGAACAAAGGATATGTTTTAGAACTAGGTTAGTGGTTTAAGGTAGATCTTTTCCCTCCTTTTTTATTTAAAAAAAAATTTTTTTATATATATATATATGAATATACCCATGTGTACACACACACATGCACACACATATATATATATGTATATATATATATATATATACATATATATATATATATATACACATATGTGTGATCGTTTATGTATATTCATGTTTATTCAATTTATTTAGTTGTTTGTTTTCTATTGTTATTGTTAGTTTTAAAGCTATTTTGTATCGCTATCCTAGAGTAAGTTTTATTTTGTGAACACAGTTGTTTGCTATTTCTCGTCTACAGTTTAATAGATTTTGAGGTTCTTTAAAGTACAGGATCGCAAATTTTTCATGGAGGCATAATTTACATGGGTCGTCTAAATGTCTGCACGTGGTAGCTTGCCTCATTTTTTTCCTTTCTACTACCGGCGAATGCCCGTATAAAAACAACACTAGCGAATAAATACTGGGAACTCAAAGAAAGCGGACATTCGCCGCTAGTTCTAAAACAGATCCTTTGTTCGATAAAATGCATGCCCATTGTCTGATAGGAGGGGGCGCGGTTGATACTAGAAAGCTGATTGGCTAACTAGAAATCCTCAACATATATAAAAACAAGAAGCAACCACAAAATTCGCGCATAAGCCTGACGAATTCTACAGTGGATGAAACACAGAATATTCAGTGTAGCTTAATCGCCATATATATTTTATAAAATTACTATATATATATATATATACATATATATATATATACATATATATCTGTAATAAGGTTCTTTATGTATATATATATATATATATATATATTTCTTAGTTAATTGGTCCATCTCTCTCTCTCTCTCTCTCTCTCTCTCTACACGCACACACAGAACAAAATATAACACACATTATATCACTGCCCTATGCATGAGTGTGTACTTGCGTGCATACAAGCATTAGTTCGCGCGAGAGCACCTGTGTATGCGCGAGTGGGTGTGAGTGTTTAGTTTGATAGGAATACGGCTCTTTGTTCCTCCTGATAAAAACAGAAGCTTTTATGTGTCCAGCACATATGATTATAGATTCATGATTGTATACGGCGAGACGCGTTAGCTTCGCGTGGACACTCATGCATTTCCCCCACAAATGAAATTATAGATGGACGCGCTGAAGAAAGGACGTTTTTATGATGGCCTTGGTGCAACCTGATGTTTTCACATCGTCGTTTTTCCTTCCAATGGTCCTGTCGACCGCCCTGCGTGTGCCGCGGCGTGCGTGCAAAGCTGATCAAACCGAGGACCCCCACCATCACCGTTTCGCCCACTCTCGTCCGCTTCTATAACCCCGAACGGCATGAAAGCTCGCAATAAAAATGTAGGCCATAATATTATCTATGTATAAATAATAAATCATTTATTGAAGGATACAGAACGCTTTATTCGAAAAATTACCGCTTTTGACATAAAGGCTTTTGTATATAGAAATATATATTTGTATGTGTACAAGGTCGTTCTATGCGCTAATCGATCAATAATAATAATAATAATAATAATAATAATAATAATAATAATAATAATAATACTAATAATAATAAAGCACTTATATAGTTAACTCTTTCTATCTTAGCTATTCACGTATCTCTGTCGTTGTCTTTTTATCTCCAACTTTGTCTATACATTGTATATGTATACGTGATGAACTATACACAACATTTTATGAAATAAAATTCCCTCAACAAAGAATGTAGGGTAAAGACAAAAGGAAAAAATGAAAGGCAAGAAATCATCATCAACCGGGTTCGATCTAATCAACAAATAACTTCAGAATATGTTAAAGTTTTTAATGTTATTGCCTAATTGCAACACATAGGAAATGACTACGACAGCGGTATCTTTTTAACATGCTCATTATTATTAAGAAGTAAAATACACGGTGTAAAAAAATTGGGAAGAAATATAATATGAGATAGAAGAAAAGGAGAAGAACTAATCGAAACATAGAAAAATGCAGTAAAAAATTAAGTTGCAATTAAAACAACATCGGAACATATACATTGTATATTTTAATGGCGATTTTCACAAGATGTTTAGTTACGGAAAAAAAGAGAAAAGCATAAGTTTTAGGTTAGATTGTGACGAGACAACGTTAGAACACTTTCGATGCACTTCAGTAAGAATTCAGTTTGGGGGAACGTGAAGATTATGAAGTAAAAATAGAGGATACAATACTCTTGCGTTGAACTAGCGTGTTAATGTTTTTTTTTGTGTTTGAGCTCCCGTTCATGTTGACAAACGTAGGATTTTATGTTTCTGTCCGCCTCGAAAATATAAAACAACGGACATTAGGAATATTTTTAAATGCTGGCTAAGAAAGAAACGTATTTTCAGGGAATGTGGAGATGAGGTGTGGCGTATTAAATCCTTATTTAGAAGTTGATGCGATTATTTTTATGTTAGATTTGAATTTGTTTCATGGAGAAATAAATATAGTATCATATGAGAGAATAATATGCCGCTTATTTTAAAAATCTTTTCGAAAATATGTGTGCTAATAGTCTTATAATGTTTGTACTTTTAAGTTGCTCCTTTGCGTAGCTAATAAAGACCTTGCGTTAAGCATTGTTGCTGAAAAATGACAAATAATTAAAAACTTTCTAAATATGCTCGATAAAGATTTCTTTAATGCAGATATCAAGGAAGTTGGGAACGTGATTATTTTCTAGTTCGCATTTAAATGAAATAGTGCGTGCAGGTTTATTGAGTTTGACGAATATGCCATGGAGAATAATAATATGTAGGGAGATAATAGGTGTATCATCAAGATATTGAAAATGATGGTTGTGGACAAGAATGGATTTTAAGGGGCTGTTCTCTAGAAATTCCTCGAAAGAGACAGGCAGGAAAATCGTTAAGAGCGGAACATTTGGGTAAACCCAAATGATGTTTGATTTATCGTTCACCGGAAGATTACACTGTTGTGTGAATAATGACACCATTTGTAGGGAGATATGGAGAGAGGGAGAGAGAGAACTAAATTTTGGACTTGAGGAACCTTGGGGATTTTGTTACGGCAATGTTAGTGTAAAAGGCTTTGAGATATACACTCGTCATAGAGAAGATTGTCCGATTGATGTTTTAGAATATTTGTAGAAGATGAAACAGAGGAAAGAGAGGACGACATTTGCCAAATATCTGACTAATATGTTTTATGTTGCCGATACTTATATAATGGAGCGTACGGGGATTTCTGCCTTGTGGATTTTGATAGAGTAAAAGTTTATTTTCTATTTAATTGCTTCTATGCTGATCACAATGCTCAATTTATCAACATTACGTGATGCGAAACCCCTAGTCATGAAACAATTAGTGTTTCTAGGTATCTCTGGAGAAAAATTGTATCCCTTAGTTGTTTAACTGATATTGTTACAAGGCCCAGGATGTAGTTTTTTTGCAAAGTTTTTAAGTTTATTATATATGTAACATTTTTGACAGTATAAGTATATCACCTTTTCTGAAATCCGGGGTTCTAGAAGCTTCGTGATGTTTGTGAGCAAGTATATATTCGGATAATTTGAAGAGAGATCTTCGATTCCTTGTTCTTTATTTGAATTGTGTCTTTGATGATTCATTTTGTCAATAAGGTGAGTGTTTATATGTACTTGTTTCAAGTAATTACGCATGTGTAAAACATCCGGTTTTGCGTCTTATTTTTCTATAGTTTTCTGTTATTCATTAATGTTAATTTTTTTTATTTTTCTGAAGATGTTCGTTGATCCGCAAGAAATAGGTAAATCTCTAGTTTTGATGTTTTTGTCTTGTATAATGAATATATATATATACATATATATATATATGTGTGTGTGTATATATATACATATATATATATAAACATATAAGTAATTGAATTTTATTTCAACATCTGTACTAATGTATCACTGCCAGTTTGTAGTATTGCCTAATATCTCAGGTCTTCCTAGTCCAAATTACATTTTGTATTCGTACATTCAACCATATATTGGATGAATAATAAATGATGAATAATAAATACTGTTTTATTTAACTGAGATTAAATGCACGTAAATGAACTTACTTTTAACTTAATCACAATATTTAATAACACTTGTTTCAGATAAAAGGAAAATACATAAACTATATGACATGATTTCTTTACATAACGAAACGTAAATGGAATATCGTAAACGAATAACTATGAACAACTTACTTATTATATTTAGTTTAAAATCAATAGTTTTAATTATCTCAGCACATGTATTAATACATACTGTCTCGATTACACTAACACAACGTAATACTTTTATTATAGAATAAACGCAGACATGTAATTTACTAATAAAATATTTCTTGATATACACCCGGCTTATATTTCATAAAGTTGTATCAATTGTGCTATACACATAAAAGCCTATATATATATATATATATATATATATATATATATATATATATATATATACATATGTATGTATATATATATACGTATATATGACCATACACACAGATATATATATATATATATATGTGTGTATGTGTGTGTGTGTGCGTGTGTGTGTGTGTGTGGGTGTGTGTGTGTATTACGAATGCCGACAGCCCACTTGGGAACGCTGATCATGCAGTGGTAATGGTTGAAATCACCCTAAACTCTAGTACCAAAACTGAAGAGCCAGTGCTCAAAACAACGAGATATTATAAAAAGGCTGACTGGGAAGCAATCAGAGATCTTATCAGAGATGCCCCGTGGGAAACAATTTTTTATCTCCCTGTTGAGCAGTGTGCAAACCAGACCACTGAATGGTTCAAAACTGCAACGAAGCGCATGTTCCCATGCGGAAGTTTTATAGCAAGCCCCACTCTCCCCAATGGTTTACTTCGACTTACGCAACTGCCATTGCTCAAAGGCAGCATGCATACCACAGATTTAACCGACATAAGTCCAGTTCAAACAGAGAGAAGTACATAGAGGCTAGAAGTAATGTTAAGAAAAAAAAAATAGAGACAGCTAAGAGAGAATTTATGGAAACCATTAAAAAACGGATCGAAGCACAAAAACTAGGAACAATTATGAGGTTGTTTGCTCAGCAACCGAGAAGGCTAACATGCTTGCCAGTCGGTTTGCCTCAAACTCCACACTGAACCCTTCCAACCACCCCCTATCTGAATTTCTTATGCGGACAGACGCCACGCTAGACGATCAAAAAATCACCCCTGCTCAGGTGCATGCTATCATAAAAAACCTTGACACTTCAAAAGCATGTAGACCCGATCTCATCCCATCTGTGCTATTAAAAAAGTGGTCAGCCGAAATAGCTCCAGTTCTCTCCAAACTCTACAACAAATGCCTTAATGAATCTTGCTTTCCTGGCTGTTGGAAAACTGCTTCTGTGGTACCAATATTCAAGAATTCTGGCGAAAGAAATGCCCCATTAAATTATCGCCCAATTAGCCTCCTCTCACTCTTTGCCAAAATATGTGAGACCTTAAGTAACTATGCTCTAGTCCATATCCTTACCGATGCTAAACTTCTGACCAACAATATGGATTTAGACACGCCCGTTCCAGTGGTAGCTCTAAATATATCTAAGAATTTGACAGGGTATGGCATGAGGGTCTCCTCAGGAAGATTAGATCATACGGTATCACTGGTAGAATACTTACCATAATTACATCCTTCTTAGATAAGAGATAACTCCAGGTTGTCCTCGACAGTCGGACATCTAAACAATATGATATAAATGCGGGAGTGCCCCAGGGGTCTATCCTTGGCCCTCTACAGTTCCTGATATTCATAAATGACCTCTCTGACAAAATTTCCTCTGAGATGTGTATATATGCTGATGACACCACACTCTATAACAGTCACGACAGGAAAACAAATGAACACATATCTAAAGAAATGGCAGAAACACTAGAGGATGACCTCCAATCTGTAGTGGAATGGGGACAAAAATGGAGAGTCACGTTCAATGCCTCCAAGATTAAACTAGTTTCATTCAATAATTACAAGAAACCTTCTCTACCACCTATAGCAATGGCCAACGACTCTTTATCTGAGAGTACGCCTTTCAAGCTCATTGGCCTAACGTTCACAGGAAACATGAGTTGGAACAATTACATCGAGGGCATTGCCAGGGCCGCTGCAAGGAAGGTTAGTCTCTCTCTACCGTGCTAGAAAACGACTAACACCCGAAAGTATCCTGTACCTCTATAAGGCCACCATTCGCCCATGTATGGAGTATTGCTGTCATATTTGGGCTGGTGCATCGGCTACTAGTCTCTCGCTCCTTGACAAGGTTCAAAAGAGAGTCGCAAATCTGATAGGCTCTGAACTGGCATCTAAGCTTCAGCCTCTGTCCCATCGACGAAACGTTGCATCCCTCTGCCTGTTCTACAAGTATTTTAATGGTGAATGCTCTGACGAACTGCACGCATTTGTGCCCCCACGACCTGAATACCCTCGACTGACCCGACAGGCTGCAAAATCCTACCCCCACCCAGTAGAGATCCCTAGATGTAAAAAATATTTCTACTCAAGTAGTTTCTTCTCCAGAACCGCTAGAGTTTGGAATTCCATTCCAGGTCCCTGCTCTCCCAACTGTACTGACGTGCAGAAGTTCAAGTCCAACGTGAACCAACATTTTTCTGCCCAAATACCTACATATGACCCCAGTAGTTGTTGTCCCTGATAGTAGCCCCCTACACCAAAGTGGCAATGTACCTTGTTTTCGGTGAAAATATAATATATATATATATATATATATATGTATATATATATATGTATATATATATATATATTATATATATATATATATATATTAAATTGTAATTCAATGAATTTAAAAAAAACTGTCATTGAAATGAAATGAAGTGGTTGAGTTTCATATCAAAGAATTTTTATTATTCTAAGCAAGACAAAGAATGTTTTAGAAACTTTCTAAAACATTCTTTGTCTTGCTTAGAATAATAAAAATTCTTTGATATGAAACTCAACCACTTCATTTCATTTCAATGAGAGTTTTTTGAAATTCATTGAATTACAATTTAATTTATTTGCTCTATCTTGCATATCGAGCAATTCTTGTTTAGATGGGATAACTTATAGAATATTACTGCCAGTAATATTTTGTAAACCTACAATCTCACGTTTACATAACCACTGATTGTTAAATAAAAACTATTCTGAAGTATATATATATATATATATATATATATATATATATATATATATATATATATATATATATATATATATATATGTATATAATTATGTTCAGGAGAATATATATATATATATATATATATATATATATATATATATATATAAATTGATTCATCACTTCTGTATAGAAAAAACATCAATAAAATTAGGGATTATAAACGCTCTTAATATCTAAGCATTTCGAAATCTAATGATTCCATCCATACTTATGTTTATTTTATCGTGTTTATAATTTCATTTGATGTAATCCTCCACCTCATATGTTGAGCTCCTTATAAACTGATGACTTTATAAAAAGAATCCATTTGTATGTCTTAAACTCACTATATAAATTAATTCATTAATTTATATAGTTAGTTAAAGGCATACGAATAGACACTTTATATATATTATATATATGCGTATAATATATATATATATATATATATTTATATATATATATATAATATAGAGTACCAATGTATGTATACATGTATGTATACATTTTTATTAATTTATAAATAAGGATAATACATAAATTAGAGGTGTAGAATGATTAAGAACTCTTGATACCATTGTATTCCAGAAACTAATACATCAGAAGAGAAGAGAAAATGCAGGTCGCATAATAGAATTCGATGACTAGCGCTAGATATATTGCGAGCGAAACAATTGTACAATGAGAGATAAAATATTGAGACTTTTGGGGGTTGGAGAACTAAAGTGATCTTTGTGATGTAAAAGGAGTATAGATTTTATTATATAATGAAGGAAGGTGTACAGCATATATCCGTGATTAATCACTCGGCGTGAAATGAAAGAAGAGGCTTATTTAATCATAGGTAATAATGCGTTATGGCTATGGAAGGAGTTCATTGAAATAGGGAATGTTTTTATTTATATTGGTGTTACCTACTGTCCACGTTTATATTGAATATAAGTTTTCCAGACGTATAACTGAATAACTAACGCTCTTGTTGTTATCATGCAACTAATTTTCGATGACTTCCAAAAAATTTCGAATAAATAATAATGTTCCTATTTACTTGTTTCCTCCCGAGGGGAGAGTTAAACACAACTCGGTTTTTAATGTGATGAAAATCCAGCTCCTCAAAAAGGGGCACTCTGGATAGGACCAAAAAGAAAAAAAATCCCAGGCATGAAACGTGTCTCCTTCACAGACCGAGGACAGAAAAGGCGAAGTGCAGCATCAGAAAAGATACTACACTGAACTCTTGGCCCTAAGGCAAGTGTAATATCTGTGTTTTAAGGCTTCCCAATTCTAGATCAGTTTCTTTATAAACAATTGATATTATAATCAACCTAACTCTTTTTACAACAAGTATGAGAGGAATATTGTATTACCAGGCATTTCTAGAATGCCAATACAAGTAAGGAAAACCTTACCAATGACCTAGTATACTTTATTCGTTTGTACAAACAACTATGCATTGACGCTGCCGAGGTTGTTCATCTGCCTTATCAGAGAGCTCAACCACGATAGTAGGTGCAAATACTAATCGACAGACCTGGGTACGGATTTTCAGTATATTAGTAAAGGTATATTTTGCTATTCAGAACATGATTGATTTGTTAACAGTCGGAAACTCTTAACTGTACCTCGCAAAATAAGGGAATTCATCTCTATTATATATTCAAACTGTGGGAATCCACCCTCTCTGTCTTTATATAATATATATATATATATATATATATATATATATATATATATATATATATATTATATATAAATATTCAACAAAGCATGCCTAAACATTTACTCGTTTCAAGCAGGCTTATATATTTTCGTTGAATAGCATGAAATAGACGCCGAGACAGGCCGTGTCCCGCCGTTATCAAGAATGGAGATGAATTCGTAAAGACACTTAACCTACGAAGTATTTCCTTCCCCGCGGGGTCGAATGTATAAATCTCAGGTGCGAATGAACAGATGTCACGTTAGGTGACACAACGAGTCATTTCCATCACATGGATGTTTAATTAAAAATCACCGTCAAGAATAAATGACTGCCAGTGTAATTGTGTCGAAGCTGTATTTGAATTTACATTTAAATAAATATGGATATATTGTCACACTTCTTTCTCAATCTGGGTGTCTTCTATAATAACTTACACTTATGCATATTGACTAAAGGTAATTTATTTTAGTCTGTGTTTAAAAGGAGTCATTATTACACTAACCCTGATCAGGCCGATGGGAAGGAAAATGGTAATAAAAAGGAGAAAATTGGAGCAAAAAAAAAGAAAAAAGAAATAGAACAATGTAAGAGAACTTCATCTTCTGTATTGACTGACAAAATTGAGAAACAGAGAATCTTAAATCATACAAAATGGCAATCCAACATAATCGAGTTGATACACTGCTTTTGATTAGATAACTGAAGTAAACTATTTTGAGTCATGCGTAACCATTAGGAAATACCTAACGTAGTTGAACTATTCGCAGCCTCTACATCGTAGATGAAAATCTTCAAAAAAGTATTTTCCTTAATCGGGATATTCATGCAATGTAAGACCGCTTGCGAATGCCATGTGCTAGAAACATTCTCGCTCAGTCCGTTCCGAGTGACTGTTGTGCCAAGTACCACCAACTTGCGCGCCAGTCATTTAAACACAATTATCATCGATGCGCTGAAATTTTCAATGTCGAAAAAAACAATTGATGTCAGACTAACTTAATTTTTTACACAAAAAATCGATCCAAATTGGTTGCGCAATAAATATTATACAAATATTATAAAAATATTATACAAATATTATACAAATATTGTACAAATATTATACAAATATTATAAAATATTATACAAATATTATACAAATATTATAAGCCAGTCATACTGGAAATAAAGAAGGTCCTTATTATTTACTTTCTATGAGTTGTTACACAGACCATCATCAAAGATTTCTTTTTTAAGAACAACTTGTCGTGTTCTTTTAAGTTTGATTGACAAGTTTCCTCAGATTTTCAGTACTCTCCCCCTCTTTTGATTACCTTTGCAACAGCCGCTTACCATTGATGTCTCGTTGGTAGCGACCAGTAGTTCTTACTGGAATCTTGATAGAAATAAGCCTCGAGGGTTCAAGTGCTCTTTGCACTTAATCATCGGATATCTGGCTTATGTTTTCTCTCCTAGGTCTTACCATCCAACTTGACTCTCCTCGCTTATTTTATGTGGTGACAGTTTATAGTGGCATTATTATTATTATTATTATTATTATTATTATTATTATTATTATTATTATTATTATTATTATTATTATTATTGGCTCACATGGAGCTTTCACACAAGTCAACAAACGATCTAATTGGAAACTGTGGTATTCTCTGGAACCTGAGTGACAACAAGTTTCCCCAGACGTCCAGCCCTCTTCGCCTTCTTCGATAGCATTTGCAAATGAATTTGCATCATCGCAACAGCCGCTTACATTGATTTCTCGCTGGTAGTGGCCATTGGGTTATACTGGCATTTGAGTGGCACTCAGCCTCCCCAAGGTCCCAGTTCTATTTGCGCTTGTCCAGCCGAGGTCTGGTTGGCGCTCGCTCCTCGGTCTTTCAGTCCTTATTGACCCTTCTCGGCCCTTTGGTATCATTTTTTTTAGGGGAATCGGTCATGAAACAATGGGGGGAATGCATGATGGGGGTGTAGAACTTGTAAATATGCAGTTTCGGTATTCTTCATTCCCTGTAACGCTTATTCGTTATATTGTCTTGTATTATTCTCCGCATTCAAGGGATTTCCTTATTATTTCAGTCGTTTTTATTATCGTTAGTCGTTGTACTTTTGCAGTTATTCCTCTGATTCCAATTTCTGACATTCTTTTTTCGAAGTTTTTCGGGATCGTTCCTAGTGCTCCTACTATTATCGATATTATTCGGACTTTCTTCATCATACAAATCCCTTTAAACTCTCTGACTAGCACTGTGTATTTGCTTCGTTTCTCCTTTTCTTTCATACTCACCCTGTGATCAGCTGGGACTGCAAAGTCCACGATTTGACAGAGTTGTTCTTTCTTGTTAATTATTACGAGATCTGGTATTCTTGCTTGGATGGGTTTGTCCGTCTGTGTGTCCATGTCCCATAGGCTTTTGTGGTTCTCGTTTTCGAGTTCTGTTGCAGGTTTATGCTTGTACCATTTGTCTGTACGCTCAAAATGCAGTCGTTTACACAATTCCCAGTGTACCACCCGTTCCCACTTGGCCATGCCTGTTTTTGTATTCCTTTTGGGCAAGTTTGCTGCATTCGCTTACTATATGGTTTATCGTTTTGTCTCTTTGTCCACAGAGTCTGCATTTACTGTTTTCTTGTGTTTTATCGATCTTTACTTTGATATGGCTGGTGCTTATCGAGTTATCTTGTGCTGCAGTTATTAGAGATTCAGTTTCCCGGTTTATATGTCATTTTCGCATCCATGTCCAGGTGTTTTTGTTATTCTTATATTTTGTCATTCTTATGAATCTTCCGTGGAGTTGTTTCTCTTCCCACTTCTCTTTTCTCGTTTTGTCGTTTGTCTCTCTGTTTTGTTTTTTTCAGTGTCTCTCGCTGCCATAATTATTCTTTCAGTGTTTTGCATTATGTATTTTTCTAGTCTTTTGTCGTGCCCTTCACACAGTCTTCTATAGAGATCAGTCCTCTCCCACCGTCTTTCCTTTTCATGTAGAGTCTGTCAATATCGTCCTTTGGGTGTAGTGCATTATGCATGGTCATGAGTTTCCTGGTTTTCTGGTCGAGTTGTCTCATTTCTTCTTTTGTCCACCCTATCAACGGTCCTGAGTATCTTACTAGTGATACTACCCATGTATTAATACCTTTTATTAGGTTTCTGCGACATAATTTAGTTTCCAGAAGTTTTCTTGTTCTCCTGAGGCATTCCTTTCCAACTTTCTCTTTCATTTCTGTTGCTCTGATGGTGTCCGCTTCCAGAATTCCCAAGTATTTATAGTCGTCTTGTTTCCCTAGTGCCCTCATTTCTGTTTATTATTATTATTATTATTATTATTATTATTATTATTATTATTATTATTATTATTATTTTGTTTATTATTATTATTATCATTATTATTATTATTATTATTATTATTATTATTATTATTATTTGCTTACTAGAAATATTCACGAATACCATCTTCCAAGATTTCTCTTAGAGAACCACTTGTTCTGTCAGAACATATCTCTCTAGATTTCCAGTATTCTCCACTTTTTCAATAACCTTTGTTGATGAATCTGCGTTATCGCAACAGCCAATTAGCGTTAGTTTTTCGTTGCCAGCAACTATTGTGTAGTTGTTGCAGTCGTTACATTTGGGGGGATGATAATATCGGCATTCGTAATGTTTTGAGGCACTGATCCCACTTAACAGCATAAAACAACCGGTTATTCTTTATCAACACAGATGGGATCCCATCATTCCTATACACTTTATTTCGGACCAACCAAGCAAATGTCCTGTTAAGCTTCTCTATGTTTTTAAAGGCTTATTCATGAACGGCATTACCTCAATATAAGCAAATGCTTCTCTAATTGCAGCATGCTGCAGAGGTCGATATAACATTAAAAAAAACTTTATTTTACATTTATTCATGTTGCAACTGAGAAGGCAGGGTATGTAATAAATAGGAGGGCATACTATCAGTAACAGCCTAGTCGTGTAGCGGGATCTTTGTTCACATTACATTTAAATGTTCAGAAATCCATGCAGATTTATTTGGATATTTCCAGTGTAAACCAACTGTATTAGTGCGTTTTTACTTAAAATAGAACCAAATATATCTTATAAAAGATCAGATCCAAACTCGATCTGGAATCAAAATCATCTCCTTCTTGTAGTAATCACTGTAAGATAAGGAGTAATGATAATAGTAATAGTAGCAATAGTAGCAGTAATGGTTATAGATATCGTATTAGTCATAATAACCTTATTAGTTGTAGGTGCAATGATAGTTAGAGTAGTGATAGTTTTTAATATAATAAGACGTTGAAGTAGTTGCGATATTGGCAGTAATTTTAGTAATAGTAGATTAGTAACAATTGTTGTCGTAATACTTGTAGCAATAAGTTAAGCACATCTGATAGTAGAAATAGTAGTGATATTATAAATGCTGTTAAAGTTTGTGCTGTGATAAATGGGAGTAATAGTCTTGCATCAACGTTCGTGAGAATGTTTATATCCGGGTGAATGCGTACATCTCATAATACCAAAGTGGAAACACCACTCCTAAATGTACCGTAAGAGCAATAGAGGAAAAGCAAAAGAAGAAAAAAAACACGAGTATTGAGAACGAGAGAAAGAGAGAGAGAGAGAGAGAGAGAGAGAAAGAGAGAGAGAGAGAGAGGGGGGGAGAGAGATTGGGGAAAGAGGGAGAAATTACAAAATGTGAATAAGATTCGCTAAAGTACATACACAGAATGCTCAACGTAATGACTTACAGAGTGTGATTCATATCCTTGTAGCGAGAGTAATGCTTTCGAATGAAGTCAGTGAGTACAAGGAGTATTTAAGGCTCGAATAAAACTTTAACTTAGAGAATCACATTAACGATCACAAATAATGAACATATATTATTTATATGGACGTACTGAAACACTAACCAACACACATATGCAAACACATACTTTTATTTTTAAAATGTAATTATCCACAGTGGATAATTACATTTAAAAAATAATATATATATATATATATATATATATATATATATATATATATATATATATATATATATGTAGTTTTCTGTAAGGTCTGACGAGGTTTTTAGAACGCAAACACGGTCCAACATCCGAAACATATGTAACCAAACAGATAAAATGGAAAAAAATAAAACATATATATATATATATATATATATATATATATATATATATATGTCAGGTCATGTCATATGCTACTGGTGCCATGTAACCCAGTACTACCTGCCTCATGGTCGGGTCACCGGCGACTAAACTGGTTCCCCCACCAGACTTGTTTGGTGAGGAGGACGGCTAGTCTCCCTGAAGGATTAAAAACAAGACCTTCCAAAGGGCGAATGAACTCTTTTCCTGGGTCAACGGCCAACTAGCACCGTGTATATTTGTGTGTGTGTATATGTGTATTGGGGTAGAGAGGGCTCCCGTAAGCTGTGGTGAAGGCAACCTTTCTAGGAGAAGCAAATCTCTGATTTAAAAAACCATAAAGCGGAAGACCAGTACCCGCATTAAGCTTGTCTGCCGTTTAATTTGTTGCTGGCTATCATGCTCTTGCTTGTTGCTGGATCTCAACATTTTGAACCGAGAGAGAGACTTAGCTGCCGTACAAAGCTAAGACTCTGTAACATCATATATGTATAGATACTCCCTCAGAAATTTGGGCTCATGGATTTTAAATGTCTGAGGGAGTGGCACTCGTCTGACAAGACGTGGCAATCATCATATGTATATATATATATATATGTGTGTGTGTGTGTGTGTGTGTGTGTGTGTGGATATATACTAGCAAAAGTACCCGTCATTGACTGGGTTCAAAAACAGCCTACAGAAAATGGACTCTGATTTATGAAAGTATTATAGGTTATGAAAACGAAGGTTTGTAAAGAGATAGCTTCGAATTTGGGGTATCAAAACCACAGCAAAATATGTTGAAAGTAAAAATAAAATAGATACGCCGATCCCACAATTTTAATGAATCATCATTATGCCAGATCAAACATACCCATTCCTGTATCTCGATACATCTTCTATCATTATATGTGATCAGTTTTCTATAATAGACAACCATATAGGATCCTATTCGTGACCAGACACACACAGACGTTCAGCTTTATATTATAGATATATATATATATATATACACACAAACACACACACATACGCATATATATATATGTATATGTATATATATATATATATATATATATATATATATATATATATATCCTATATTTACCTGCGTTCCACTCTCAGACACTATTGATATATGTGCCGATGCCCTTTATCGCAGTCGGCTCCGAACTTCCCCTATTCCTGAGAATAATTTTGGGGAACTTATAGAATTCGCAACCATGCCGGTCGAATTCTGTGTTAATAACATTATGTACATGCAGATAGAGGGTGTTTCGATGGGTTCTCCCCTGGAACCAGCTCTGGCAAATATTTTCGTAGGTTTCCACGAAAAGCGTCTTTTATCTGGCTTTCAAAAACCATATATTTATTTTCGTTATGTTGACGACACTTTTTGTCTGTTCAACAATGAAACAGAAGTAGATACCTTTTTTGCATCCCTTAATAATATTCACCCAGTTCTAAAATTTACTATAGAGAAGGAAAGTAATTCTTCCCTTCTTTTCTAGATGTACTGGTTTATAAAACACCTTCCGTTTTCTTGACTTCCATCTACCGTAAACCTACGTTCACTGGTCTTTACACACGTTGGGACTCTTTTTGCCCTGCCAAACAAAAACATTATCTTATCAACACCCTTATCCATAGAGTTTGTATGATATGTTCAGAGAACAAATTTAATGATGAAATCAAATGTATTACCAAGACTCTTTGCAATAATGGTTTTCCATTGCAAATCGTGGAATCTACAATTAGAAACAAATTTCTAATTTCAATAAAATTAAACAGGCATCTGTCGACAAATGCCTACCTTGGCTAGGTAATATTAGTGAAAGATTTGCGAAGCAAATTTCTTCTGTCGTGCAACAATCTTACTTTGCATCAAATTCACGTGTCGTTTTTTCTTGTAAACCCATTTTGTCTTCAATTTATAAAGACGTTCTTCCCCCCTCCCGCTAATAATTCTATTATTTATTCAATATAATGTAGCTGCGGTATGCGCTTCGTCGGGCGAACGTCTCAACGATTAGATAATAGGGTAAAACAACATGTTCCATCCAAAATTCTAAATCGAAACTACCTATCTTCGGACGTTTTGAACAATGCCCATGGCTCATCTATAGGAGAGCACCTTATAAATAATCGTATTTGCGCTTCGAATTTTAGTGCGATTTTTTTTCTCCATCTTTACCAAATCGCACTCTCTTTACCATCTTAAAATTCTAGAAACTATATATATATTAAGACTCTGAGACCTTCTCTTTGCAAACAATAAGAGAATCTCGTAGGGCTTAATCTAGTTTCTATTTAATAATTAACCCCCCTTAAAAAAATTTTTATACATATATTCCCCTCTACTTTTTCATCATCGATTCATTGATCACCCCCTTTTCTTTTTAAAACGTAATTAAGCTCGATTTTAGCTCTATTGAGCGACCTTCGAAACCGGTCAGCTGACGTATTCATTTTTATTTTATAATTTCACTATCTAAAATAAAGAATGTTTTCGAACAAGTTTAAATTTCGTCTTTACATAGCCATAATAAAATTTTGTACCCCGCAAAAATATTATATGTATATATATATATATATATATATATATATATATATATATATATATATATATTTAAAGGTTATGAGGGTTTTTTTTGAAGCATGAAAACGATGTTAGTTTTGTATTTAATATTTTTATTGTTATTTTTTTATATTTCCCGCTCTTGGCCACAAAAAGCATCGGACTCATATATATATATATATATATATATATATATATATATATATATATATATATATATATATATATATAAAGATCCAGCACCCTGGAAAACCTCATCAGTATGCCCTGTATTTAAGAACTCAGGTGATAAGTCATCTCCCTCTCAGTACAGACCAATAAGTCTCCTATGTGTCATGAGTAAGTTGCTGGAATCCATATTAAATAGAGAAATAGCCAACCACCTCAGCAGAAATAAACTTCTTAGTTAAACGCAATATGGTGTCCGTTCTGCAAGATCTACCGCAGATGTGTAAACGGTTATATCTCATATGTTTAGTGAATCTCTTGACAAAGGCTTCCTTTCTAGGGCAATTGCTCTTGACATATCAAAGGCCTTCGACAAGGTATGGCATAAAGGCCTACTTCACAAGATTGCCAGCTACGGTATAACAGGAAATGTTCTCTCTATTAAATAATTTCTCTCTGATAGGCTAATAAGTGTAGTGGTTGATGGACAAATATCAGAGGCTCATAGTATTAACGCTGGAGTCCCTCAAGGGTCCATCCTGGGCCCAACTGTCTTTCTGATCAACATCAATGATCTACCTAAACACATACTTAAATCATTCGTTGGCATCTATATTGATGACACGACCATCTACGGCAACACAACAAAGGCTGTAAATGACAAAGCTTTCTATAATTCTCTCTCCTCTGATCTCAAGCGCGTGGTTCAGTGGGGGAAGACGTGGCTAGTTACCTTTAATGCATCTAAAACCAAACTCCTATCTTTACATCATCAACGCTCTGAACCCTATCTGGCATCAATTGAAATGGATGGATCTCGTCTAGAAGAAGCCCCATGCTTTGACAAGCTTCTGGGCTTGACCTTCACTCCTGATTTGAAATGGAACAGGTACATCAAGTCTGTTGCCAAGATCGCTGGAAAGATGGTGGGATCCTTCTACCGCTCCAGAAGATATCTTACTACTGATGCAATTATCTATCTATATAAAGCCAAGTACATCCAAGGATTGAATACTGCTGCCATATCTGGACAGAAGCTGCTAAAAACAGCCTATCCTGCCTTGACAGAGTACAAAATAGACTTTGTGGCTTAGTGGGGAATGCCCTGTTCTCTTCCCTGAAACATCTCTCCCACAGAAGAGATGTTGCAAGCTTATCTTTGTGTTATCGTTATTTCCATTGCAGGTGCTCGTCTGAACTCCAATGTTTGGTCCGCCCTCGCCAATATTTTACGAAAAACACCCGTCTAGCTGAATCCACTGTCAAACACTAACCCCACTCTTTATCTATGCCTAAATCAAAACGTAGATTCCACGAACAAAGCTTCTTTATCAGAACTGCACGCCTGTAGAACTCTGTTCCGTCTGCCTGCTTCCCACCTGACTACAACCTGGAAGTATTCAAGTCCAACGTAAAAAAATCCAGATGAACCGCCCCCTTAAGTAGACATTTTATTAAATCTCCACACTAACCTACTGTACTGACAATAACCCTTATCCCTGAGTGGATTCTGGGCCTTGATAAGTTGTGACCCCCTTGTAAAAAAATTAAATAAATAAAAAATGAAATAATAAATTTGATAATAATAAAAAATAATAATGATAACAATAAAAGTAATAATAGTAACGGAGACCGATACTAATAATAGGATGATAAAGATACAAATATTAGTAAAAATTAAAGTAAATGAAATTGGGTGAATATATATATATATATATATATATATATATAAATACATATAATATTATATACATACACATATAATAATATATACATACACATTCATACACATACAAATGCATGCGTATATAGAAACAGAGATGTATATATATATGAATAAATATAAATATAAGTATAATTAACTAGGCGAGTTTCGTGCCAAATGCAACACATGTACATACATTGTAAAGAGAAGCTAACATTTATATGCATACAAACACACATACACACATATGTATATATATATATATACATTCACACAAGCATATACATATACATACATATACGCATACATATACAAACATATGCATACACACAGAGAAATATAAATACATATATATACAAATATAAAAAGATATAAAAATATAGAACAAATATATAAATAAATATATTAAAATAATAATAATAATAATAATAATAATAATAATAATAATAATATTAATAAAAATAACATTAATAAAAAGAGGGTAAGATAAATGTGGGAAATGTATAAGTATAATTAATTAGATGAGTTTAATGCCAAATATATCACATATATCCTTGTATACACAAATACATATATGTACGTATACATTAATATGTATCCGTACCGGCATACACGCAAGTATACACAAATACACGCATGCACATACACATACACATACGCGAATACATATACGTGCATACAAACACGCATATACAAGTGCATACACACATATACACACCTACATATGGACACATATACGCACATATATAATATGACCCATGCATACACACACCTATACATATACAAATAAATACATATAAATACAAACATACACATAAATATAAATAAATATACACACATATATACATATACATACAGAACTTATAGGAGCACATAGATGTACAAACAGAAGCATACGCATAGATTTGGGGACCAAGTAAGGAACCTGAAGTTAGTAAAAGAAAAAACAAGTGAGTAAACCATATTAATACCAGTATAAATGCATAAATAAGCAGGTGAATGGATAATATAATATTCCAAGCAGGTAAAGAGGCAGTGTGGGTTCTAGATGCTTACCTAGTTAACAGTTGGGTAGGATGATGGTCTCGGGAATGTATAATTATAGAGTTTGGGGAGAGGTCAAGAGTAGTTTTATGGAGGTTAAATATTTCACTTATGGCCTTAAGGTGATGTATTTGATTTTAGCTATATTATAAAATACATTACAGACTATTCCATGCCCGTGCTTATATGGGGATATCTGTAAACGATGTATACACATGTATATACATGCAATATTCTCCACAAACTGGGGAAATTGTATTGGGAATAGATGTATAAATTTTACTAAAAAAGAGCAATGGACGTAAATTACTAGGCAATTGTATGGTTAAAAAGTTAAGTGGGGTTTAAATTGATTAGATTCAGAGGTAGAGGTTGTTTTGTGGATTTAGGGGGTTTGGGCTGAAAGTGTAGAATAGGATCTGGAATAGGGAGAATGGGGTAAGAAGGTTTAAGTGTGTATATGTTACAGTAATTAGTTGTATGTGGTAGATGGTAAAAACCTTGTCTGGAGGATATTTCACAAATGTGCATTATTGCTAAGGAGGTGGGAGTTGTAATGACAACAGTTTATGGTAGTTTCGTGTTTCCTATTAAGTAAGTTATCTCTATCTTTAAAATTAGAGATAAAAAGTTTTTCGTTTAGGCAAAGGAACATGGAGATTTTAAAGATTTACATATGCTAGATTTTTTAGGATTTCCCAAGTAATATTTGGTGTACGCTTATTTTGAATTAGATGTAGATAGTCGGAAGTTAGTAAGGTGTCGTTAGGATGGTTGGGGTTTGTAAAGGAGCATTTATGTACTCTAAATCTGTCTTTAAAAGAGGTGCTGGCTAGGCCAATGTAGTATATTTATCGCTTGGGTTTCTCTGCTACAATTGTACCATTATATACTACTTCTTTAAGTAACCATTGTTGATTAAGTAGGAATTCTTATTTGTTGGTGCGATTACAATTAGTATTGTTAATGTTGTTTATATGTTTATTCATGTTAAGTATCTTCCTATTATGTTTCTTGATTATTTTTTCACGTTATCAGTAGAGCTGTAGATAAGTTTTATTTTGTTTTTATTAAAGATTTTGTGTAGTGTGGGATTAGGTGAGAAGCGAGTGTTTATAAGTTGAAATTTTATTTGGCTTTGACCATTATATTGAAGAGAAGTTAAAGCAAATTACTTTATTAGATATATTTTTCTTTTTTAAAAGTATTTGAGGATTTCGGTTTACTCTAATTAATGGTGCGATTTAGGTATCCACTTTTCCTAAGAGCATATGCATAGAATATGTTATGTTTGTTGAATATTTTAGGTTTAGAGGAATTTGTGCTAAGTCTTTTTTCGGCAGAATTGACGATATGTTTAATGAAATGTTTTGGGTGGTTTAATTGTAGGTATATATAAAAGGGATATGTATTATCTTTGGCGTATGGTTCATATGAGTCATTCGAGAGGTCGAGAGTTATATCGAGAAATTTGACATTGTTTACGTTAGACTTAATATCCACTTTCTGGCCTATTCTATTAATTTCCTTAGTTAATGTTTTTTTTTATTTTCTCACGATAAGGCCAGTGTCTCTGTATAATCCTATGTTTTTTGTTATTTAATTTTTTGTGAGATTGTACAGAATAAAGAGGCCATCTAGATCAGTTGCCTCTGCTGAGCGTAAGGATCTATTAAGATGTCAAATGATCCGGATTGAATCTTCTTAGACCATAAGTTGTCTTGGCTGATTAATACCGTTTTCCTAGATATTTTAATAATGTTTATTTCGGATGGTTGTAAGTGGGAACGTAGAGAGCCGAAATATAAAACTTCATCAAAACGTTCCTTTGACATGGAATGATAATAGCTTCCAATATCGAACTGGATATAAGCAGCTTTTCTATTTTGGATATTATTGAACCATTTAATGGTGTCCTTGGTGTTAATCCATTAGTTTAATTCAGATTTGGTTTTATTTTGTAGATTTACTCTTTTTAGTATTCTTTTACTCTTCCTATTTCGGGCTTTGTAAGGTTTATAAGTCTAGTATAGGGCTTTGTTTCAAAATTGGGTGTATTGTCCTTAATCAGAATGCGTGCTCCTTTTTTGAGAGATTTCCAACTCTGTTTCTGTAGTTATTAATTCTTACATCTTAAATGTCAGATCAAAATTAAGTCACCACTTTTTTCCATCGTCTACTTCTAATATAGTTTTCCAAGTCATAATAACTACTTCTGTTAAAGTTTGACGAAGGTGCTGGAGCGTTGATACGATTCAGTAATAGAAAGATGTGTAACTAAACATATAAAAATAAAATAATATATATATATAAGAGCAAATAGTTAATAAAACATGTTAAAAACACCTTGCAAAGAGTTAAAACATATTTAATCTGAAAAGAACACACTTAATAAGAGGATAGTCCTTAATCCGCGAAGTTTCGAAGAAATACTTTCCTTCTCATTAGAGGGCAGGAATTAGCAAAATGCGGGATCGAATTATAAAAGTATTTGACGAAACTGCAAGTAAGCCAAAGATCTTACTTGATAACAAAAAGTGAAGCAGAGGGAATATGGCGAAGAAAAAGGTGATTTCACGTGACTGGATAATCTGGTGAAAGATAAAATGTGTAACTAAACAGATAAAAATATCATATGTTATAATATGTTCTCCTTTTATATTCTGTGGTAGACTTAAATGACGGTAAAATCCAAAAATGCAAATCCAAGAAAATTAATTACATTTCAATTCGCACAAGTAAAATCCAAGGATATAGCGTAATTGGAAGATGAGCAAGATAACGCAAAAGGCCGAAATCCGTGGAATAATTCACAAATACGTAAAAGGAAAAAGGGGAAAATTCCAATAATATTTATAAAAGAAAAATAAGATATGCGTTTAACACGGATGCCGTGTTTAAGTGTAATTAAGAAAAATCAGTGAAGAAGAAGAGAAAAAAAGATTAAATGCTGGTAGAATTAAATATAAAAAAGAAATGCAAATGTCAAAATATCAAGAAAATATGACGTTAAAAGGCGCGAAAAATATAGGATAAAAAAGAGGCCAACTGAAATGCACAGGTTATTACTAAAGAAGTTGTCAGCAAGAGTTATTAAAAGACACTAAATGGAAAATAAATAAATACATATATAAAAAAATGAAATACAAAATATAAAATATTTTTTTTAAGAGAATAGGATGTCCGGTATCAGCAAATTCTGAATAAAGCAAGTAAGTATGCAAGTAAATGCATATACTAAAATATAAGTAAATATGCATACAGGATATAGATGTGTAGGTAGATTGATATATTTGAAAGATAGCAATATTTAAAGACTAAAACGGAAATTGCAGATAAAAACTGGCCAAGCAAAAGAAGAAATAAAGAATTAAAACAAAGGATTATTAAGTTATAAAGTATTAAGAAAGTATGTAGAAAAAACGATAATGTTAAAGAAAAATTATATATATCTAAAAGGTTAAATAATAGCTATATAATTTCAAAATCACAATAATTAAATTTGGACTTATGTTTACAGAAAGAGATCAGTTCGTGTTTAGAATTTAGTATAGTGTTACTTTGAGGGTAAGTAATTATAGTTATAGGTTTGCTTGTGCACAGGCTGCGTGTCTTAGATCCTGGAGTATTAGATTTAACATTTTTTTTATTATAGTCCATTTGATTGAGAAGGGGGTATTATTAGCGTTAAGTGTTTGTTCATGGTGTTCAACTAAGGGCGGGACAATAACAGTAGGACAACTGTTTTAGAGGGGATAATGAGAAATGTTAGTGTTTAGATGGCTGTTAGGAGAAATATTATTATTCTCAATATTATTATTATTATTATTATTATTATTATTATTATTATTATTACTATTATTATTGCTAGTTGTATGATTGTAGATGGAGGGGATGCTCGAGTGATATATTGGATTAGTAACTATATCAGATGGAGGATGGGAAGAAGGATAACTTGAAGACGAGATATTAGTGTCTGTTATGGGAGGGTTGCGTAGGAGATCAGTAATTGTGCATGAATATATAACATCTTTATGGATGCAATGATTATTGAGTGGGCACTGATGTTTGTTATTACAATTACAGTTAGTTTTAGGTTTAATTGGGAAAGAGATTTTGGGGGCTGATTTATTTTTTTGTTATTAGATGTTAATAATCTTTGTGCTAAATAAGGCATTGTTGAATAAGGAATCCTGATTGAGTTTTTATTGAAAGTAGAATTATATCTGTGTGGCTATTTGAAAGAGTTTTTTACAATGTTCAAGAATTCCTTATGGTATATTAGTTTTTACATTTACGCTAAATGGAGGATCAAATCCAATATTTTTCTTTCTCCTGATGTGACTGGGTGGGTTAGAGGTACTACGGTTAGTATTTTGGTTTGGATTATATAAGTAAACTTGTGTATTGTTATTGATAGCGGCAGATCTTGTTATTTGAACTGGTTTCTTGCGAGTCATATTGTGTGTGATTACAGATTTAAGACGGCCAGAGGGAGGAGTATAATGGTTGTATTTATTCTTTTCCATTTGTCCTAAGTTCTTTAAGGAATTATTGAAGAAATAGCATGTTGATTAGAAGTTTTTTATCAGGAGAAAGAGGAGAAATTCTTCTAGAGACAGATGGTACTATAGATTTTATAATTGAGTTTAGGTGGTTAGAAGATTTATGGACGAATAAAAGCGCAAGATTAGGGTTATGATAGGGGCTATAAGTTTCGGTGTTAAGGTTAAATTTAACATTTAGAAAATTTTAATTTTTTGTTTGGTTCGATAATTATGGAAAGGCCAAAGTTATTAAAGAAGTTATCTCACTTTTTCATTGTTTTGTTGTACTCTCTTGGCCTGGCTGTTTTAGTAAAAAGGGCATCGTCTCTATAAAGGTCGCCATTGATATTTTTAAAGTGGTATTTAACTTCTTTTAGTAAGAAGAGTCCCACTTAATACGTAACTGCTGCAGATTCAGAAAATACCCATCAAGATCTCAAAATTATCAGGGACTTCCTTTCTAGTCCAAAACTTATTATTAAATTGTATGAGGGACTTTCTCACTAGGAGAATTATTTTAATTTCTAAATTAGTTAAATCAGAATGTCTTTTAGCAAAGATAAGAGCCTTATTTAAAAGGAACGGAGAAATTGATGGATAATAATTTTGTATGTCAAAGGTTATGAAGTTAAGGAGGTCTTTTTAAGGGGGACACACCAATTAATTACGGAATCTGAATTTAGCCAAAGAGGGAAACTTACATTTTCTTTAATAGAAGGGTTGATTCTATGTAAGATATTTTTGCTTAGAGCACCTAAGTCAGAGTTAAATGGGCAGATCAATCTGATGGAGGGGTTGTCATTGAAATTAGGTTTATGATCCATGAGGGTGAACCTAGGGGTACCCGGAGAAATTATTTCAGTGAAGTTATGAATATTAATAGAAGTCAGTAAATTCTTAGCTTCAGAATTAATGGAATCTAAAGTCTTAGGAGAGACTATTTTATAAGATTTATTACTTCTTTATACAAAAGTCTTTTATATGTAGGATAGTATGTATATATATATATATATATATATATATATATATATATAATTCTTTTGAATAACACCGAACGTAGTGCCATAATTAATTGTTGAGTGTTTAGTTTTTTTCTATAGTTTAAACATAAACCATTACAAAGACACATTCAAACAGAATACCAAAATACACTTCTAATGTATATTTTTATATTGGGGCAAGGAATGATTTCCTTATCTTTAGAAAGGCTGGTATCCCTAACACTCAATATAATATGGTTGTTTATCGATATCAGTGTGAAACTGACTACGTGGGCCATACCATTCAACGTGTAGAGGTTAGAATTTCCCAATACCCCCTTTCAATACGTAGGCACAAAACAGGCCAACATCCGGGCGTTTACTAGCTCATAAGTCGGTCATTGGTGAACATTTATTACAGTGCTAAATTTGCACTGACGGATACACGCATGAAACGTTTTCGGTTTTACACAGAGCGCACTCGAGAGTTCACTTTAACATTTCCGAGACTGTGTCTATTAATTTGCGCCAACCATCTCTGTGTAAGCAAAGAGAGTATACCCTAATTTAGGACTTTTGGGTATACGCTAAGATGTTTTCTTTTTGTCCTCTTTTTTTTATTCAATTTGTTTTTTCACCTTCGCTATTAATTTATGGTCTTTTGACCACGTTTTTAAACGATCCTTTCTTCACCGTTGCCAACGTTAATTTTGAAATGGTTGGCTGAAAGACGTCTGGATAGGGTGTTTTCTGCACCAACCCTTATGTATCCCTTTTATCTAATTTATTCTTAGGAGAAATATACTTTAGAAGTGTATGTTGCTCTTCCTTTTAAAAGTTTCTTTTTAATGGTTTATGTTTAAACTATAGAAAAAACTTTACCCTCAGCAATTAATTATGCACTACGTTCGATGTTATTCAAGAGTGTTATAAATTATGTAACCATAAAAATCTTTATATATATATATATATATATATATATATATATATATAATTGTCCTAGGAAGAAAAATAATTATTAAAACCTAAAAAATACGAAACATGGACAAGATTAAATAATATTAAAATAGGTCATAGGTTGAAATATTATTTAAAATTGTAATGCAGAAATTGGGGGATCACTAAATAGGAAAGATATCGAAAAAAGAACTAAGAAAATATAAAGATGCTGTGTAGGTAGGTGGATTTAAATGCTTGTTTTTCTTATAATAGAGATAGAGAATGTATTCACATATGTATATATATATATATATATATATATTGTTTCTGGCTGTCGAAAGAATAATTATTTTGAAATATTTTAACTAGCATGACACGTTTACCGGCGTTTCCCGTTTTACGCAGCCCCCCCCCGAAAAAAATTAAAGTACGGTTGTTGTTGTTGTTGGTGGTGGTCAACCCCCTGCCTGCTCATAGTGACAATGGCTTTCTATATAGGTGCCTCTAACCTTCCAATTTTTAGAAGGGTTTTTTGAATAAACACGCCTACCTTCCCCATGTTTATAATACCTTCCGTATAGACAACTATAACCGCTCCGTGTTAAGCACAGCTTTCGGTATAAACATCCCGAAACATTGAAAAGGACTTAGCAAATTAAATTAAGATTTTAATAATAATCATCATAATATAATTTTTGTAAACCTCGTCCTGTGAAAGAAAATTGTAGAGATGGAGATTATGTAAAAAATTACCCACAAAAAAAAATTGTCTTCATATAGAGCAACGCTAATCTGTTAATATGTTTAATTTTCTTCTTTTTTCAGCACGATTGTACTCTGTAGAGTGCGACGACAATAGGTTAATATGCATAATTTTGTTTCTTTTTCTTTCAGCACGATTGTAATCTATAGAGTTCAATGACAATCAGTTAATATGCTAAATTTGATGTTTTTTGGGGCGACACTAATCGGCTAATATATTTAATTTTGTTTATTTTTTATCAGCACAGTTGTAATCTGAAGAGAGCGATGTTTTATTTTAAGGAATTGTTTTTACACATTTTTTCTGTAGAAGGCGACACCATATTGTATCATTCCTAAGTACTCGTGTATTTATTGTAGAAGTTTAGTCTGGAATATGCGAATAATCAGCTATCAGCCAATCTAACTGGGCGGAATTCTAGAAAGGAGAATGTATTTTTGAATCGGGAAATGGAAATATTATGTTATCTGTATGTATGTAAAAACCAGTTGATCGCAGTGCAAACAAAACGTCGTATGAATATATAGAATTCGACTCTATCTAAACTGGAAGCGGTGGGAACACTTAATATTGAGAGAGAAAAATAAGAACTTCTTTCTCTGTAAATGTGGTGATTGTGATGGTATTGCTCATCGAATGTAAAGTAGCATTATATTATCATGTATGAAAGTGGCAGAAATGGTGGTCGAAAGTTACATAAGATAGTGTGTGTCAGAGTAGATGTACTGAATTTTTATGTGGTATTTGTTGTTGCTAACCAACGGTACTCTGGTCCAGAGGGGAATATCTACAATCAAAATATTATATATGGAGAATATATGATATTAAAAATGGCGCAAATGTTATTACACAATTGTAATGCATAAGAGAATACACAATAATATGTTCTCTTTTTATATACTGTTGTCTTGATATTTGCGAAAGTATTATCGAAAACTGAAAATCATAAAGCTTATATAATTGAGTGGATTAAATGTAACTGTAATATTATTAATATATGACAATTACCGGAATTTTAACATATTAAACTTTTGGGTAAAAACATAACAAATAAGGTATATATATATATATATATATATATATATATATATATATATATATATATATGTATATATATAACTACTTCATTTACTCACATAAAATTAATACACAAAAGTATAAATTTATGCATAAACTTTAAGTATTTACTTCAGAAGTGTTCAATACGTAGGTAGAGCTAGTTAGTAATTTATAAAATATATATGGCGATTAAGCTACACTGAAATTCGGCGTTTCATCCACTCTAGGATTCGTAAGACTTATGCGAACATTCTGTGGTTGTATCTCGTTTTTATATGTTCCTCTTCTCTTGAGAATTTTAGTTAGTCAATCAGCTTTCTACTATCCACCGTGCCCCTTCCTATCAGCCAATGGGCATGCATTTTATCGAACAATGGATCTGTTTTAGAACTAGGTTAGTGGTTTAAGGCAGACCTTTTTTATATATATATAAATATACATATGTGTACATACATATACGCACATATATATACATATACATACATGCATATATGTGTGTGATCGTTTATGTATATTCATGTTTATTTAATTTATTATTTGTTTATTTTCTATTGGTATTGTTAGTTTTAAAGCTATTTTGTATCGCTATCCTAGAGTAAGTTTTATTTTGTGAACACAGTTGTTTGCTATTTCTCTTCTACAGTTTAATAGATTTTGGGTTTTTTTAAAGTACAGGAAAGCAACTTTTTCATGAATGCATGATTTTCATGGGTCGTCTATATGCCTACACGTGGTAGCTTGTCTTATTATTTTCTGTTTTAGAACTACTGGCGAATGTCCGCTTTCTTTGAGTTCCCAGTATTTATTCGCTAGTGTTGTTTTTATACGGTGTTTTTCATTGTAGAATGTACTTTTGTGGTCATAGTATCAGGTTTTGAAATCTAAGGAAGTCATGCCTACGTAATATTTCTTGTTATTCGGGTTTTCATTCGCAAATATTGTTGCCTAATAAACTACGCTTTTTGTTAGACATGTATTTTGAACTGGGCAAAGTGTGCGGTGTATACAGTTGCATTTATCTTGTTCCTTATTGGTATTTTTATTTATGGTATGATTGTTCTTGTCCGAGGTTGTTTGTTATTATTATTATTATTATTATTATTATTATTATTATTATTATTATTATTATTATTATTTCTGCTAGTGTTTTATTTTTGTCCTGGTGTCTACTTTTTTATTGTTTATTTTGTTGTTGTTTACATTATTTTTATTTAGTATTTTTTTTATGTGCTTTAATTATCATCTCTACATTTTCGCAACAACTGTAGGATAACTTTAAGGTATTGTTATTGAAGATTTTGTGTAAGGGGTTGGTTGCGGGAAAGTGTTTTTCAATAAGATCTAGAAATTTCTTGCCAAGTTTTGTTTTTAACATTTGATTGTATGGGGCCGTGTTCCAAATTATAGTTCTTTTTCTTCTATTTTTAATTTTTTTATAGTAGTTGGTGTTTTGTTGCTTATATTTGATATCAATATTTTTGTAACCACTATTTTTTAGGGCTGTGTCGTAGATTTTGGTTGACCTGTTAAATGCATTTTCATCGCTTGAGTTATTACTGAGTCTACTTACGATCGAGTAAGGAATTTGTTTTATAATTGATGGTGGGTTATTTGACTTAGGGTTTACGTAAATTAGAGTAGCGTTATCTTTTAAGTAGGGTTCATATGTGTGTTTATATAAGTTTTACGTGACGTCCAGGAAGCTTGTTATTTTTATGTAAGTTGATTCGTCTTCTTTTAGGCCTAATTTTTTCATTTCCTTGTGTATGATTTTCTTAAAGTTTTCTCCCTTGATTTTGTTGGATTTTTTTTCTTTATTATAGCTAGTTCGTCATCCCTATATAGGCCGATGTCCGTAGTATCGAATATGCTTGTGAGGGTATATAGAATGAATATTCCCACAAGATCTGATGCTTCTGCAGAATCTCTGGCACCCATCGCCAAATCAAACGCATTTTTAATTTTAGTTTTTATCCCTTGGTTATTGTTATTTATTAGAACTGATTTTCCACATTTTTAATTGTTGATTTCTTCCGAGGATAAATCAATGTATACTTCGGCAAATTCTAGGGCAATGTTAAAAAGTTCTTCGGATATCGAGGGATAAAAGTCTATGATGTCAAACTGTATAAACGTTCACTTATCTTTGTTTTCTATATTTTTAAACCAGCTGATTGCTTCGGTAGTATTTGTCCACTGTTTTAGTTCTAGGTCTTGTTTGATTTGTTGTTTACTCTAGAAAGTATTGTTTTGCTAATTCTACCTATTTCTGGTTTAGTTGGGTTTATCAGGCGGGTGCTGGGATTATCATTAAAGTCCCATTTGTTGTCTTTAAGCAGAATGTATGCCTCTCTAGGTTTCAATTTGCCAACTTTATCGCTAATTGTTAGTTTATCGGTAATTTGTTTACTTTCAGTATTTATTATATCTATGTAGTCGCATTCGTTTTTGTCTAGTTTTTGTAGTTTTTTGTAATGTTTTCTGTGATTAGTTTGTTATATTCTTGCTTATCTATTTTATAAAAGTGTCTGGTTTTATCTGCTTTTGCAAAATAATAATAATAATAATAATAATAATAATAATAATAATAATAATAATATAATAATAATAATAATAATGATAATAACAAATCAACCCCAGAGAAGAACAACCATACCATAAATAAAAATACTAATAACGAACAAGATAAATGCAACTGCAGACACCGCACACTTTGCCCAGTTCAAAATACATGTCTAACAAAAAGCGTAGTTTATCAGGCAACTAAAATTTGCGAAAGTAAACCCGAATAACAAGAAATATTACGTAGGCATGCCTTCCTTAGATTTCAAAACCCGATAATATAACCACAAAAGTACATTCTACAATAAAAAAAAACACCGTATGAAAACAACACTAGCGAATAAATACTGGGAACTCAAAGAAAGCGGACATTCGCCGGTAGTCGAATGGAAAATTATAAGACAAGCTACCACGTGTAGGCATTTAGACGACCCATGAAAATCATGGATTCATGAAAAAGTTGCTTTCCTGTACTTTAAAGAACCCCAAAATCTATTAAACTGTAGAAGAGAAATAGCAAACAACTGTGTTCACAAAATAAAACTTACTCTAGGACAGTGATACAAAATAGCTTTAAAACTAACAAAAACAATAGAAAATAAACAAATAAATAAACATGAATATACATAAACGATCACACACATATATGTATATATATATATGTATATATATGTGCGCATATGTATGTACACATATGTATATTTATATATAAAAAAAGGAAAAGGTCTGCCTTAAACCACTAACCTAGTTCTTAAACAGATCGTTGGTTCGATTAAATGCATGCCACTTGGCTGATAGGAAGGGGCGCGGTGGATAGTAGAAAGCTGATTGACTAACTAAAATTCTCAAGAGAAGAGGAACATATAAAAACGAGATACAACCACAGAATATTCGCATAAGTCTTACGAATCCTAGAGTGGATGAAACACCGAATATTCAGTGTTGCTTAATCGCCATATATATTTTATAAATTACTGTATATATATATATATATATATATATATATATATATATATATATATATATATATATATATATATGTATATATATAATGCATAAGGACTTGTATTTTAAAACAAGCTGGCTTGTATATGGTACACCAACTAAACAATTAGTAAAATATGACAAAACAAATTAATGTGATAAAAGTAAACTACTCGATAACAGAAAGGCGACAAAACTATATTTTCCTCACAAATGGTTTCCTTTTCATTCGTTATTATTGCTTCATTATTCAAATAAAATATCACTTGCTTCACACACATATATATATATATATAATTTTTAACCTTCAAATATGCAGGTGAAAACTATTATCAAAGTGTTTATAGATTGCTGCATAATTCTGACCATAGCTGTATACGCATTTTAAAATAAATATATATCTAATCATTTCTATAAAAAATCGTTACTATACATGAGATAATCTGGGAACGTTTGATACGTAAATAAACACGCAATGCAAGGAAGCAGGTTGCTCAGTGTTTATATATAATGAAAATTGCGAAACAAAATCACCTACATTCAATTTTATATTAGTTTATATACACGCAGATTTCATATAAACAGATACTCATATAGACACGATCAATGGGGTAATCTAACAATCACAAAATCATTATATTTTAAAGCAAGCAGCTATTATGAAGCACTGCGCAGCCCACCCAGAATTTCCGGAGGAAATCCTTGAAATTCCACAGCCGGTCAAACAAATATATAATTAATTTCTTTACTCATACTTGAATTCATGGGTATATGATCAACACACATGATAAATCACATAGTACATTATATATAAAAAATACATTTTAATATGTTTCCAAAGGAAAATACAAATATCAATCCATAAATTACAATTTAAGCCAAGTAAAAAAAAACACGCACACACACGTCAAACAAAAAAGGAATGATAGGAAATATATAGCTAAAAAACTAAAAAAAATGGCTAACTACTAATAAACTATTGATATAAATACTTTGTATGCATATGTACGTATGCAATTTTTTTTTGGTCTATATATATATATATATATACATATATATATATATAATTATATATATAAATATATATATATGTATATATATATACATATTTATACATATATGTACGCATGTATGTAAGTATGTATATATATATGTGTGTGTGTGTGAATATATATATATATATATATATATATATATATGAAATAAGCATGTAGACGGAATGAAGGTCTCTTACATATAGCTTATATAGTTGGACCCCTAATATAATACTAATAAATGGAACATAAATAAAACAAGTTAAGCATGCATTATCTTCCGTGAGTGCACAGTGAACGAGGAATAAAAAATGATAAGTTCAGCATTTGTCCACTCCTGATTTAGCCCCCAAATCACCAGGGGATGTCAAATTCTGGTGAAAATGAACAAACTTTGCCGTTTTGGGCCTTTGCATATGTAAATTTGAGTTCTGGACCATGCCAAAAAAGAAATGACTAAGACCATTGTTTCCCCCTCCTTTAGCCTCCAACGTCCCCAAGGCCTTAACGTATTAAAATTTGAGTTCAGCACCTTGCAAAACTACTAAATAGACAAACACAGGAAAAGTTGGACTAATATGGAAAATTGTCCCCAAAATGAAGGGTTTTTATTAGTCCTTACACATCCCTGGGGAACACCCAAGAGCTATCGCAAAGTATAGATGACAAAATAATATAGAAATCAGTTAGGTACAGCTTTTCAGAAAGTTTTATAGAAATCCAAGTCATCATTTTTTTTTAAGCACAAAAGTGTAATTTTGGGCGATTTTCAACCGAAAGGCATCCCTAGCGGAGCAACCGGAGTTTTTCCGGAAAATACGTTTTGTTAATTTTTACTCATATCATGTTTAATGTTTACACCTTTTTTAAATTCTAAGGCGTATTTATTGAGAAAAATGCGGACAGACGAACGGACGAACGGACAAGGGTGATTTTACAGGTCCACCCTCCTTTTGTCGGGGGACTAAAAATTTACTTCCGCTTAGGCATAAATATACATAACTGAATATGTGTGTGCATATATGTTGTAGATCTGAACATCTTCTTATGCATATATATATATGTGTGTGTGTGTGTGTGTGTGTGTGATGTGTGTGTGTGTGTGTGTGTGAAAGTACAAACGTGAGGTGTGTATATTAGCTATATCAGTGTTTATATTCATTTATACATATGTTTGCTTTGTTAGTCTAATAATGTATCAACGTTAATTAATATTAAATCATGAAATTGAAATGCATTTGATCTAATGATCTGAGAAACCTAATCGAAATCATGGTCGATGCATATGAAATGTACTTAAATAACATTAAAATGTATCTAATCAAGATATATTTATTTTGAATGGTAAGCAATCGTAGTATAGAAAGAAATTAGTCATTTTTTTTATTGAGAAACTTGCCTAATTTTATGCTTCCGCTCTACATCCGTTAATAATTTTGAATTTCCGGACACAATACGGATAATGGTATTGCGTAAATGAGAACTTTTCTTCCGTAGCAATAAGACAACAGAAACGCGAGCAAAGCTGTTAATTGATCTTTGATTTTGTTTTAGGTTTATTTCACATCTTTGATAATATGTTGCGAAACTTTGAATGCATGTATATTGTATACTCCATACATAATGTACCTTTCAATTATATATATATACATTCCCAAAATATATTAAAGCAAGATTTCAGAAAAGTTTTAAAATTATATTCCTTTGTTTTTTGCGGCAGACTATATATTTACACAAATGTTAAATAACTTTTTATGTCGTAATTCTCGAGATGTGTATTACATCATATATAAAAACGTAATAAAATAAACTTTGTTGTCTTCTTTAAATATTTTTCTCTCATCTAAAATGGATTCATAAAGACGCAAAATCGTTAAACGTTAAATATATATCAACAGACTGAATGCCCTAAAAAATCATCAAGTAAATTCCTTCATAATTTACTGTTAATAATTTACATTTCGTCAATAAGATTCCGAAAATAAAACTCAGTAAGACTTTTAGTGAATAATCTTGCCGTGTATTCGACTGTCGAGTATATGGTGCTAGACAATAGTAGCAGGACTGTGCTCCTTGGCCAATGGTGATTGTCAGGTAAAGGGTTAATTTAAATTACAAGAAGAAGGGGTAGAAGCAACAGAGATGCAATTATGAGATATGTTTTTCAGCAACTTTGTATAATGTTGAAACAAGCACTTATGTGTAGCAAGCTATACGAGTTTGAAAAAATAAAAATAAAAAATAACAATCTCTTTTGTAACTGTCTGGAACACAAAAGGTCTGTGTCGGCTTAAGCACTAACACGTAACATTAAAAATAATCTACGCCCTCTTCCCATTCCAAATTGATCGATTTTTTGTATAGTGTTCCCGATGAGTCAGACGTGGTTGTTTATTATGCAAAAAAGGGTAAGCAAGCCGAAGACTAAGCACAAACTGCTTCTTCCACTATTGCTTTCCTCCCCAGTCTCCCATTTGTTAAATAACCCTGTCCCTCCGTCTCTGCAACCGGAAACACGTGTACCCATTTTGTGCACGCTTCGACGCATTCACTCGTTCGCCTCTGTAGCCCTATTCCTTAAGTACATATAATTACGTCATTACTGCCTTTTTTAAATCTTTAATTTTACTTTGTGAATAGGTTTTTTGTTTATTTTATCTTATTTTTTTCTTTTTTCTATTTATTCAGAAGCCCCCATTCGTTCGCCTGAAGGGCTTCGTTTATTTCATGAATGCTGAGGACAGAAATGGTCATGTGGAACGACAGATGGCCGCCATGTCCGGGTTGATAAAAAGGGAAGGGAGGAAAGAAAGAAGATAGGAAGAAAAGAAAGACAAAAAGAAAGACAGAAAGGAGATAAATATTATTGCGAAACTGGGCAAAGATAAACTTTAATGATGTATAGAAGTGGATAAAGTAGAACAGAAATAGAAACAGTAGAGAATCAGGATAGATGAGAAGAAGTTTTGCGAAATGTGCGAAAGAAAGCAAAGATTAAGTAAAACATGGAAATAATCAAGAAAAAAGCGAGTAAGAAAGAACACGAGTAATATATAAAAAATATGCGAATGGATGAAAAGAGAAAACTTACAAAGGGTACTGAAAAAAATGAAGGAAAAGTAAAAGAAAACACCAACGATGGCACAAAAGAACAGAAAAAGAACGGTAATTTCTTAAACAGCTATAAAAATATACGAACTGAAGAAAGCAAGAAGAGAATAGAATAAACGTATAATAAATGTTTTCTAAACAGTTATAGAATAAGGGGAAAGTGAATGATAAATGAGAAGAAGAATCGGAGAACAGAAACTAAATATTCTATTATGAAAACGATTATTGAAACAAATAAATAATAGGAGGGTGTAAAACAGAATGAAAAGGAGAATACCAACACAAGGGGGCAAAGAAAATGAATGAAGGCAATTAAAAATCTTTATAAACATATTTGAGAATGAATGAACAAACGAAACCAAGCATGCAATAATGTAAGGGGGAAAAATTTAAAAGATAACGAAAATAAGAGAAAACCATTGCGTAAAACGAATGCATGATGACTGTCAATAATACATTTCTCAAGTCATTTGGTAACCGCATCAACTGATTTTTAAGAGTTAAAACAGGAAACAACCTTGTAACAAGCACACCTTATTTTCCATTAGTCCTAAAATACCACGATATAGCAACTTTTGTATTAATGATCAACAGGTTCGTTTTTATTATCATTTCGTGAACTGCCATTTCTTTATATTTAAATAATAGTTATTATTCTCAAGTAACTTTAGCCTCGTTTAGTGATGACTCAATAGGAAAAAAAACGGCTCAAACTAGCAAAGATAATGCAATTTACGCTAACTGGATGCTTTTAATGATAATGTCTCATTCACTAAGACATGGTTTAAATAAAATACATTTTCCGTGAAAAGACGGTTGTTGAGAAGCAAGTGTGGAAGGTTGACACGCATTTAAACTTTTCGAGAAAACACTTGATACACTTTTTCCATACCGATCACTTTGCAAAATTATAGTTAAATAATACATGGAATGCATTAAGCGTGACTTAAATTATCTCGATATTCCTAAAAAACATACATTTGCAATTAATGAAAAGTTACGGATAGAAAGGAAATGAAGTAAGCGACAAAAGAAAAGTCTAAAGTTAATTGGTTGATTGTTGAGAATTACGAAAAGTGAACAATTGTAGGATAATTGCTTGTCCAAAACAATTTTTTGTATATGATTAGCTTGAGGGTTTATTTTGCATGCGTATATTTTGTAAGGGTATGGTATGTAAGCTATAGTCGAATCCCTGTCAATTACTATTAGTATATATAGGAGGTGTAGCAACTAAGGGGTTGGCCTTCTTAGAATCATAAGTATGTGGGTCTCGCAAGTCGATGTAGTTTGTGTCACAACTAGGATAATTAATTGGAGATAAATAGAGTAGTCAGAGAAAAAAAAAACAAGCCTGAGAACTAATTTCCGAGATGAAGGGAATATCGGGCGAACAACTCGTTCAAGGGTAATCGAGTAGTTTAATGTCTTCTTCAGGAAGATCGAGGAGTAAAAGAAAATGGTAAAAACATATTTTGTTTTGTCAAGAAAAAAGTCTTTATTAGCTAACTCACTGGAGATAAGAATATTATAGGAAATAGAAGAGAAAATAAAAATGAGTATAAGAAATACATGATCTAAGAGAATTTTTGGAAAGTAGAACCTGGAATTTTGATTTACTTTCGGCAACCTTGTAACTGTTCCCTTACATTGTCATTTCGTCCTCACATTCCATGAACGATCTTTCTGAAAAGAAGGAAGAATTACTATTTTTATTTTGAGAGATTGTCATATTCAATCTACATTAAACTTATCGCTAATTTTAATTTTAAAGTAGCATCTTTAGCTTCTTACATCAATTAACATCATGCCTTGTCTGGAGCGTTTTCCAAGAATATAAAGGTGAGGTGGAAGAAAGAGAGAGAAGGGTAGAAGGAATAAAGCATACATCGAATAAAATAAAAATAACCAAAGAATAAAATAACTATTTAAAAAATAAAAAAGAAAAGAAAGATACACTAGTAGGAAATGATGTTGAATGAAAGAAATTATAAAAAAGAAATGAGAAATTATAAACCTAGAGGAAACAAAAGTCTAAAGTAAAACTCCCAAGATAGTCATTCCTCTTGTACCAAGTTTTATCGAATTATAATAAAAAAAGGGAAATGAAAAAGAGGTACTATACAGATATAATGAGGTAAAAAGGGTGAAAGCGGAGAGAAAAGAGGGGTAAAATAATGGTATGCATGAATTCGATCTTCTAATTAAGAGCATACTTTCAATCAAAACATGGCTTGTTTTCTTTAAAACATTTTATCTTTACACAGACGAATTTTTTTAACTCTATTATCAGTGCTGGAAACTATTATCATTTATTAAAACTAAAATTATAAAGTTATGAATTTAATCAATAATCAATTGATGGTATATAGTTGTCATTAAATAAAGTACAGCTGAACATTTCGAATATTTATGGACGTATAGTACAAAATAAGCTAATTGTTTTGATGTTGCTTTAAGCAACGATTTTCCTGTTTCGCAAACGTAACCTGATCTTTCGACTTACTTGATTCTCTTCTTTTCATATTAATAAACACTCACAGAAGTGACAACGAAAATCTTGCTAACATCTATAATCGAAATTGTACCAAAAACGAAGGCAGCATTCATGCACGACTTATTAATAAACTTATCAGTTTTGAGGCTTAATTATATGCAGACCATTATGTATCAAAACATTAGTCAACTTCAAAAAACGAAACATATAAATAATTTTAAAAAATTAAACAGAAGTAGCGTTTATTCAATACGTGCTTTTTGTACAAAAACTAAGCGTTGAAATGAGATTCGGAATTTTCTCGCAAACAATGGATGTTTATTTGAACCATGTTTTAGTGAATGAAACATTATCATTAAAAGCACCCAGTTATCGTGAGTTGCATTATCTTTGCTAGTTTGAAAATAGAAAATTATTCCTACTCCAAGTCACTGCATACATGTGCAATTGTATTGACATCATCTTACTTCGTTTAAACCTCTTAGTCATACATTGACACCATCTTTTGAATTCTTAATATACATTAATACTGTATTTTAACCTTAGTAAGCCCATTGCCTCTAATGTAAATTAATACAAAAAAACGCTGCAAAAATACACCCGAAATTTAATGAAATCAGGATTTATCATTAAAGAATACAAATCAAATAATGTTATTTAAATAATCCGAAACTTACTTAAGAGAAGGAGGAAATAAATAAATAAATATATATATATGTATATATATATATAATGTTCTATACTAATGGCATTATCTTAACTCGTGTAAACCTTTTAATCATACCATAACACCATCTTTTAAATTCTAGATATACATTGATACTGTATTTTAACCTTAGTTCATATTACTATATTACTACAAAAGGCCGCTACTTATGTTTATGCAAAGTATACTTCCGAACTTTAATGAAAGTAGAATTTAGTTTCAACGATACAAGTCAGAAGAACCTTCTTTAAGTAATATACATAATATCTACAATTTCTACTAGCTCGTATCTACTGTAAATATGACCATATTTCTATTTATATCTAATTATTCAAACTGGAATTTTATCGCTTATATCTTATTTTCCTTTTAACATGTACTGAAATCTTATTTTAAGGATAAATATATCGTTAGTAAAATCTATATTGAAATCACTTTTCGCTCTTATCGACTTAAAATTTAATCCCCTCCTGAATCATACTTTAAAATGTAATATATTTTGAGATTTATATGAAAAATATTTTTACTATATATTAACTCATCTCTTTAATCAACAAGTGGCAAATCTAGATACTTTTAGCACATGCTTATTTACTTAGCCCCTTCTTTAGATTAGCAATGAAATGAAAAGCATTGTAGAATCCTTTTAAATTATTTTAGAAGAGTATCATTTCAGGGGATAAAAAAAAACTATTGTATAAGCTCAAGAAATCATAACTACTTATGCGAGGGTCACGGAAATAACTGGTTTAGGACCAAAGCGCGGAAATAACACTATAGGTGTTGATGGATCCGTAGATATTTTAAAGTCATCCGTCTAAGAGAAGGAAAACTCTGAAGCTTAACCTATGCTACTGGTCTCATAAGTATTGACACTAAATGAAAAAAGGGCAGACATCTTCAGTCCTGGTCGATGAGTTTCCTAGAGCTGGTGACTCGAACAAATTACCGATTTGCAAACGTAAATGCTTGAGGAGAAGATAGGCTCGGTCTATCCCCCGACTTCCATTCTCATTCTTAATCAATAAACCATGCGTACAGGTACGATTACAGAGACTCCACAGAAACCCTCAATGTTTGACCTTGTTTCCAGACTAGGTCAATGAACGCCATTCCCCACTCCTGCCACATTTCTATCCCCTAAAAATTGGCATCTTTAGGGTGCTTATGGCCATATGTCAATGCAATTGTACTGCGTTGAGTTTGGCCTGGCGGGTTAAGGGTACCGATTTGAAAGTTTGTCTGGCTGCTGTACTCCGTCTGATAGTACAGGGGCAGTAACTCTTTTGTAGCGCTTAGAGCGGCTGCTCCATAATCAGTTGTATAATATCGGGACGGTTGTAATGACATGCTCCGCAAGAAAATCGACCCTGTACCCATCTGCGGTGGGCTTTCCCGAGTCTAAAATCCTGTAGATTAAGAGTCATATGATGTTCTGCTTGTGTTGCATGTTTGGTATTCTACACAACCACTTTGTCCAGCACCTCTAATCCTAAACTGGAATCTTTAAATAAAATAAAATGTCAGCTCAACAATAAATTACGATTAAACCAGGCCGAAACAAAATCACTTCGCCTCCTCTATCGAGACTTGCATTCACGAATATCAGCGGGCTTAGAACTAATCATTTCTCCCAACAAACTTCCGAATATCTTGGCACAGTCAAACTAACCTACTTTTCTCCCTCGCTTCTAACCACTTGAACATGCCTGGTTATCTCCCATTTTGACGTAAGGATTAAGACAGACATATGTGTGGGCGTAGAAATACTCGAAACACACTTTCAATGACTAGAGAACCAACATTAGAATCAGACGACCAGGCCTTTATGCGCCTTAGACTTAACCTGCAGCATAAAGTTAGCCACATATTCTATCTACAGGTATCCATAGACACAGGACTGACCCCTATTCAACTAACTCTAACAGTATAGATACAGAACTTTCTCATTACTACTAGACCGCAAGCACAAGTATTTGGTTGATTTCTCTATTTACACATATACACTTTGTAGCATAACATAGTTTCATTCTATCCAGGCTGTCCCCGATAGATGTACGTCAAAACAATATGATATAAATGCGGGGGTGTCTCACGGGTCGATCTTTGAAACATTATTATTTCTGATATTCATAAATAACCGCCATGACAAAATTGTCTCTGACATGGGTATATTTGTGAATGACACTATTCTCTATAACAGGATAGAGGGAAAAATGAATGAGTAAATTTCTTAGGCAATGGCGGAAACGATAGAGAAAGGCATGTAGTCTGTATTTGAATAGGGGCAGAACTAGATGGTGGCATTCAGTACTGCCAAGATTAAGTTTGTTTCCTTGAATTATTGCAAGAAACCTCCTAACCACTAATACCTATGGCTAATGGTACATTATCTGAAAGTACTTCTTTCAAAATCGTCGGATTACTGTTCATAGCGACCATTAACGAGAACAGATACGTCGATGGCATTGTCGCAGCTGCTGCGAAGAAGCTGGACTTACGCTACCGTGCTGAAAGTTACTTACGCCCGAAAGTACCCTGTACTCCTACAATGCAATTATTCGCCAATGTATGCAGTGTAGGTATCACATTTTGGCTGTTGCATCTTCTACTAGTCTCTCACTCCTGGACAGGGTTCAGAAGAGAGTCGACAACCTAATAGATCCTTAACTGTCATCTAGGCTTCAGCATCTGTCCAACCGACGTCCTACCTGTTTTACAAGTATTTTAATGGTATATGCTCCAACGACACAATCCCTTGTACCCCCTCGACGTAAATACCCCAGACAAGCAGCAAAATCTCACCCCATACAGTAAAGATCCCCAAATGCTAGAAGACCTTTAATCTAATAGATTCCCAGGACGGCTCGATTTTGGAATTCCTTTTGGGTTCCTACTCCCCCGTCTATACTGACATGTAGAAGTTCAAGTGTAATGTAAATAGATATCTTGCTGCTTAACTCCCGTCATAGTATCCTTGCAATGATGTCCCAAATAGTAGCTCCCTAAATAAAAGTTGCTTGCCTGAGGTGAAAATGCAATAAAATTACACATATATACATAGTACTTTTATTAAGATAAATACATATAAACGTCCCCTTCCCTTATGTTCATAAACACCACACATGCTGTGAATGACTTATGGTAATTTTTTCTAAAAGATAGATTTGTGTTATTTGGTTACCATTTTACGCAGATTGTGGACAGTGAAAAATATAGAAATAAATAAATTGAATGACATTGGGGAGAAAGGGGATCGAAAGAGACTGACATAGTCCGAGAGGGAGAAAGAAAGTTGGAGAGAATGAGATACATTGAGCGAGGGATAAAGATAGTGGTGGACAAATTTTATGGCCGTACGTCGTAAAGAAAGGACACCCCTTAACAGGGCCATCGAATTCGTGTAACGTGATCGTTATTTTCAACTCCTTTTTTTGTTGACCGGTTAGTCGATTTATATCCGATAGTCGGCAGCTGCCTTTTCCACCCATATCTCATCGGTAACTCTGACCCATATCAAATGATATTAGCCCGGGCCCTACTCCTGATAAGACTCGGCATTTTAGTTTTTTTAATGAGATCATGGTGAAAAGCTTTTTGTTTGAACATGGACGGTCGTCAGAAGAGCTCTTCAAATCGACCATTCAGTAAGATGCTTTCGAAGCGCCCTTGGAGACGCGCCTTCTTAAAAGCAGAACGACACCTCGTGTTTCTTTTGTCCTGTTTTTATTATTATTATTTTCAACGACAATAGATCCATTTCGTTATTGAATCAAACCTCCTAGCCCCTTATTTTACTTCGTCATTAGCTATTAGTCCGTTCTGAAAGCATGGTCAACGGTCGCTAAGTTACTAGAGCGAAAACTATATTTTTACCAGCAGAATAACCGGGTGTTAATTCAATAATATGATAGAAAAGTTGTGTGTTTATGACAAGAATTGGTTATCGTTAAATTAATAATATCAGCAGTAAAATCTTGAATATATTTTGCAATATGTTCAGTCATTGTTTGAACTTACCGGAAATGTATTTGGAAATAGAATTATAACATTCGAGGCAATTTTACTCATGGGAAAAGCACGTAAATAACCGCAATATTAATTACGTTATGGTCATTTCCTTATCACATTCAGGAGAATACTGCGGTTCATATTCTAACTATTTTTCTTATTTAATGTAGAGAAATAGTATTTTTCTGTTTATGGACAATGTCTACCTTTGAAATTGTTACACTACAATGAGTGAAACCGTTTGAAGTTGAAACAAATATGTCTACAACACTACAATTTCAAGTTTCTGTTGAACATATAAATACAATAAAACTTATGTATCTGCATGCATATCTGGAGAACTTCTTAAGAACAGTGATATTGCCACGTCAAATGCAATGTCAACTTCCACAGTAAAATTAATATTCTGATCAATCATGTACAATAAAATCTTACTACAATATTATGACGACTTATTTCGTGCCAACCCTTATTTATTTTATTCATAATTTGAACATTTAAAGCATGGAAAAAAAGCATAACTTTTATAATGTGTTAAGAAAAGCATAGAATGACTAGTCATTCTCATCAAGTGTGCATGTTAAGACAAGCATGAACTACATATACAAGGGGATCCAAAAGTATGGGGACAGCATTTTGAATATATGTATGTATTAGTTATAATCATGCAACCTCATATATATATATATATATATATATATATATATATATATATATATATAAACACACACACATACACACACACATATATATATATATGTATACATAAATACATAGTTTACAAAAAGCGTTTACAAAATGAATGATTTGGGAAGCTCAAACAGATTATACATATTAATATAAAAATTAATGTATATAGCATAATCCTACCCAGATAGAAATTCTCAATATCCTGAATAGTACATTGGTATGAATCGGAAAATATAAACTTTATAAAATCAATACGATTAGATTAGAAATGACATTATGTATTGTTTCATACAATGGATACAAATGAACAGGTTATTTACTTTTTAGATGATTGCAGAGGATAAATAATTAGCAAAAGAAGCAGTAACAGACCGGCTATAATTTTGATGGTCATCACATACATTTAAATATTAACATGTGGAGAAACTCATTGTTTAGACGGTAATATAGAAATATATGTTCAATGTATACTACCTGGTACACGTATAAACATTGACGTAAGAGTATAAAAATCCAAAATTATTTAAAAGAATTTGTTAAATTAGATTTAAAAAGGGGGCTTGTGTAAACATTAATCTGAAAGGAATTGTGTAAATATTAGTTGTAATTATATGCCAACAGGTGGGGGACAAAACAGGTAATTATATACTAGCGCGTTGGGTGAGGGGCAAAATTGTTAATTATATGCCAGCGGTAGGGAAAGGCCCAAATTTTCCGACCGCACCGGGCGGCAAAAACTGATGCTACGCAGCTGTGTGTGTATATATATATATATATATATATATATATATATATATATATATGAAAAGTATATATAAATATATAAAATGTAATTGTGTTTTGATATATCTAGCATTGATCGCTTTACTCCATGATAGGAAAATGCTATATCATTACTTCATGAAATGCAGATTTCATATTTTCATAGTCACCATTTTAAAAGTCTGTACACACACACACACACACACACACACACACACATACACACATATATATATATATATATATATATATATATATATATGTGTGTGTGTGTGTGTGTGTGTGTGTGTGTGTGTGTGTGTGTGGATACAGTAGTAGATGTGCTGAGAAAAAAGGGAATATGGGAATAAAGAAAAGATGAACGTTTACATTTTCTATTCTTTTACAGAATTGCTAAACATATGTCTATGATATTTACAATACATTTATCTACCGATAAAAACAATTCTGCCTTTATCTTTTTTTATCACGCGCTCCTACGCAAGCAAATGACCAATACCAATCTGTCGAATCTATTGATCCTATCCAGTCTCTGTCTTCTCAGGTTAAAAATGATTCTTTTCTCTCTGAAGTGTAAAAACTATATGGCAAAACCACCCCTTCCACCGTTTCTTCTGGTTGACAAGTTACCTGCAACCACCTAAAAAAAAATGCCCGGTTGTGTAGACCTTCTCATCCCGACCATCTGTCAGCATATAAAACCATCAGACCGAATATCCACCATGAAACACATGAAATACTATCGCAAACATCACAGATGGAATAACAAACATATGATGCTTGTAATTTGCATCTATTTTTTAGTTATCGATATATATATATATATATATATATATTCTTATTATTTATATATATTGAAATAATAATAATAATAATAATAATAATAATAATAATAATAATAATAATAATAATAATAATAATAATAATGTATGTGCATGTGTATATAAAGGAGATAATAGGAAATTTTTAAATTTTATCGAAGAATTTCTCCTTAACAAAACTTTTACGTAACATATTAAATAATAAACCAAATTGCTAAACAGTTGACGCTACAACTTAGAAATTATAATTATAACAAACAATAACACAGTACTGAAAATAGTATGAAACTGCGTAATACATGACTCAAAAAGCATAAATGATAATAACACTAAGAACAAAAATGTAACCAACAGAAATTTTAGTAATCAAATACTTAAATCGACATCACTGTTATGAATTATGTTAGTAGATAATGAAGAAGATATAAAGTAATAATGGAGAGGAAAATCTGTAACTGTAGAACTCGTGCAATATTCCCAACGACAAAATAACTAAATAACCCCAAAATGTATTTTAAACCACAATAGTTGTAAAATAAATTCATAATAATAATAAGTAATACATTGCAATGGTCTTGGCTTCCTTATATTTAAAACTAAATAGTATAGGCATAAATGAAGCGTCAATAAAAATGAAACGTTAAAGAACACAGGCGACTCATTATAGATAGAAAGAACGATTTCCAATAATCGAGTTGAACAAAATACATTCCATTACACAGTATATACAGTTTAACACAAATGTACACGAATCATAAACTAACTGATAATTATTATGATGTATCAACATAAAATTAAGTAAAATTAAATATATTTTAATTAGTGGTCTTTTAGACGACAGTATTACTCACTCGGTTATTTTTTTAACATTTATATTAAGAGAACCCGTGTAGATTTTCTCTTACTGATACCTGGATATATCATCCTTTAAATGCACTTAAAAGACAGAACTGGAATACACAACGACTGTATACACAGGGAAAACTATTTTAGAACAATAATCTATAAAAAAAAAAACAATATAAATCACCATATACTAAACAAAGCAGCACATAAATATAGACATATATAAAGTTTTTACAACAATACCATGTAAATGTAAGGTAACCTGGACACATGCTCATACAGAATGAGTCATCCGTAAACAAAACAAAATTAAAAAGAGAAAGAGTAAAAGTTAACTACTGTGGTGTAATCACCCTCCAAATGGACTGTTCTATCCATTATATAAACCATAGACCTTTTGATCCCAGGTGTGGATTAAACACACGCGCAACCCTCGCCTGATAGGTGAGGTTTACTACTCTTTTCAGTTGTAACCTTTTTACGTTGTTGTTCCAGTAATACATAGTTTAAACTCTATTCCGTTTTTCTGTTTTCTTTGTGGCTTATTGAAAGCCATAACATAAACCGAACCCTTGTTGATGGAAGCATTGCAATAAATATTAACAAATGGAAGTGAGTAACAAAGCATCTAACACACAACACACACATATATTATTTATTCAATTTAGGTAAACAAAATAACCATACGTCAACACAATTAATCTATTATTTCAATCTTAAAAGACATCGTAAGGCGACATATATACTTCTGTTCTTATTCGAAGCCAATTCATTAATGAAAAATGTAAACTGTTTTTTGTGACTTATTGCAAGCCATAACACTGGGGTCATTGGATTTTGAGAATGTACTCATGTTTAAAAACAGTGTTCTAAAAAACTAAACACTGACGACATTGGATTCAAGGAGCATACTAAAATCGAAACCAGTAACGACATCGACAAAAATAAAATACTCGCGTTGAAATAGTATTCTAAAAATACTAATGATGTCGGACCCAAATGTTATCAAGTCTAAGGAAGTGTAAAAACACTTGCAACTGAAAGGTTCACGGTAACTAAAAAACAAACAGACAAACAACGCAGTCGGTTTGTAGAAAAATGTCTTCCGAACAAGAACCGGTCGATTTTTTTTTTTTTTACACAGTGATCACCACTTATCAAGACCCGGAAGCCACTCAAGGATAAGGGTTATTGCAAGTACATTACATTAGTGTGGAGATTTTATGAAGTGTTTAATTAAGGGGGCGGTTCATTAGGAATTTGTAAACATTGGACTTGAAGTTGTAGTCCGGAGGGAAGCAGGCAGACGGAACAGAGTTCCACAGGCGTGCAGTTCTAAGAAAGAAGCTTTGTTCATGGAATCCGCGTTTTGATTTAGGCACAGATATAGAGTGGGGGAATTTTTCAAAGTGGATTCAGCTAGACGGGTGTTTATCGTGAAAGATTGGCGAGGGGGGACCAGAGATTCGAGTTCAAACGAGCACCTGCCATGGAAATAACGATAAAACAAGGATAGGCTCGCACGTCTCTTCTGTGGGAGAGATGTTGCAGGGTAGAGAAAAGGGCATCCCCCACTAAGCCACGAAGTCTATTTTGTACTCTGTCAAGGCAGGATAGGCTGTTTTTAGCAGATCCTGTCCAGATATGGCAGCAGTATTCCAACCGTGGATGTACTTGGCTTTTATATAGATAGAGAATTGCATCAGTAGTGAGGTTTGCTACTCTTTTCAATTGTAACCTTTTTACGTTGTTTAAACTCTATTCTGTTGTTCTGTTTTCTTTGTGGCTTATTGCAAGCCATAACACAAACCGAACCCTTGTTGATGGAAGCATTGCAATAAACATTAACAAATGGAAGTGAGTAACAAAGCATCTAACACACAACACACACATATATTATTTATTCAATTTAGGTAAACAAAATAACCTTACGTCAACACAATTAATCTCTTGTTTCAATCTTAAAAGGCATCGTAAGGCGACATATATACTTCTGTTCTTATTCGAGGCCAATTCATTAATGAAAAATGTAAACCGAGTATTAACATAGAAGGAAAAAATAGAAAGAGGAGGAAAGTAGAAAAGGAAGAAGAAAAAAATCCTACAGACATTAATTAATTCAATAAGAAAGGAGCCGCAGGTTGAATAAGTTTTTAATGAAAGTGACTTTCATTACGTAAATTATGTGAGAAAGATCACGTGTCTTTTTGTCAATTGTTCTGCCAATTGAACGGCAACTCTGTAATTCGTCTAGTGTTTAATTTCCATTTGTCACTGGCTTCTTTACAGGCGATTTTTTATAAGATTATCCTGTTTGAATATGTTTACAAAGACTTAGTCTTTAGATTAAACTGTTATTAAAATTTACTATAAATCATTTGACATTTAAGTTTTTTATATAATAATAAATTAATCTCTTCTTTATATAGTTTATACTAGTTTTCAATAGACATAAAAGAGCCATACATCAAATAAAATAATGATAGCTTAAAATAATAGTTTAATTGTTTAACTATATCCACATTATAAAATTGTCACAAAACGTATTATTAAGGTAAAGCTTAATATACGAGATTGATAATTAATATATTATAGGGAGCAATACTGTCATCTAAAAGACCGCTAATGAAAATATATTTATGTATTTTATTTACTTTTATGTTGATGGATCATAAATAATATCAGTTAGTTTTATGATTTGTGTATCCTAGTGTTAAAGTTTATATATTGAGGTAGATGGGTTACATAGACAAATAGGTCAAACATCATGCGTATAATAATTATAAAGAGGAATTTATCTTATGGTCATATAAAGGAAAAGGTATACGATTAGCCTGACAGGCCTATTTATTTAATCATAAAATTGATTATAAAGACCAAGTCTAGGAATGTGTATTCTTACAATACGTTTGGGTTAACTTTTTAAACCTTTGGTAAGTTATAATAATAATCGCAGGTGAGTGAAAAATTTAATAGGCATCTGGGATTAGAGTTTCCCCCCTCTCTCTCTGTATATATTTATATGTATATGTATATGTGTATATATATGCATATATATATATATATATGTATATATATATATATATAGAGAGAGAGAGAGAGAGAGAAAGAGAGAGAGAAAGAGAGAGAGACTCACGTTTATGTCAAGTTTATTGTGGAAGAAATAAAAAGGTTAATGTGGTATAGTATTATCCAATTCTTAAACTTTTGTTTTAAATAGTTATACTGTTTAGATTGTTGATAAGGTGTTTTATGCCTTATATTACTGGGGTTTCTATTATCCTTATCTTTAAATCTTGTAATATATACATTTTCAGCAAGACATAACAAATATGAATTAAATTAGAAACATGTTTTAACTTTTATAAAGATATTCCACTTTACATTTAGCGTAAATTTTGTTTAATTAATTTAGTATATATAAAAAATGATGTTTTACCTTCATAGTTTGAATTTTGGACGGAGCATTTATGACCGGATAATATATCCTTGAAAGAGTTACCAGCTATGCCAATATAAAATGTATTGACACGTGGGTACTCAGTGTGGGAGAATTTGCATTATACACTACAGATCTCATTAAACAATTCCCTTTACGTTGAAATGCGTTTTATTCACGCAGTTACATGATTTATTCAAACTATTAATGTTCAGTTTATTTGTATTGTTCCAAATTTTCCTATTGTTCTTTTTAATTATTTGCGTTACAACTATAGCTTAATTAAATTGCGATTTTGTAAAAAGATGTGTAATATATATTTAGGTGGGAAATAATAGCTTAATAAGATTTAGACATCTTTTCATCTAAGTTGGTTTTGGCATTCAGATAAAATGTGAGGTAAATTATGTACTATCTATTTTTCTACTCTTTCCCGGTTTGTTCAAGCATCATGTTTTTTATATCCACTTTCTATTCACGGCCTTGTTATAGAAAGTTTTATGGGCTTTTAAAATGTTCACGTTAGAAGAGTTGTCGCTAATTCTTTTGCTGGTTGATGTAGATATATGCATTATTATATATTTCCGGTGACTGGAAAGTGGATTTACATAACTTGGTGTAGCTTTATCCTTTTTGTGTTGTTAATATATTTTTCTCTTCAGGCATAGGGTTATATCTAAGAAAGTAATATATGTATGTGTGCGTAGGTGTGTTTATGTGAACCCAGTAAGGCAATTCCACACATTGTGAGCTAACGAATCTCTGCAGGGGTGAAACGCTGAAACATTTTTTAGCTTAATAGCTGTAAATATATTTTTATTTCTCATTATACATATAATAAATATAGATATATATTTGCATATATATTGATATAAATATGTGTATGTAAATATATTCCTGGTATAAGGTGAACAAATATGTCCATATTTCACTTTTGTGGGGAATTGAAGCTATAGAATAGATTTTCGTTAGTGATTCTTATATATTCAGGTCTTTTTAGTCTAACTATTCGACGCTTTTGTTTTTAAAGAATAAACTCCTTGCATGCCTAATTAAACATAAATTTGTTAAAGAAAAAGTAACAATTAATCTGAGTAGTTTATTAGAATAAATGTGTATAAATATATTAAATTTATAACTGTGTAACGAACGTAATTCTGCGACAACCTACGTAATGAATAATGCTGTGAAAACAGCATATTATTTTCATTGTTTTTACTCTTGAGTATAAATCCGTTAATATCATATGTTTTTATATAGACGGATGTGGTTCTCGGTTGATTAAGTGTGTCTAACTGTGTCGGATATATACTCGAGAGCCAAAAGCGTCAAAAGAATATTCCATTGTCACAGCCCTAGTACAGAATAATATAAAAATCATAAAAGATGAATTGTCAGAGATCCAACAAACCAAATCTTATTAAAACAAATAGAAATGAAAGATTATTATTATCGTTCAAGTAAAAATGAATCGGCGTTTGTAATGTAAGAAGAGACCATAAAACGGTTGCACTAAGCCGAAAACAAAATAACATTCCTATACAAATTCTATTCTATATTCCTATATTCCTAATTCACTACTAAACAAATTAACCGATCATTATGAATTTTATTTATCTGTATATGTTTATATATTTCTATGTATTGGATTCACGCTTAAACCAATTAACCAATCATTATGAATTTTATTTATGAGTATATGAGTATGTATTTCTACGTATTGAATTCACTTCTAAACTAATTAACTCATCATTATGTATTTTAATTATGTGTATATTTTATATATTTCAACGTATTGAATCCACTCCTAAACTAATTAACCGATCATTATGAATTTTAAGGATGTGTATATGTTTATGCATTAGTCATGTATTGGAATCAGTCCTGAACTAATTAACCGGTCATTGTGAATTTTTATTATGCGTATATGACTATATATTTCTGTGTATTGGTTTCACTCCAAAACAAATAACTGATCATTATAAATTATATATAATGTATATATTGGTATATTTCTATAGATGTCATATTCCAGAAATCACATACAACGATCACTTTGTTAATGTATTTATGTATACAAGGAATTCTAACCGAATAATCAGTTACGTGTATATTATAGTACTCATATGAAAAACTCATGTAAAATCATCGAGTATTTTCATCTTTATATTAGAAATACAATACTCCTACCCAAGAAATAAGGTACTTTTGCAGTATAGTACTCACATAAAAAGCAAAGAATATCTAACCTGTGACGTACATAAGATATTAAAACCGTAACTCACGTTAAATATTCGAGTAGTATGACTTGCATATGAAAAAATAATGTACTTTTCTACGATAGCCGCCAGATTAAAAAAAATCTTACCCCTGACATACAGATAATTTAGCACAACAGAAAATTTCATAAAAGTATCGAGTTCTTTCATTTTTAAATTATAAAAAAGGCACTTTTACAGTATCATACAAAAGAAATAAGATACTTGTAGTGTCTCCTACTCAAGAAATAGGGTACTTTACAGTATAGTACCCATACGAAAAACAAAGGAAATCTTACTTGCAACGTACATAAAATTATTCAAAACTGAAAATCATAATATATTCGATTACTATGATATTTATATATGAAATAAGGTGCTGTTTACTATTGTATTCTGATGTAAGAAAAACTCACCTGCGACATACGGAAAAGTTAGCACAACAGAAAATTATGTAAAATTATCGAGTAGTTTCATCTATAACTTAGAATGTACGTACTTGTACAGTATCCCACCTAAGAAATAAGGTAATTGTGCAGTATAGTGCTCACATGAAAAAAACGAAGAAAATACTATCTGTGACGTACATAAAAGTTATTAAAACCGAAAATCACATTATATATTCAGGTAGTATTTCTTTTAAATGAGAAATAAGGCGCTTTTTCACTATAGCATCCAGATGAAAAAAACAGATTCTTACTCTAGACGCACAGAAAATTCAGCACAACAAAAAATGTTTCAAAATAATCGAGTTCTTTCATTTGTAAATTGGAAAACCGCTACTTGTACAGCATCATACCATGGGAATAAGGTTCTTGTACAGTATAGTACCTATATTAAAAACAAAGACCATTTTACATGTGGCGTGCATAAATAATTTAAACCGAAAATCATGTAATATATTCGAGTAGTAACATTTATATAAAAATGTGCTTTTTCACTATAGCACTCTGATGTAAAACAAACAAACTCTTACGTGGGGCAGTCAGAAAAATTAGTACAACAGAAAATTATGTAAATTATTTTAAATATGTGTTGTACATTACCCGCCCTAGTTAACATTTTTTTCCATATACGTGTTGTAAGTTTCCTGTCTTAAGGAAGGTACGATCATTTCATACATATAATACCCGTCCTAGAATAGATAAAATATTCTTTTGCTCAAAATGACAAATGATACATAGACATAAAAATATCCTAAGAATAACAGGTAGGTTTATAATTTTCTCATTGTCTTATGCGGTCCCAAGGAACGCCAGGTGGCCTTGGTAGTATACTAGTGAAATTAAGTCGAGGTTGTGTGAATTACCAATCTCAAACATTAACACTGGAACGTCAAAAAAAAAAATTAATGGAGAACTACTATTGAGACTATGTTAGAAAGCAGAAAACTGCTAGGTTGTGAAAACATGGAAGTCTACAAAAGGGAGGGCGGTATAAGAACTGTCAGTATTTATGGAGGACTCATGCAAGACAAGACGTTCTTCTATCTCTTCTGCTGAGCTTTTAATTACGAGAAATATATTTGTTTAAACATTATCCCTCATTTTATATCAGAACATGTTTTAAAAAAATATATGATAAGGTTTGTAAGAAAGACAACGCTGACATTTTATTGAATCTAAGAGAATTGGTCTCGGTCCTTGGAGGAAAACAGTACACACGCCTGAATGACAATGCCGAAAATAAATGTTGATATAATTTTAAATAAATAATTACATAATGCAATACCGATGACATTGTAAAAACTATGTTGCAATGAGAAAGCACTGTGTATATTGTTCTTTTGTGAATATATCAGTCAGAAAGAAATTTCTTGTTAATGAAATAAAACTGTTATTCTAGTCAATAATATTTAAAATTATCTTCCATATTTTCATCATGTTTATGCCAACTAAACTATTACCTCGCTTCATATTCAAAATTAGTAATATGACATATGACTTATCACGGAAGTAAAACACACATATCTACGATTAAGCGACTGAATGATTTTTTTTTTGTTACTTTCTGTGTAAATAGTATTATTATTTCCGCACGGTCATTAAGGTTCAGATTATGTAGAAATCTATCCCTATCCTAGAGGCTCGAGAATGGCTTAAAAATAAAAATACAATAAAAAAATGCAATAAAACACTAGTAAAAGCCCGCCTAATTAATGTATCTATAACATTAATTCCGTTAATTTCCTTCAGTAAGTGTTTTTTTTTAATTATTTTAAGTCATTATTAAGATTCCAAATATGATTCTTTCGGGTCGGCAATTTTTCTTGTCCTCACGTAACGCTCGACATTAGTAATTTTTAAAATAATTATTGCCAATTTTCTGTAGTATAACATTTATTTTTAAATAAGCATTCTTTTGGTGCAAGAAGATTAAAGGCAGTGTTCGCTAGCGATTATATCATTGAATTAAGTTTCCATTTTCAATACTTAAAAACGTAAATTGACATCCTCTTGAATTCCTGCCTTGAAAGTTTTCTTTTACAGAAGGTTCCAGCTCAACAAGCGCATCTTTCAGGCAGCGGCCAAGACAGAGGCCTCCAGCAGCAGAAAGGTATGTCGTCATGTGTATGCGTATCCTATGTTTCGCACAGACGTATCCACGACAGCTAGACGAGTAAAGGTTCGTTAAGATAGACATTTAGTGCACGAGGACACTATTCCGTTAATAAGTAAGCAGTAGATGAGGAACGTTTATATAAGAATGCATAAAAAAAATAGTGAGAAAAAAAACACACACACAACAAATTTTAATTTTTTTTTTTAGATTATTGGCATAAATATATATTATAAAATATAAAACATTATGGTTTTTATTTCGGTGCTTCTACAAAATATTACATTTACACAACCGACCTTTTCCTCACTAAAGCTAAGGGGCTTAGCCCAATTTTAAACACCTGGGGCGGGAGCTTAGCTTACACTACCCAAAAGGTCAGTCTTTCCGTTGTCAAAATACAATTATATATATATATATATATATATATATATATATATATATATATATATATATATAGAGAGAGAGAGAGAGAGAGAGAGAGAGAGAGAGAGAAAGAGAGAGAGACAGAGACAGAGACAGAGACAGAGGAAGAGAGAGAGCCTTGGTGCAAAAATAATGTCGTTTTTTAAAAATTAAGTTGAACTTCAGAAAACGGTATTATTTTTGCAACAACTTAATACATATAATATATGCATACACATGTGTGAATGTCCGTGTTTGTTAGCATACATGCAAGTGTGTATGTATATTGGCATAATCACGTTGACACGCCGGTCCTTGTCCGATACCTGGTGGTAGGCAATGACTAACCTGACAATCTCCTATCTTATCAGTATTTCCAGCCGTCCTGAATTTCTACATGCCAATGGAATAACAAATGTGGTATAGTACGTATGGTATGATTAGTGTGCACCTCTTGCCACAAAAATTCCCTGCGCATGTCACAGCATCATCAGTGCTGTTCATGACCTTCCTCGACAAAAAGTGACGCACAAGCAATATATATATATATATATATATATATATATATATATATATATATATATATATATATATAGTCGCCTAGGCCATGTGTCACTAGAACGATGATGTATCATTTTTTGGGACTGTTAAAAATAAGTTGTTATTTTAGGTTCTCTCTTATGATTAAAGGTTCCCAAATTATGTTCATTTCTATACTCGGTTTGCTCAGGAGGTTGTGATGTCCTAGCATGTCTGCTGTTTCTTTGGGTTTTCGCACTTTCCAGTGGGGCTCACTATTTATTATTATAACTTCATCCCAGAGGGGGCGATGGTCACCCTTTTCCTTCCATACATGGTAGGCTACATCCGACTTTTCCGTCTCCCCTCTAGTCACTGCTTTTCGATGTTCCTCCACCCTTACTTTAAGAGGGTTGCATGTTTCGCCCTTGTAAACCTTGCTGCAGCTGCATGGGATGGAATATATGCAATTCTTGGTCTGGTTCTCCTCCATTGGTGGCTTTATTTTGACTAGGTGTCTTCTTTGAGTTGACTCACTTTTAAATACCTTCCTGATGTTGTAAGGGAAACATATCTTTTGAATTCTTTCGGAGACGCCTTGTATGTATGGTAGGCAGACCGTTGGAAGTTTTTGTGACTCGCTTTCTTCCCTTACTCTATTGGATAGTGGATAGTGTTCCATCGGGGTAGTTGTTACGTCGTAGGGTATCTCTTAGACTAGTCATTTATTGATGGTACGTATGAGGGTCGCTACTTATTGTCTGTGCTCGATGTTGTAGACAGCGTGCGATTCCATATTTGCCACTGTATGGGTGATGGGAGTTGAAGTTTAGGTATTGTCCGGTGAAGGTGGATTTGTGATACACAGATGTCTTGAACCCACGCCCTCTGTGCGTGTTATGAGTATATACATGAAGGCCAGTTGGTTATCTGTTTCCTCCTACATTGTGAGCTGTGTGGACGGTTGTATTGTGTTCGAAATTCTAAAAAAACAAACAAACAAAAAACAGTTCTCGAGTTCGAGATACATCTGAAGAAGGCCGAAGGATGATACGGCCGAAACGTAGTGGAAAAACACCAAAGATGAGGAAGTGAGTCTGATGAACGCAATCCATTATATATATATATATATATATATATATATATATATATATATATATATATATAAATTTATAAAATATATATGGCGATATATATATATATATATATATATATATATATATATATATATATATATATATATAAATTTATAAAATATATATGGCGATTAAGCTACACTGAATATTCGGCGTTTCATCCACTATAGGATTCGTCAGGCCTACACTGAATATTCGGCGTTTCATCCACTACACTGAATATTCGGTGTTTCATCCACTATAAAATATATATGGCGATTAAGCTACACTGAATATTCGGCGTTTCATCCACTATAGGATTCGTAAGGCCTGACGAATCATATAGTGGATGAAACGCCGAATATTCAGTGTAGCTTAATCGCCATATATATTTTATAAATGACTAACTAGCTCTACCTACGTATTGAGCACTTTTGAAGTAAATACTAAATCGCCTGATAAAGTAAATACTTATCGCCTGATAAACCCAACTAAACCAGAAATAGGTAGAATTAGCAAAACTATACTTTCTAGAGTAAACAAACAAATCAAACAGGACCTAGAACTAAACCAGTGGGCAAATACTACCGAAGCAATCACCTGGTTTAAAAATATAGAAAACAAAGATAAATGCACGTTCATACAGTTTGACATCATAGACTTTTATCCCTCGATATCCGAAGAACTTTTTAACATTGCCCTAGAATATGCCGAGGTATACACTGATATATTCTCAGAAGAAATTAACATAATTAAAAAATGTAGAAAATCAGTTCTAATAAATAACAATAACCAATGGATAAAAAATAAAATGAAAAATTCATTCGATTTGGCGATGGGTGCCAGAGACTCTGCAGAGGCATCAGGTCTTGTGGGATTATTCATTCTATATACCCTCACAAGCATATTCGATACTACGGATATCGGCTTATATAGAGATGACGGACTAGCTATAATAACAAATTCCAACAAAGTCAAGGGAGAAAACTTTAAGAAAATCATACACAAAGAAATGAAAAAATTAGGACTAAAAGCGGACATATCAGCTAACATAAAAATAACAAACTTCCTGGACGTCACGTTACACTTAGATAAAAACACATATGAACCATACTTAAAAGATAACGCTACTCTAATTTACGTAAAACCTAAGTCCAACCACCCACCATCAATTATAAAACATATTCCTAACTCGATCGTAAGTAGACTCAGTAATACTCAAGCGACGAAAATGCATTTAACAGGTCATCCAATATTTACGAAACAGCCCTAAAAAAATAGTGGATACAAAAATATCGATATCAAATATAAGCAACAAAACACCAACAACTATAATAAAATTAAAAACAGAAGAAAAAGAACTATAATTTGGTATACGGACCCATACAATCAAATGTTAAAAACAAAACTTGGCAAGAACTTTCTAGATCTTATTGAAAAACACTTTCCCGCAACCAACCCCTTACACAAAATCTTCAATCAAAATACCTTGAAGTTATTTTACAGTTGTTGCGAAAATTTAGAGATGATAATTAAGGCACATAATAACAAAATACTAAATGAAAACAATGTAAACAACAACAAAATAAACAATAAAACAAGTAGACACCATGACAGAAATAAAACCAACACTAGCAGAAATAATAATAATAATAATAATAATAATAATAATAATAATAATAATAATAATAACACACCAACCCCGGACAAGAACAACCATACCATAAATAAAAATACTAATAATGAACAAGATAAATGCAATTGTAGACACCGCACACTTTGCCCAGTCCAAAATAAATGTCTAACAAAAAGCGTAGTTTATCAAGCAACAATATTTGCGAAAGAAAACCCGAATAACAAGAAATATTACATAGGCATGACTTCCTTAGATTTCAAAACCCGATACTATGACCACAAAAGCACATTCAAAAATAAAAAAAACACCGTATAAAAACAACACTAGCGAATAAATACTGGGAACTCAAAGAAAGCGGACATTCGCCGGTAGTCGAATGGAAAATAATGAGACAAGCTACAATATGCAGACATTTAGACGACCCATGTAAATTATGCCTCCATGAAAAACATCCTGTACTTTAAAGAACCTCAAAATCTATTAAATTGTAGGCGGGAAATAGCAAACAACTGTGTTCACAAAATAAAACTTACTCTAGGATAGCGATACAAAATAGCTTTAAAACTAACAATAACAATAGAAAACAAACAAATAAATAAATTAAATAAACATGAATATACATAAACGATCACATACATATATGTATATAGATGTATATATATATATATATATATATATGTATATATGTATATGTATGTGCGTTGCTGTGTGCACATAGGTATATTTATATGCATTAAAAACAAAAAAAAAGAAAGGAGAGCGGCCACCTAAAACCACTAACCTAGTTCTAAAACAGATCCTTTGTTTGATAAAATGCATGCCCATTGGCTGGTAGGAAGGGGCGCGGTGGATACTAGAAAGCTGATTGGCCGACTAGAACTCCTCAACATATATAAAAACAAGACGTAACGACAGAATTCGCGCATAAGCCTGACGAATCCTATAGTTGGATGAAACGCAGAATATTCAGTGTAGCTTAATCGCCATATATATTTTATAAATTACTAACTAGCTCTACTTACGTATTGAGCACTTTTGATGTAAATACTTAGTTTACGCATAAATCTATACTTTCGTATATTAAATTTATGTGAATAAATGAAGTAGTTATATATATATATATATATATATATATATATATATATATATATATAATACACAGCTCTGCTCACGTATTTAGCACTATTGAAATAAATAATAAAAATCGATAATCGATACATAATGTAATATATCTCTTTTTAAAATTTTATCTGGATCCATGAAATTTTAGTATGTGATAAATGAATTGCCAATGCCCAAAATGTATGAATGTTTTTACTATTCCCTTCAGTTAAAATTCACCAAAATTTAGGAATTCAAGCGATGTTAAAAAAGAAGCAATTATCACGGAATAAATTACCTCTTTATTTTTAAATTCTTTCCTATTATTCTCTGTAAACAAACCCGTCTTTACTAAAGTTACAGTACATACTAAACAAAACGTGTTAATCTATTTTTTTATGGGAGATACTGCGTCATTGATAAAATAGGAACAAAGTCCCTAAATCCATGTTTATAAGCTTGTTTCTACTCGACGAAAAGTTAAATGCTCGACTAAAGATATTACTTTCGAACTAAGCATTTATTATTTTATATCTCTTACCCCCCAAATAAATAATTGTAAAAAATATTTCATGTTGTTAATAAGGTAACAGTTTATACATGTAATATTTTACATGTAATATTTTACATGTAATATTTTAATATTATCTTTGCATGCGTCCACATGTAAACATCACCGGAACTTTTTTTTCTATAATTAAAAAAATATTGTTAATATTGAATATCAGGAACACACAAAAAATTAAATTTAAAAAAATGGCGGAAATTGAGACAATGATTCATTTTTTTTTACCTACGGATGCACAGCGTAGGAAAAAAAGCATACAGTTTTTTTTCCTTCTTACCAACTCATCTCGTCTCTAGAAAAAAAAAAACTTCTGAGAAAAATTAAGAAGGTTTGAGTTGTGAGCATTCGTAAATATTCTAACTAAATAATGTTTATCTGTCCTATTGCAACAGAAATAAAATAATAAAACGAAATTGTTACGCTTATCGTGATCTGTAGATTAATAAAAAAAAAACCGCGACGTTCGTGTCAACATTTTCAATAATAATTCTTTTTCATACCGTAAATTGCTATTTTGGTTTGCATTTTTTGTTATAAAACATTTGTACATTTCTTAAATTCTGTATCTTATATGGTTAATTCACTAATTATCGTTTATATAGTATCAGAAACTTTTTAAATTGATCCATTCAAACTTGACAAAATGTGTTTGTCTCAACGTTTTTCATAGACTTTTTTTTACCAAGTAAATATACGTTTTTCGTTTTAGCGATAAATATCTTTATAACACAATAGAAATTAAGACGTTATAAATATATATATATATATGCGTGTGTGTATATATATGTATATATATATATATATATATATATATATATATATATATATATACATATGTGTATATATATCCCATATTTTTAATATCATGCAAATTGGTGAGACCGCCCGTTTTTCTAATTATATTGATTGCTTATTGGCTCTAGTAAGGAACCTATCACTGTGCAACGGGTGGAATCTTTAAAGACTTTTTACAGTTACTTATTTCGCAATACATTGTAATCGACATTCACTGTAGAGAACCTAATTTTGATTTTCTAAAATTAGTTTTACATAGAATGGTTCGAATTATAGTTTAAAATTAATGAGTCAAGTATCATTAATTAACTGTGCTTTATACAAAAAATTCATTTTGGACGCACCCCTGTCATATCAAACAATATATTGGTGGTTTTATATGACGGGTCTTTCGGTTTTGTGCTAATAAAACTTCTTAAATACACTTGCAATGTTAGGCAATGTAAGGTGTTAACTTTAGTCAAAATCGACTATTTTTCCTTTCATCTGATTATTTCGATTATCAATTATCGATACTTATCGAAGACATTCCGCTATAAAAGAATCACTTCCAGGCACATGAAGTACATTCATGGTAAATTCCATAAAAATCGCGATTTCGAGTTCTTAGTGAATGAACCCACAGCCACACAGACACACAAAGTGTCATATATATATATATATATATATATATATATATATATATATATATATATATATATATATATATATATATATATAAGTTTAATAATAAACATATATACAGGTATATTTAAGTTAAGAAGTGTTTGTTTGAAACAAGGAATATATGCAGAGAATTATATATATATATATATATATATATATACATATATACATATAATTCCTTGTTTAAAATAATAAATTCTTAACTTGAATATAGTTGTATATATTTTAATCTACAGAATTTAACTTTAATCATTAAACTTATATATTGCTCTATTTTTATATATTGAGCTTTTCCTTTTGGCTAGGATCGTACTGAAAGTATTACCTCAATGCAATATCTGATAGAAAAACTCACTTGATCGCTAATCTGTGACCTATCTCATTTATATACATGTATTTATATATATATATATATATATGTGTGTGTGTGTATATATGTATGTATATATATATATATATATATATATATATATATATATGCATATATATATATATAGAGAGAGAGAAAGAGAGAAAGAGAGAGAGAGGGAGGGAGAGAGATAAAGCATAGCTAGTTAGGTGCTTTTAGAGAAGTAAGCCCCAGCTCCTTCCTCCACAATTAAAAGTATTATTTCTTCTGCTTTTCTTTTATAAACTACTTTAACCATTACTGCGTAATGAACGCGGTCACAATTTGGAGACGCACATTTTTAATTATTGGAGCTTACATCTCGTTTGTACATCAACACATCAACACCAAGTTGATAAAACAAAGCAAAA